>NC_080191.1:99046185-99371405 GCF_030028045.1 Hippopotamus amphibius kiboko | reverse complement strand
TTGTCAAAAAGCTCCCTTACAGGAATGCAGGGCACTGTCCCTTTGAAGCCCTCAACGCAGCAGGCTGTCATGGACTCGGCTGCAGGCCTTTGTGGCTGCAGAGACTGCAGCTCCTCTGGAGGTTATGGGTCAATTTGCACTCCTCTTTGAGTAAATGAGGCTTGTGGGATGAGCACCTTGCAAAGAGTGGCAAGCAGCCTGCTCCTTTTGGTGAGACGCACGTGTGGTGAGAGAGGCTTGGCAGCAGAGAAGAAGCAAGAGGGGCAGCCAGGGAGGGGATTTGCATGCAGCTTGGAGGTCCCAGATGTCCTGCTTCCCCACCAGGGAATGCTGGCGATGCCCATCAGGCCCTATTCACAAGTGGGCCCCCAGCTTCTGGATCTGCCCTGTCCCAGCCACGAAAACACACACAGGCCGAACCCTGAGCCCTGCTTAGGGTGACCTTTGCGGCCCAGGTGGTTGGAATGGCACAACTGTGTTAGGGGAGAGGAGGCCCGAGGAGGCCTTCAGGGAGCTGCCACAGCATAGCAGTGCTCCAGAAAAGGCACTCTCCTTTCTGTAGGCTGCATGCGCACTCGAGCTGCTGCTTGAGGCAGAGAGAGGACAGCTAGGCGATCCATGGCCGAAGGCAATGCAGAGAGATGTTTTGGTGGGGCGGTTTCTCCATCTGCTGGCTGACAAGCGTGGAAGGAGAAGCCTCATTCCCACTGAGTTCTGGAGGAAGTTTCCAAACATTAGGCACTCTGGGTGCACAAGCTAGGGAGTGCTACTGAGGACTTCCCTCTGGCAACAGAGTGGGCACCAAGGGCATCAGGGCTGGAGGGTGCTTGGAAGCCGCAGGGGAGCCATTGGGCACCCAGTGCTCTCTGATGGAGAACACTGCAGGCCCGAGCATCCATGAACTCCTCCAAGGCTTTGGAGGGGGAAAGTTGTCCTTAGCAGAAGGCTTCCTGCCTCGTGCAGCAGGCCTTTGTGGATGGCGACGCTGCAGCTTCCTTGCAGGCTGCTGGTCCAGGGGCATGTGTCCCCTGGTCCAGAGTGCTGTAGGAGGAGCTCCTAGCAAGGGGAGCCAAGCACCTTGTTTCCTTGGCCTAGACTGGGCTGTGCACACAGAGGCCTGCCAGCAGTGAAGACAGCGCAGGCAGCAAGGGGATGTGTCAGGCAGATAAGAGGCAGCAGGAGTCCCACTTGAAAGTGGGGTCATGACTGTTTTGACCCCAGGCTCCAACGGCAACCTGCATACATAGCCTCTGGACCTGCAGCTTCCCAGGAGTGCAAGAGACACACAGGCAACACCCTGTTGCCTTCTCGTATGAACTGTGCTCCATGGAGGTCCTGTTGCCTGGCAGTGGCCTAGGCCAGCACAGACCCTAGGGAGGCCTGGCCCAGCCTGGGATGGGCCGCGACCTAGCAGGGCAATGGGCAAGCCTGGAACTTGAGGCCAGGCTGCAGGCTCATTCCAGGTTGGGCCTGGTGCAGAGAGCCTTCAGCCAGGACCTACAGGGCGAATGCTCAGGCCAGTGGCTTCTCCCTGTAATCCATGTTCCTCACTCGGGCTGCTCTGCTTGTCAGACCCACACTCCCTAGAAGTGTGTTTCTGAGGCATTTGGACAGTTGGGAAGTGGAGGCTCTCGCAACATTGGAGGCCTGCCTTGAACATTGCTCTGCATACTAAGAGGATTCCCTGCACCTCTGGTGCTGGGGAGAGATTTTCTGCACACAGGAGTCATTGGCACACACAGTGTTTCCCCACGGAAAGTGGTGTCAAAAAGCTCCCTTACAGGAATGCAGGGCACTGTCCCTTTGAAGCCCTCAACGCAGCAGGCTGTCATGGACTCGGCTGCAGGCCTTTGTGGCTGCAGAGACTGCAGCTCCTCTGGAGGTTATGGGTCAATTTGCACTCCTCTTTGAGTAAATGAGGCTTGTGGGATGAGCACCTTGCAAAGAGTGGCAAGCAGCCTGCTCCTTTTGGTGAGACGCACGTGTGGTGAGAGAGGCTTGGCAGCAGAGAAGAAGCAAGAGGGGCAGCCAGGGAGGGGATTTGCATGCAGCTTGGAGGTCCCAGATGTCCTGCTTCCCCACCAGGGAATGCTGGCGATGCCCATCAGGCCCTATTCACAAGTGGGCCCCCAGCGTCTGGATCTGCCCTGTCCCAGCCACGAAAACACACACAGGCCGAACCCTGAGCCCTGCTTAGGGTGACCTTTGCGGCCCAGGTGGTTGGAATGGCACAACTGTGTTAGGGGAGAGGAGGCCCGAGGAGGCCTTCAGGGAGCTGCCACAGCATAGCAGTGCTCCAGAAAAGGCACTCTCCTTTCTGTAGGCTGCATGCGCACTCAAGCTGCTGCTTGAGGCAGAGAGAGGACAGCTAGGCGATCCATGGCTGAAGGCAATGCAGAGAGATGTTTTGGTGGGGCGGTGGCTCCATCTGCTGGCTGACAAGCGTGGAAGGAGAAGCCTCATTCCCACTGAGTTCCGGAGGAAGTTTCCAAACATTAGGCACTCTGGGTGCACAAGCTAGGGAGTGCTACTGAGGACTTCCCTCTGGCAACAGAGTGGGCACCAAGGGCATCTGGGCTGGAGGGTGCTTGGAAGCCGCAGGGGAGCCATTGGGCACCCAGTGCTCTCTGATGGAGAACACTGCAGGCCCGAGCATCCATGAACTCCTCCAAGGCTTTGGAGGGGGAAAGTTGTCCTTAGCAGAAGGCTTCCTGCCTCGTGCAGCAGGCCTTTCTGGATGGCGACGCTGCAGCTTCCTTGCAGGCTGCTGGTCCAGGGGCATGTGTCCCCTGGTCCAGAGTGCTGTAGGAGGAGCTCCTAGCAAGGGGAGCCAAGCACCTTGTTTCCTTGGCCTAGACTGGGCTGTGCACACAGAGGCCTGCCAGCAGTGAAGACAGCGCAGGCAGCAAGGGGATGTGTCAGGCAGATAAGAGGCAGCAGGAGTCCCACTTGAAAGTGGGGTCATGACTGTTTTGACCCCAGGCTCCAACGGCAACCTGCATACATAGCCTCTGGACCTGCAGCTTCCCAGGAGTGCAAGAGACACACAGGCAACACCCTGTTGCCTTCTCGTATGAACTGTGCTCCATGGAGGTCCTGTTGCCTGGCAGTGGCCTAGGCCAGCACAGACCCTAGGGAGGCCTGGCCCAGCCTGGGATGGGCCGCGACCTAGCAGGGCAATGGGCAAGCCTGGAACTTGAGGCCAGGCTGCAGGCTCATTCCAGGTTGGGCCTGGTGCAGAGAGCCTTCAGCCAGGACCTACAGGGCGAATGCTCAGGCCAGTGGCTTCTCCCTGTAATCCATGTTCCTCACTCGGGCTGCTCTGCTTGTCAGACCCACACTCCCTAGAAGTGTGTTTCTGAGGCATTTGGACAGTTGGGAAGTGGAGGCTCTCGCAACATTGGAGGCCTGCCTTGAACATTGCTCTGCATACTAAGAGGATTCCCTGCACCTCTGGTGCTGGGAGAGATTTTCTGCACACAGGAGTCATTGGCACACACAGTGTTTCCCCACGGAAAGTGGTGTCAAAAAGCTCCCTTACAGGAATGCAGGGCACTGTCCCTTTGAAGCCCTCAACGCAGCAGGCTGTCATGGACTCGGCTGCAGGCCTTTGTGGCTGCAGAGACTGCAGCTCCTCTGGAGGTTATGGGTCAATTTGCACTCCTCTTTGAGTAAATGAGGCTTGTGGGATGAGCACCTTGCAAAGAGTGGCAAGCAGCCTGCTCCTTTTGGTGAGACGCACGTGTGGTGAGAGAGGCTTGGCAGCAGAGAAGAAGCAAGAGGGGCAGCCAGGGAGGGGATTTGCATGCAGCTTGGAGGTCCCAGATGTCCTGCTTCCCCACCAGGGAATGCTGGCGATGCCCATCAGGCCCTATTCACAAGTGGGCCCCCAGCGTCTGGATCTGCCCTGTCCCAGCCACGAAAACACACACAGGCCGAACCCTGAGCCCTGCTTAGGGTGACCTTTGCGGCCCAGGTGGTTGGAATGGCACAACTGTGTTGGGGAGAGGAGGCCCGAGGAGGCCTTCAGGGAGCTGCCACAGCATAGCAGTGCTCCAGAAAAGGCACTCTCCTTTCTGTAGGATGCATGCGCACTCGAGCTGCTGCTTGAGGCAGAGAGAGGACAGCTAGGCGATCCATGGCTGAAGGCAATGCAGAGAGATGTTTTGGTGGGGCGGTGGCTCCATCTGCTGGCTGACAAGCGTGGAAGGAGAAGCCTCATTCCCACTGAGTTCCAGAGGAAGTTTCCAAACATGAGGCACTCTGGGTGCACAAGCTAGGGAGTGCTACTGAGGACTTCCCTCTGGCAACAGAGTGGGCACCAAGGGCATCTGGGCTGGAGGGTGCTTGGAAGCCGCAGGGGAGCCATTGGGCACCCAGTGCTCTCTGATGGAGAACACTGCAGGCCCGAGCATCCATGAACTCCTCCAAGGCTTTGGAGGGGGAAAGTTGTCCTTAGCAGAAGGCTTCCTGCCTCGTGCAGCAGGCCTTTCTGGATGGCGACGCTGCAGCTTCCTTGCAGGCTGCTGGTCCAGGGGCATGTGTGCCCTGGTCCAGAGTGCTGTAGGAGGAGCTCCTAGCAAGGGGAGCCAAGCACCTTGTTTCCTTGGCCTAGACTGGGCTGTGCACACAGAGGCCTGCCAGCAGTGAAGACAGCGCAGGCAGCAAGGGGATGTGTCAGGCAGATAAGAGGCAGCAGGAGTCCCACTTGAAAGTGGGGTCATGACTGTTTTGACCCCAGGCTCCAACGGCAACCTGCATACATAGCCTCTGGACCTGCAGCTTCCCAGGAGTGCAAGAGACACACAGGCAACACCCTGTTGCCTTCTCGTATGAACTGTGCTCCATGGAGGTCCTGTTGCCTGGCAGTGGCCTAGGCCAGCACAGACCCTAGGGAGGCCTGGCCCAGCCTGGGATGGGCCGCGACCTAGCAGGGCAATGGGTAAGCCTGGAACTTGAGGCCAGGCTGCAGGCTCATTCCAGGTTGGGCCTGGTGCAGAGAGCCTTCAGCCAGGACCTACAGGGCGAATGCTCAGGCCAGTGGCTTCTCCCTGTAATCCATGTTCCTCACTCGGGCTGCTCTGCTTGTCAGACCCACACTCCCTAGAAGTGTGTTTCTGAGGCATTTGGACAGTTGGGAAGTGGAGGCTCTCGCAACATTGGAGGCCTGCCTTGAACATTGCTCTGCATACTAAGAGGATTCCCTGCACCTCTGGTGCTGGGGAGAGATTTTCTGCACACAGGAGTCATTGGCACACACAGTGTTTCCCCACGGAAAGTGGTGTCAAAAAGCTCCCTTACAGGAATGCAGGGCACTGTCCCTTTGAAGCCCTCAACGCAGCAGGCTGTCATGGACTCGGCTGCAGGCCTTTGTGGCTGCAGAGACTGCAGCTCCTCTGGAGGTTATGGGTCAATTTGCACTCCTCTTTGAGTAAATGAGGCTTGTGGGATGAGCACCTTGCAAAGAGTGGCAAGCAGCCTGCTCCTTTTGGTGAGACGCACGTGTGGTGAGAGAGGCTTGGCAGCAGAGAAGAAGCAAGAGGGGCAGCCAGGGAGGGGATTTGCATGCAGCTTGGAGGTCCCAGATGTCCTGCTTCCCCACCAGGGAATGCTGGCGATGCCCATCAGGCCCTATTCACAAGTGGGCCCCCAGCGTCTGGATCTGCCCTGTCCCAGCCACGAAAACACACACAGGCCGAACCCTGAGCCCTGCTTAGGGTGACCTTTGCGGCCCAGGTGGTTGGAATGGCACAACTGTGTTGGGGAGAGGAGGCCCGAGGAGGCCTTCAGGGAGCTGCCACAGCATAGCAGTGCTCCAGAAAAGGCACTCTCCTTTCTGTAGGCTGCATGCGCACTCGAGCTGCTGCTTGAGGCAGAGAGAGGACAGCTAGGCGATCCATGGCTGAAGGCAATGCAGAGAGATGTTTTGGTGGGGCGGTGGCTCCATCTGCTGGCTGACAAGCGTGGAAGGAGAAGCCTCATTCCCACTGAGTTCCAGAGGAAGTTTCCAAACATGAGGCACTCTGGGTGCACAAGCTAGGGAGTGCTACTGAGGACTTCCCTCTGGCAACAGAGTGGGCACCAAGGGCATCTGGGCTGGAGGGTGCTTGGAAGCCGCAGGGGAGCCATTGGGCACCCAGTGCTCTCTGATGGAGAACACTGCAGGCCCGAGCATCCATGAACTCCTCCAAGGCTTTGGAGGGGGAAAGTTGTCCTTAGCAGAAGGCTTCCTGCCTCGTGCAGCAGGCCTTTCTGGATGGCGACGCTGCAGCTTCCTTGCAGGCTGCTGGTCCAGGGGCATGTGTCCCCTGGTCCAGAGTGCTGTAGGAGGAGCTCCTAGCAAGGGGAGCCAAGCACCTTGTTTCCTTGGCCTAGACTGGGCTGTGCACACAGAGGCCTGCCAGCAGTGAAGACAGCGCAGGCAGCAAGGGGATGTGTCAGGCAGATAAGAGGCAGCAGGAGTCCCACTTGAAAGTGGGGTCATGACTGTTTTGACCCCAGGCTCCAACGGCAACCTGCATACATAGCCTCTGGACCTGCAGCTTCCCAGGAGTGCAAGAGACACACAGGCAACACCCTGTTGCCTTCTCGTATGAACTGTGCTCCATGGAGGTCCTGTTGCCTGGCAGTGGCCTAGGCCAGCACAGACCCTAGGGAGGCCTGGCCCAGCCTGGGATGGGCCGCGACCTAGCAGGGCAATGGGCAAGCCTGGAACTTGAGGCCAGGCTGCAGGCTCATTCCAGGTTGGGCCTGGTGCAGAGAGCCTTCAGCCAGGACCTACAGGGCGAATGCTCAGGCCAGTGGCTTCTCCCTGTAATCCATGTTCCTCACTCAGGCTGCTCTGCTTGTCAGACCCACACTCCCTAGAAGTGTGTTTCTGAGGCATTTGGACAGTTGGGAAGTGGAGGCTCTCGCAACATTGGAGGCCTGCCTTGAACATTGCTCTGCATACTAAGAGGATTCCCTGCACCTCTGGTGCTGGGGAGAGATTTTCTGCACACAGGAGTCATTGGCACACACAGTGTTTCCCCACGGAAAGTGGTGTCAAAAAGCTCCCTTACAGGAATGCAGGGCACTGTCCCTTTGAAGCCCTCAACGCAGCAGGCTGTCATGGACTCGGCTGCAGGCCTTTGTGGCTGCAGAGACTGCAGCTCCTCTGGAGGTTATGGGTCAATTTGCACTCCTCTTTGAGTAAATGAGGCTTGTGGGGTGAGCACCTTGCAAAGAGTGGCAAGCAGCCTGCTCCTTTTGGTGAGACGCACGTGTGGTGAGAGAGGCTTGGCAGCAGAGAAGAAGCAAGAGGGGCAGCCAGGGAGGGGATTTGCATGCAGCTTGGAGGTCCCAGATGTCCTGCTTCCCCACCAGGGAATGCTGGCGATGCCCATCAGGCCCTATTCACAAGTGGGCCCCCAGCGTCTGGATCTGCCCTGTCCCAGCCACGAAAACACACACAGGCCGAACCCTGAGCCCTGCTTAGGGTGACCTTTGCGGCCCAGGTGGTTGGAATGGCACAACTGTGTTAGGGGAGAGGAGGCCCGAGGAGGCCTTCAGGGAGCTGCCACAGCATAGCAGTGCTCCAGAAAAGGCACTCTCCTTTCTGTAGGCTGCATGCGCACTCGAGCTGCTGCTTGAGGCAGAGAGAGGACAGCTAGGCGATCCATGGCTGAAGGCAATGCAGAGAGATGTTTTGGTGGGGCGGTGGCTCCATCTGCTGGCTGACAAGCGTGGAAGGAGAAGCCTCATTCCCACTGAGTTCCGGAGGAAGTTTCCAAACATTAGGCACTCTGGGTGCACAAGCTAGGGAGTGCTACTGAGGACTTCCCTCTGGCAACAGAGTGGGCACCAAGGGCATCTGGGCTGGAGGGTGCTTGGAAGCCGCAGGGGAGCCATTGGGCACCCAGTGCTCTCTGATGGAGAACACTGCAGGCCCGAGCATCCATGAACTCCTCCAAGGCTTTGGAGGGGGAAAGTTGTCCTTAGCAGAAGGCTTCCTGCCTCGTGCAGCAGGCCTTTCTGGATGGCGACGCTGCAGCTTCCTTGCAGGCTGCTGGTCCAGGGGCATGTGTCCCCTGGTCCAGAGTGCTGTAGGAGGAGCTCCTAGCAAGGGGAGCCAAGCACCCTGTTTCCTTGGCCTAGACTGGGCTGTGCACACAGAGGCCTGCCAGCAGTGAAGACAGCGCAGGCAGCAAGGGGATGTTTCAGGCAGATAAGAGGCAGCAGGAGTCCCACTTGAAAGTGGGGTCATGACTGTTTTGACCCCAGGCTCCAACGGCAACCTGCATACATAGCCTCTGGACCTGCAGCTTCCCAGGAGTGCAAGAGACACACAGGCAACACCCTGTTGCCTTCTCGTATGAACTGTGCTCCATGGAGGTCCTGTTGCCTGGCAGTGGCCTAGGCCAGCACAGACCCTAGGGAGGCCTGGCCCAGCCTGGGATGGGCCGCGACCTAGCAGGGCAATGGGTAAGCCTGGAACTTGAGGCCAGGCTGCAGGCTCATTCCAGGTTGGGCCTGGTGCAGAGAGCCTTCAGCCAGGACCTACAGGGCGAATGCTCAGGCCAGTGGCTTCTCCCTGTAATCCATGTTCCTCACTCGGGCTGCTCTGCTTGTCAGACCCACACTCCCTAGAAGTGTGTTTCTGAGGCATTTGGACAGTTGGGAAGTGGAGGCTCTCGCAACATTGGAGGCCTGCCTTGAACATTGCTCTGCATACTAAGAGGATTCCCTGCACCTCTGGTGCTGGGGAGAGATTTTCTGCACACAGGAGTCATTGGCACACACAGTGTTTCCCCACGGAAAGTGGTGTCAAAAAGCTCCCTTACAGGAATGCAGGGCACTGTCCCTTTGAAGCCCTCAACGCAGCAGGCTGTCATGGACTCGGCTGCAGGCCTTTGTGGCTGCAGAGACTGCAGCTCCTCTGGAGGTTATGGGTCAATTTGCACTCCTCTTTGAGTAAATGAGGCTTGTGGGATGAGCACCTTGCAAAGAGTGGCAAGCAGCCTGCTCCTTTTGGTGAGACGCACGTGTGGTGAGAGAGGCTTGGCAGCAGAGAAGAAGCAAGAGGGGCAGCCAGGGAGGGGATTTGCATGCAGCTTGGAGGTCCCAGATGTCCTGCTTCCCCACCAGGGAATGCTGGCGATGCCCATCAGGCCCTATTCACAAGTGGGCCCCCAGCGTCTGGATCTGCCCTGTCCCAGCCACGAAAACACACACAGGCCGAACCCTGAGCCCTGCTTAGGGTGACCTTTGCGGCCCAGGTGGTTGGAATGGCACAACTGTGTTGGGGAGAGGAGGCCCGAGGAGGCCTTCAGGGAGCTGCCACAGCATAGCAGTGCTCCAGAAAAGGCACTCTCCTTTCTGTAGGATGCATGCGCACTCGAGCTGCTGCTTGAGGCAGAGAGAGGACAGCTAGGCGATCCATGGCTGAAGGCAATGCAGAGAGATGTTTTGGTGGGGCGGTGGCTCCATCTGCTGGCTGACAAGCGTGGAAGGAGAAGCCTCATTCCCACTGAGTTCCAGAGGAAGTTTCCAAACATGAGGCACTCTGGGTGCACAAGCTAGGGAGTGCTACTGAGGACTTCCCTCTGGCAACAGAGTGGGCACCAAGGGCATCTGGGCTGGAGGGTGCTTGGAAGCCGCAGGGGAGCCATTGGGCACCCAGTGCTCTCTGATGGAGAACACTGCAGGCCCGAGCATCCATGAACTCCTCCAAGGCTTTGGAGGGGGAAAGTTGTCCTTAGCAGAAGGCTTCCTGCCTCGTGCAGCAGGCCTTTCTGGATGGCGACGCTGCAGCTTCCTTGCAGGCTGCTGGTCCAGGGGCATGTGTGCCCTGGTCCAGAGTGCTGTAGGAGGAGCTCCTAGCAAGGGGAGCCAAGCACCCTGTTTCCTTGGCCTAGACTGGGCTGTGCACACAGAGGCCTGCCAGCAGTGAAGACAGTGCAGGCAGCAAGGGGATGTGTCAGGCAGATAAGAGGCAGCAGGAGTCCCACTTGAAAGTGGGGTCATGACTGTTTTGACCCCAGGCTCCAACGGCAACCTGCATACATAGCCTCTGGACCTGCAGCTTCCCAGGAGTGCAAGAGACACACAGGCAACACCCTGTTGCCTTCTCGTATGAACTGTGCTCCATGGAGGTCCTGTTGCCTGGCAGTGGCCTAGGCCAGCACAGACCCTAGGGAGGCCTGGCCCAGCCTGGGATGGGCCGCGACCTAGCAGGGCAATGGGCAAGCCTGGAACTTGAGGCCAGGCTGCAGGCTCATTCCAGGTTGGGCCTGGTGCAGAGAGCCTTCAGCCAGGACCTACAGGGCGAATGCTCAGGCCAGTGGCTTCTCCCTGTAATCCATGTTCCTCACTCGGGCTGCTCTGCTTGTCAGACCCACACTCCCTAGAAGTGTGTTTCTGAGGCATTTGGACAGTTGGGAAGTGGAGGCTCTCGCAACATTGGAGGCCTGCCTTGAACATTGCTCTGCATACTAAGAGGATTCCCTGCACCTCTGGTGCTGGGGAGAGATTTTCTGCACACAGGAGTCATTGGCACACACAGTGTTTCCCCACGGAAAGTGGTGTCAAAAAGCTCCCTTACAGGAATGCAGGGCACTGTCCCTTTGAAGCCCTCAACGCAGCAGGCTGTCATGGACTCGGCTGCAGGCCTTTGTGGCTGCAGAGACTGCAGCTCCTCTGGAGGTTATGGGTCAATTTGCACTCCTCTTTGAGTAAATGAGGCTTGTGGGATGAGCACCTTGCAAAGAGTGGCAAGCAGCCTGCTCCTTTTGGTGAGACGCACGTGTGGTGAGAGAGGCTTGGCAGCAGAGAAGAAGCAAGAGGGGCAGCCAGGGAGGGGATTTGCATGCAGCTTGGAGGTCCCAGATGTCCTGCTTCCCCACCAGGGAATGCTGGCGATGCCCATCAGGCCCTATTCACAAGTGGGCCCCCAGCTTCTGGATCTGCCCTGTCCCAGCCACGAAAACACACACAGGCCGAACCCTGAGCCCTGCTTAGGGTGACCTTTGCGGCCCAGGTGGTTGGAATGGCACAACTGTGTTAGGGGAGAGGAGGCCCGAGGAGGCCTTCAGGGAGCTGCCACAGCATAGCAGTGCTCCAGAAAAGGCACTCTCCTTTCTGTAGGCTGCATGCGCACTCGAGCTGCTGCTTGAGGCAGAGAGAGGACAGCTAGGCGATCCATGGCCGAAGGCAATGCAGAGAGATGTTTTGGTGGGGCGGTTTCTCCATCTGCTGGCTGACAAGCGTGGAAGGAGAAGCCTCATTCCCACTGAGTTCTGGAGGAAGTTTCCAAACATTAGGCACTCTGGGTGCACAAGCTAGGGAGTGCTACTGAGGACTTCCCTCTGGCAACAGAGTGGGCACCAAGGGCATCAGGGCTGGAGGGTGCTTGGAAGCCGCAGGGGAGCCATTGGGCACCCAGTGCTCTCTGATGGAGAACACTGCAGGCCCGAGCATCCATGAACTCCTCCAAGGCTTTGGAGGGGGAAAGTTGTCCTTAGCAGAAGGCTTCCTGCCTCGTGCAGCAGGCCTTTCTGGATGGCGACGCTGCAGCTTCCTTGCAGGCTGCTGGTCCAGGGGCATGTGTCCCCTGGTCCAGAGTGCTGTAGGAGGAGCTCCTAGCAAGGGGAGCCAAGCACCTTGTTTCCTTGGCCTAGACTGGGCTGTGCACACAGAGGCCTGCCAGCAGTGAAGACAGCGCAGGCAGCAAGGGGATGTGTCAGGCAGATAAGAGGCAGCAGGAGTCCCACTTGAAAGTGGGGTCATGACTGTTTTGACCCCAGGCTCCAACGGCAACCTGCATACATAGCCTCTGGACCTGCAGCTTCCCAGGAGTGCAAGAGACACACAGGCAACACCCTGTTGCCTTCTCGTATGAACTGTGCTCCATGGAGGTCCTGTTGCCTGGCAGTGGCCTAGGCCAGCACAGACCCTAGGGAGGCCTGGCCCAGCCTGGGATGGGCCGCGACCTAGCAGGGCAATGGGCAAGCCTGGAACTTGAGGCCAGGCTGCAGGCTCATTCCAGGTTGGGCCTGGTGCAGAGAGCCTTCAGCCAGGACCTACAGGGCGAATGCTCAGGCCAGTGGCTTCTCCCTGTAATCCATGTTCCTCACTCGGGCTGCTCTGCTTGTCAGACCCACACTCCCTAGAAGTGTGTTTCTGAGGCATTTGGACAGTTGGGAAGTGGAGGCTCTCGCAACATTGGAGGCCTGCCTTGAACATTGCTCTGCATACTAAGAGGATTCCCTGCACCTCTGGTGCTGGGGAGAGATTTTCTGCACACAGGAGTCATTGGCACACACAGTGTTTCCCCACGGAAAGTGGTGTCAAAAAGCTCCCTTACAGGAATGCAGGGCACTGTCCCTTTGAAGCCCTCAACGCAGCAGGCTGTCATGGACTCGGCTGCAGGCCTTTGTGGCTGCAGAGACTGCAGCTCCTCTGGAGGTTATGGGTCAATTTGCACTCCTCTTTGAGTAAATGAGGCTTGTGGGATGAGCACCTTGCAAAGAGTGGCAAGCAGCCTGCTCCTTTTGGTGAGACGCACGTGTGGTGAGAGAGGCTTGGCAGCAGAGAAGAAGCAAGAGGGGCAGCCAGGGAGGGGATTTGCATGCAGCTTGGAGGTCCCAGATGTCCTGCTTCCCCACCAGGGAATGCTGGCGATGCCCATCAGGCCCTATTCACAAGTGGGCCCCCAGCGTCTGGATCTGCCCTGTCCCAGCCACGAAAACACACACAGGCCGAACCCTGAGCCCTGCTTAGGGTGACCTTTGCGGCCCAGGTGGTTGGAATGGCACAACTGTGTTAGGGGAGAGGAGGCCCGAGGAGGCCTTCAGGGAGCTGCCACAGCATAGCAGTGCTCCAGAAAAGGCACTCTCCTTTCTGTAGGCTGCATGCGCACTCAAGCTGCTGCTTGAGGCAGAGAGAGGACAGCTAGGCGATCCATGGCTGAAGGCAATGCAGAGAGATGTTTTGGTGGGGCGGTGGCTCCATCTGCTGGCTGACAAGCGTGGAAGGAGAAGCCTCATTCCCACTGAGTTCCGGAGGAAGTTTCCAAACATTAGGCACTCTGGGTGCACAAGCTAGGGAGTGCTACTGAGGACTTCCCTCTGGCAACAGAGTGGGCACCAAGGGCATCTGGGCTGGAGGGTGCTTGGAAGCCGCAGGGGAGCCATTGGGCACCCAGTGCTCTCTGATGGAGAACACTGCAGGCCCGAGCATCCATGAACTCCTCCAAGGCTTTGGAGGGGGAAAGTTGTCCTTAGCAGAAGGCTTCCTGCCTCGTGCAGCAGGCCTTTCTGGATGGCGACGCTGCAGCTTCCTTGCAGGCTGCTGGTCCAGGGGCATGTGTCCCCTGGTCCAGAGTGCTGTAGGAGGAGCTCCTAGCAAGGGGAGCCAAGCACCTTGTTTCCTTGGCCTAGACTGGGCTGTGCACACAGAGGCCTGCCAGCAGTGAAGACAGCGCAGGCAGCAAGGGGATGTGTCAGGCAGATAAGAGGCAGCAGGAGTCCCACTTGAAAGTGGGGTCATGACTGTTTTGACCCCAGGCTCCAACGGCAACCTGCATACATAGCCTCTGGACCTGCAGCTTCCCAGGAGTGCAAGAGACACACAGGCAACACCCTGTTGCCTTCTCGTATGAACTGTGCTCCATGGAGGTCCTGTTGCCTGGCAGTGGCCTAGGCCAGCACAGACCCTAGGGAGGCCTGGCCCAGCCTGGGATGGGCCGCGACCTAGCAGGGCAATGGGCAAGCCTGGAACTTGAGGCCAGGCTGCAGGCTCATTCCAGGTTGGGCCTGGTGCAGAGAGCCTTCAGCCAGGACCTACAGGGCGAATGCTCAGGCCAGTGGCTTCTCCCTGTAATCCATGTTCCTCACTCGGGCTGCTCTGCTTGTCAGACCCACACTCCCTAGAAGTGTGTTTCTGAGGCATTTGGACAGTTGGGAAGTGGAGGCTCTCGCAACATTGGAGGCCTGCCTTGAACATTGCTCTGCATACTAAGAGGATTCCCTGCACCTCTGGTGCTGGGGAGAGATTTTCTGCACACAGGAGTCATTGGCACACACAGTGTTTCCCCACGGAAAGTGGTGTCAAAAAGCTCCCTTACAGGAATGCAGGGCACTGTCCCTTTGAAGCCCTCAACGCAGCAGGCTGTCATGGACTCGGCTGCAGGCCTTTGTGGCTGCAGAGACTGCAGCTCCTCTGGAGGTTATGGGTCAATTTGCACTCCTCTTTGAGTAAATGAGGCTTGTGGGATGAGCACCTTGCAAAGAGTGGCAAGCAGCCTGCTCCTTTTGGTGAGACGCACGTGTGGTGAGAGAGGCTTGGCAGCAGAGAAGAAGCAAGAGGGGCAGCCAGGGAGGGGATTTGCATGCAGCTTGGAGGTCCCAGATGTCCTGCTTCCCCACCAGGGAATGCTGGCGATGCCCATCAGGCCCTATTCACAAGTGGGCCCCCAGCGTCTGGATCTGCCCTGTCCCAGCCACGAAAACACACACAGGCCGAACCCTGAGCCCTGCTTAGGGTGACCTTTGCGGCCCAGGTGGTTGGAATGGCACAACTGTGTTGGGGAGAGGAGGCCCGAGGAGGCCTTCAGGGAGCTGCCACAGCATAGCAGTGCTCCAGAAAAGGCACTCTCCTTTCTGTAGGATGCATGCGCACTCGAGCTGCTGCTTGAGGCAGAGAGAGGACAGCTAGGCGATCCATGGCTGAAGGCAATGCAGAGAGATGTTTTGGTGGGGCGGTGGCTCCATCTGCTGGCTGACAAGCGTGGAAGGAGAAGCCTCATTCCCACTGAGTTCCAGAGGAAGTTTCCAAACATGAGGCACTCTGGGTGCACAAGCTAGGGAGTGCTACTGAGGACTTCCCTCTGGCAACAGAGTGGGCACCAAGGGCATCTGGGCTGGAGGGTGCTTGGAAGCCGCAGGGGAGCCATTGGGCACCCAGTGCTCTCTGATGGAGAACACTGCAGGCCCGAGCATCCATGAACTCCTCCAAGGCTTTGGAGGGGGAAAGTTGTCCTTAGCAGAAGGCTTCCTGCCTCGTGCAGCAGGCCTTTCTGGATGGCGACGCTGCAGCTTCCTTGCAGGCTGCTGGTCCAGGGGCATGTGTGCCCTGGTCCAGAGTGCTGTAGGAGGAGCTCCTAGCAAGGGGAGCCAAGCACCTTGTTTCCTTGGCCTAGACTGGGCTGTGCACACAGAGGCCTGCCAGCAGTGAAGACAGCGCAGGCAGCAAGGGGATGTGTCAGGCAGATAAGAGGCAGCAGGAGTCCCACTTGAAAGTGGGGTCATGACTGTTTTGACCCCAGGCTCCAACGGCAACCTGCATACATAGCCTCTGGACCTGCAGCTTCCCAGGAGTGCAAGAGACACACAGGCAACACCCTGTTGCCTTCTCGTATGAACTGTGCTCCATGGAGGTCCTGTTGCCTGGCAGTGGCCTAGGCCAGCACAGACCCTAGGGAGGCCTGGCCCAGCCTGGGATGGGCCGCGACCTAGCAGGGCAATGGGTAAGCCTGGAACTTGAGGCCAGGCTGCAGGCTCATTCCAGGTTGGGCCTGGTGCAGAGAGCCTTCAGCCAGGACCTACAGGGCGAATGCTCAGGCCAGTGGCTTCTCCCTGTAATCCATGTTCCTCACTCGGGCTGCTCTGCTTGTCAGACCCACACTCCCTAGAAGTGTGTTTCTGAGGCATTTGGACAGTTGGGAAGTGGAGGCTCTCGCAACATTGGAGGCCTGCCTTGAACATTGCTCTGCATACTAAGAGGATTCCCTGCACCTCTGGTGCTGGGGAGAGATTTTCTGCACACAGGAGTCATTGGCACACACAGTGTTTCCCCACGGAAAGTGGTGTCAAAAAGCTCCCTTACAGGAATGCAGGGCACTGTCCCTTTGAAGCCCTCAACGCAGCAGGCTGTCATGGACTCGGCTGCAGGCCTTTGTGGCTGCAGAGACTGCAGCTCCTCTGGAGGTTATGGGTCAATTTGCACTCCTCTTTGAGTAAATGAGGCTTGTGGGATGAGCACCTTGCAAAGAGTGGCAAGCAGCCTGCTCCTTTTGGTGAGACGCACGTGTGGTGAGAGAGGCTTGGCAGCAGAGAAGAAGCAAGAGGGGCAGCCAGGGAGGGGATTTGCATGCAGCTTGGAGGTCCCAGATGTCCTGCTTCCCCACCAGGGAATGCTGGCGATGCCCATCAGGCCCTATTCACAAGTGGGCCCCCAGCGTCTGGATCTGCCCTGTCCCAGCCACGAAAACACACACAGGCCGAACCCTGAGCCCTGCTTAGGGTGACCTTTGCGGCCCAGGTGGTTGGAATGGCACAACTGTGTTGGGGAGAGGAGGCCCGAGGAGGCCTTCAGGGAGCTGCCACAGCATAGCAGTGCTCCAGAAAAGGCACTCTCCTTTCTGTAGGCTGCATGCGCACTCGAGCTGCTGCTTGAGGCAGAGAGAGGACAGCTAGGCGATCCATGGCTGAAGGCAATGCAGAGAGATGTTTTGGTGGGGCGGTGGCTCCATCTGCTGGCTGACAAGCGTGGAAGGAGAAGCCTCATTCCCACTGAGTTCCAGAGGAAGTTTCCAAACATGAGGCACTCTGGGTGCACAAGCTAGGGAGTGCTACTGAGGACTTCCCTCTGGCAACAGAGTGGGCACCAAGGGCATCTGGGCTGGAGGGTGCTTGGAAGCCGCAGGGGAGCCATTGGGCACCCAGTGCTCTCTGATGGAGAACACTGCAGGCCCGAGCATCCATGAACTCCTCCAAGGCTTTGGAGGGGGAAAGTTGTCCTTAGCAGAAGGCTTCCTGCCTCGTGCAGCAGGCCTTTCTGGATGGCGACGCTGCAGCTTCCTTGCAGGCTGCTGGTCCAGGGGCATGTGTGCCCTGGTCCAGAGTGCTGTAGGAGGAGCTCCTAGCAAGGGGAGCCAAGCACCTTGTTTCCTTGGCCTAGACTGGGCTGTGCACACAGAGGCCTGCCAGCAGTGAAGACAGCGCAGGCAGCAAGGGGATGTGTCAGGCAGATAAGAGGCAGCAGGAGTCCCACTTGAAAGTGGGGTCATGACTGTTTTGACCCCAGGCTCCAACGGCAACCTGCATACATAGCCTCTGGACCTGCAGCTTCCCAGGAGTGCAAGAGACACACAGGCAACACCCTGTTGCCTTCTCGTATGAACTGTGCTCCATGGAGGTCCTGTTGCCTGGCAGTGGCCTAGGCCAGCACAGACCCTAGGGAGGCCTGGCCCAGCCTGGGATGGGCCGCGACCTAGCAGGGCAATGGGCAAGCCTGGAACTTGAGGCCAGGCTGCAGGCTCATTCCAGGTTGGGCCTGGTGCAGAGAGCCTTCAGCCAGGACCTACAGGGCGAATGCTCAGGCCAGTGGCTTCTCCCTGTAATCCATGTTCCTCACTCAGGCTGCTCTGCTTGTCAGACCCACACTCCCTAGAAGTGTGTTTCTGAGGCATTTGGACAGTTGGGAAGTGGAGGCTCTCGCAACATTGGAGGCCTGCCTTGAACATTGCTCTGCATACTAAGAGGATTCCCTGCACCTCTGGTGCTGGGGAGAGATTTTCTGCACACAGGAGTCATTGGCACACACAGTGTTTCCCCACGGAAAGTGGTGTCAAAAAGCTCCCTTACAGGAATGCAGGGCACTGTCCCTTTGAAGCCCTCAACGCAGCAGGCTGTCATGGACTCGGCTGCAGGCCTTTGTGGCTGCAGAGACTGCAGCTCCTCTGGAGGTTATGGGTCAATTTGCACTCCTCTTTGAGTAAATGAGGCTTGTGGGGTGAGCACCTTGCAAAGAGTGGCAAGCAGCCTGCTCCTTTTGGTGAGACGCACGTGTGGTGAGAGAGGCTTGGCAGCAGAGAAGAAGCAAGAGGGGCAGCCAGGGAGGGGATTTGCATGCAGCTTGGAGGTCCCAGATGTCCTGCTTCCCCACCAGGGAATGCTGGCGATGCCCATCAGGCCCTATTCACAAGTGGGCCCCCAGCGTCTGGATCTGCCCTGTCCCAGCCACGAAAACACACACAGGCCGAACCCTGAGCCCTGCTTAGGGTGACCTTTGCAGCCCAGGTGGTTGGAATGGCACAACTGTGTTAGGGGAGAGGAGGCCCGAGGAGGCCTTCAGGGAGCTGCCACAGCATAGCAGTGCTCCAGAAAAGGCACTCTCCTTTCTGTAGGCTGCATGTGCACTCGAGCTGCTGCTTGAGGCAGAGAGAGGACAGCTAGGCGATCCATGGCTGAAGGCAATGCAGAGAGATGTTTTGGTGGGGCGGTGGCTCCATCTGCTGGCTGACAAGCGTGGAAGGAGAAGCCTCATTCCCACTGAGTTCCGGAGGAAGTTTCCAAACATTAGGCACTCTGGGTGCACAAGCTAGGGAGTGCTACTGAGGACTTCCCTCTGGCAACAGAGTGGGCACCAAGGGCATCTGGGCTGGAGGGTGCTTGGAAGCCGCAGGGGAGCCATTGGGCACCCAGTGCTCTCTGATGGAGAACACTGCAGGCCCAAGCATCCATGAACTCCTCCAAGGCTTTGGAGGGGGAAAGTTGTCCTTAGCAGAAGGCTTCCTGCCTCGTGCAGCAGGCCTTTCTGGATGGCGACGCTGCAGCTTCCTTGCAGGCTGCTGGTCCAGGGGCATGTGTCCCCTGGTCCAGAGTGCTGTAGGAGGAGCTCCTAGCAAGGGGAGCCAAGCACCCTGTTTCCTTGGCCTAGACTGGGCTGTGCACACAGAGGCCTGCCAGCAGTGAAGACAGCGCAGGCAGCAAGGGGATGTTTCAGGCAGATAAGAGGCAGCAGGAGTCCCACTTGAAAGTGGGGTCATGACTGTTTTGACCCCAGGCTCCAACGGCAACCTGCATACATAGCCTCTGGACCTGCAGCTTCCCAGGAGTGCAAGAGACACACAGGCAACACCCTGTTGCCTTCTCGTATGAACTGTGCTCCATGGAGGTCCTGTTGCCTGGCAGTGGCCTAGGCCAGCACAGACCCTAGGGAGGCCTGGCCCAGCCTGGGATGGGCCGCGACCTAGCAGGGCAATGGGTAAGCCTGGAACTTGAGGCCAGGCTGCAGGCTCATTCCAGGTTGGGCCTGGTGCAGAGAGCCTTCAGCCAGGACCTACAGGGCGAATGCTCAGGCCAGTGGCTTCTCCCTGTAATGCATGTTCCTCACTCGGGCTGCTCTGCTTGTCAGACCCACACTCCCTAGAAGTGTGTTTCTGAGGCATTTGGACAGTTGGGAAGTGGAGGCTCTCGCAACATTGGAGGCCTGCCTTGAACATTGCTCTGCATACTAAGAGGATTCCCTGCACCTCTGGTGCTGGGGAGAGATTTTCTGCACACAGGAGTCATTGGCACACACAGTGTTTCCCCACGGAAAGTGGTGTCAAAAAGCTTCCTTACAGGAATGCAGGGCACTGTCCCTTTGAAGCCCTCAACGCAGCAGGCTGTCATGGACTCGGCTGCAGGCCTTTGTGGCTGCAGAGACTGCAGCTCCTCTGGAGGTTATGGGTCAATTTGCACTCCTCTTTGAGTAAATGAGGCTTGTGGGATGAGCACCTTGCAAAGAGTGGCAAGCAGCCTGCTCCTTTTGGTGAGACGCACGTGTGGTGAGAGAGGCTTGGCAGCAGAGAAGAAGCAAGAGGGGCAGCCAGGGAGGGGATTTGCATGCAGCTTGGAGGTCCCAGATGTCCTGCTTCCCCACCAGGGAATGCTGGCGATGCCCATCAGGCCCTATTCACAAGTGGGCCCCCAGCGTCTGGATCTGCCCTGTCCCAGCCACGAAAACACACACAGGCCGAACCCTGAGCCCTGCTTAGGGTGACCTTTGCGGCCCAGGTGGTTGGAATGGCACAACTGTGTTAGGGGAGAGGAGGCCCGAGGAGGCCTTCAGGGAGCTGCCACAGCATAGCAGTGCTCCAGAAAAGGCACTCTCCTTTCTGTAGGCTGCATGCGCACTCGAGCTGCTGCTTGAGGCAGAGAGAGGACAGCTAGGCGATCCATGGCTGAAGGCAATGCAGAGAGATGTTTTGGTGGGGCGGTGGCTCCATCTGCTGGCTGACAAGCGTGGAAGGAGAAGCCTCATTCCCACTGAGTTCCGGAGGAAGTTTCCAAACATTAGGCACTCTGGGTGCACAAGCTAGGGAGTGCTACTGAGGACTTCCCTCTGGCAACAGAGTGGGCACCAAGGGCATCTGGGCTGGAGGGTGCTTGGAAGCCGCAGGGGAGCCATTGGGCACCCAGTGCTCTCTGATGGAGAACACTGCAGGCCCGAGCATCCATGAACTCCTCCAAGGCTTTGGAGGGGGAAAGTTGTCCTTAGCAGAAGGCTTCCTGCCTCGTGCAGCAGGCCTTTCTGGATGGCGACGCTGCAGCTTCCTTGCAGGCTGCTGGTCCAGGGGCATGTGTGCCCTGGTCCAGAGTGCTGTAGGAGGAGCTCCTAGCAAGGGGAGCCAAGCACCTTGTTTCCTTGGCCTAGACTGGGCTGTGCACACAGAGGCCTGCCAGCAGTGAAGACAGCGCAGGCAGCAAGGGGATGTGTCAGGCAGATAAGAGGCAGCAGGAGTCCCACTTGAAAGTGGGGTCATGACTGTTTTGACCCCAGGCTCCAACGGCAACCTGCATACATAGCCTCTGGACCTGCAGCTTCCCAGGAGTGCAAGAGACACACAGGCAACACCCTGTTGCCTTCTCGTATGAACTGTGCTCCATGGAGGTCCTGTTGCCTGGCAGTGGCCTAGGCCAGCACAGACCCTAGGGAGGCCTGGCCCAGCCTGGGATGGGCCGCGACCTAGCAGGGCAATGGGCAAGCCTGGAACTTGAGGCCAGGCTGCAGGCTCATTCCAGGTTGGGCCTGGTGCAGAGAGCCTTCAGCCAGGACCTACAGGGCGAATGCTCAGGCCAGTGGCTTCTCCCTGTAATCCATGTTCCTCACTCAGGCTGCTCTGCTTGTCAGACCCACACTCCCTAGAAGTGTGTTTCTGAGGCATTTGGACAGTTGGGAAGTGGAGGCTCTCGCAACATTGGAGGCCCGCCTTGAACATTGCTCTGCATACTAAGAGGATTCCCTGCACCTCTGGTGCTGGGGAGAGATTTTCTGCACACAGGAGTCATTGGCACACACAGTGTTTCCCCACGGAAAGTGGTGTCAAAAAGCTCCCTTACAGGAATGCAGGGCACTGTCCCTTTGAAGCCCTCAACGCAGCAGGCTGTCATGGACTCGGCTGCAGGCCTTTGTGGCTGCAGAGACTGCAGCTCCTCTGGAGGTTATGGGTCAATTTGCACTCCTCTTTGAGTAAATGAGGCTTGTGGGGTGAGCACCTTGCAAAGAGTGGCAAGCAGCCTGCTCCTTTTGGTGAGACGCACGTGTGGTGAGAGAGGCTTGGCAGCAGAGAAGAAGCAAGAGGGGCAGCCAGGGAGGGGATTTGCATGCAGCTTGGAGGTCCCAGATGTCCTGCTTCCCCACCAGGGAATGCTGGCGATGCCCATCAGGCCCTATTCACAAGTGGGCCCCCAGCGTCTGGATCTGCCCTGTCCCAGCCACGAAAACACACACAGGCCGAACCCTGAGCCCTGCTTAGGGTGACCTTTGCGGCCCAGGTGGTTGGAATGGCACAACTGTGTTAGGGGAGAGGAGGCCCGAGGAGGCCTTCAGGGAGCTGCCACAGCATAGCAGTGCTCCAGAAAAGGCACTCTCCTTTCTGTAGGCTGCATGCGCACTCGAGCTGCTGCTTGAGGCAGAGAGAGGACAGCTAGGCGATCCATGGCTGAAGGCAATGCAGAGAGATGTTTTGGTGGGGCGGTGGCTCCATCTGCTGGCTGACAAGCGTGGAAGGAGAAGCCTCATTCCCACTGAGTTCCGGAGGAAGTTTCCAAACATTAGGCACTCTGGGTGCACAAGCTAGGGAGTGCTACTGAGGACTTCCCTCTGGCAACAGAGTGGGCACCAAGGGCATCTGGGCTGGAGGGTGCTTGGAAGCCGCAGGGGAGCCATTGGGCACCCAGTGCTCTCTGATGGAGAACACTGCAGGCCCGAGCATCCATGAACTCCTCCAAGGCTTTGGAGGGGGAAAGTTGTCCTTAGCAGAAGGCTTCCTGCCTCGTGCAGCAGGCCTTTCTGGATGGCGACGCTGCAGCTTCCTTGCAGGCTGCTGGTCCAGGGGCATGTGTGCCCTGGTCCAGAGTGCTGTAGGAGGAGCTCCTAGCAAGGGGAGCCAAGCACCTTGTTTCCTTGGCCTAGACTGGGCTGTGCACACAGAGGCCTGCCAGCAGTGAAGACAGCGCAGGCAGCAAGGGGATGTGTCAGGCAGATAAGAGGCAGCAGGAGTCCCACTTGAAAGTGGGGTCATGACTGTTTTGACCCCAGGCTCCAACGGCAACCTGCATACATAGCCTCTGGACCTGCAGCTTCCCAGGAGTGCAAGAGACACACAGGCAACACCCTGTTGCCTTCTCGTATGAACTGTGCTCCATGGAGGTCCTGTTGCCTGGCAGTGGCCTAGGCCAGCACAGACCCTAGGGAGGCCTGGCCCAGCCTGGGATGGGCCGCGACCTAGCAGGGCAATGGGCAAGCCTGGAACTTGAGGCCAGGCTGCAGGCTCATTCCAGGTTGGGCCTGGTGCAGAGAGCCTTCAGCCAGGACCTACAGGGCGAATGCTCAGGCCAGTGGCTTCTCCCTGTAATCCATGTTCCTCACTCGGGCTGCTCTGCTTGTCAGACCCACACTCCCTAGAAGTGTGTTTCTGAGGCATTTGGACAGTTGGGAAGTGGAGGCTCTCGCAACATTGGAGGCCTGCCTTGAACATT
This sequence comes from Hippopotamus amphibius kiboko, assembly GCF_030028045.1. Lineage (NCBI taxonomy): Eukaryota > Metazoa > Chordata > Mammalia > Artiodactyla > Hippopotamidae > Hippopotamus > Hippopotamus amphibius. Next base: position 99,348,618 of record NC_080191.1, on the reverse strand, counting down.
GCTCTGCATACTAAGAGGATTCCCTGCACCTCTGGTGCTGGGGAGAGATTTTCTGCACACAGGAGTCATTGGCACACACAGTGTTTCCCCACGGAAAGTGGTGTCAAAAAGCTCCCTTACAGGAATGCAGGGCACTGTCCCTTTGAAGCCCTCAACGCAGCAGGCTGTCATGGACTCGGCTGCAGGCCTTTGTGGCTGCAGAGACTGCAGCTCCTCTGGAGGTTATGGGTCAATTTGCACTCCTCTTTGAGTAAATGAGGCTTGTGGGGTGAGCACCTTGCAAAGAGTGGCAAGCAGCCTGCTCCTTTTGGTGAGACGCACGTGTGGTGAGAGAGGCTTGGCAGCAGAGAAGAAGCAAGAGGGGCAGCCAGGGAGGGGATTTGCATGCAGCTTGGAGGTCGCAGATGTCCTGCTTCCCCACCAGGGAATGCTGGCGATGCCCATCAGGCCCTATTCACAAGTGGGCCCCCAGCTTCTGGATCTGCCCTGTCCCAGCCACGAAAACACACACAGGCCGAACCCTGAGCCCTGCTGAGGGTGACCTTTGCGGCCCAGGTGGTTGGAATGGCACAACTGTGTTAGGGGAGAGGAGGCCCGAGGAGGCCTTCAGGGAGCTGCCACAGCATAGCAGTGCTCCAGAAAAGGCACTCTCCTTTCTGTAGGCTGCATGCGCACTCGAGCTGCTGCTTGAGGCAGAGAGAGGACAGCTAGGCGATCCATGGCTGAAGGCAATGCAGAGAGATGTTTTGGTGGGGCGGTGGCTCCATCTGCTGGCTGACAAGCGTGGAAGGAGAAGCCTCATTCCCACTGAGTTCCGGAGGAAGTTTCCAAACATTAGGCACTCTGGGTGCACAAGCTAGGGAGTGCTACTGAGGACTTCCCTCTGGCAACAGAGTGGGCACCAAGGGCATCTGGGCTGGAGGGTGCTTGGAAGCCGCAGGGGAGCCATTGGGCACCCAGTGCTCTCTGATGGAGAACACTGCAGGCCCGAGCATCCATGAACTCCTCCAAGGCTTTGGAGGGGGAAAGTTGTCCTTAGCAGAAGGCTTCCTGCCTCGTGCAGCAGGCCTTTCTGGATGGCGACGCTGCAGCTTCCTTGCAGGCTGCTGGTCCAGGGGCATGTGTGCCCTGGTCCAGAGTGCTGTAGGAGGAGCTCCTAGCAAGGGGAGCCAAGCACCTTGTTTCCTTGGCCTAGACTGGGCTGTGCACACAGAGGCCTGCCAGCAGTGAAGACAGCGCAGGCAGCAAGGGGATGTGTCAGGCAGATAAGAGGCAGCAGGAGTCCCACTTGAAAGTGGGGTCATGACTGTTTTGACCCCAGGCTCCAACGGCAACCTGCATACATAGCCTCTGGACCTGCAGCTTCCCAGGAGTGCAAGAGACACACAGGCAACACCCTGTTGCCTTCTCGTATGAACTGTGCTCCATGGAGGTCCTGTTGCCTGGCAGTGGCCTAGGCCAGCACAGACCCTAGGGAGGCCTGGCCCAGCCTGGGATGGGCCGCGACCTAGCAGGGCAATGGGCAAGCCTGGAACTTGAGGCCAGGCTGCAGGCTCATTCCAGGTTGGGCCTGGTGCAGAGAGCCTTCAGCCAGGACCTACAGGGCGAATGCTCAGGCCAGTGGCTTCTCCCTGTAATCCATGTTCCTCACTCGGGCTGCTCTGCTTGTCAGACCCACACTCCCTAGAAGTGTGTTTCTGAGGCATTTGGACAGTTGGGAAGTGGAGGCTCTCGCAACATTGGAGGCCTGCCTTGAACATTGCTCTGCATACTAAGAGGATTCCCTGCACCTCTGGTGCTGGGGAGAGATTTTCTGCACACAGGAGTCATTGGCACACACAGTGTTTCCCCACGGAAAGTGGTGTCAAAAAGCTCCCTTACAGGAATGCAGGGCACTGTCCCTTTGAAGCCCTCAACGCAGCAGGCTGTCATGGACTCGGCTGCAGGCCTTTGTGGCTGCAGAGACTGCAGCTCCTCTGGAGGTTATGGGTCAATTTGCACTCCTCTTTGAGTAAATGAGGCTTGTGGGGTGAGCACCTTGCAAAGAGTGGCAAGCAGCCTGCTCCTTTTGGTGAGACGCACGTGTGGTGAGAGAGGCTTGGCAGCAGAGAAGAAGCAAGAGGGGCAGCCAGGGAGGGGATTTGCATGCAGCTTGGAGGTCGCAGATGTCCTGCTTCCCCACCAGGGAATGCTGGCGATGCCCATCAGGCCCTATTCACAAGTGGGCCCCCAGCTTCTGGATCTGCCCTGTCCCAGCCACGAAAACACACACAGGCCGAACCCTGAGCCCTGCTGAGGGTGACCTTTGCGGCCCAGGTGGTTGGAATGGCACAACTGTGTTAGGGGAGAGGAGGCCCGAGGAGGCCTTCAGGGAGCTGCCACAGCATAGCAGTGCTCCAGAAAAGGCACTCTCCTTTCTGTAGGCTGCATGCGCACTCGAGCTGCTGCTTGAGGCAGAGAGAGGACAGCTAGGCGATCCATGGCTGAAGGCAATGCAGAGAGATGTTTTGGTGGGGCGGTGGCTCCATCTGCTGGCTGACAAGCGTGGAAGGAGAAGCCTCATTCCCACTGAGTTCCGGAGGAAGTTTCCAAACATTAGGCACTCTGGGTGCACAAGCTAGGGAGTGCTACTGAGGACTTCCCTCTGGCAACAGAGTGGGCACCAAGGGCATCTGGGCTGGAGGGTGCTTGGAAGCCGCAGGGGAGCCATTGGGCACCCAGTGCTCTCTGATGGAGAACACTGCAGGCCCGAGCATCCATGAACTCCTCCAAGGCTTTGGAGGGGGAAAGTTGTCCTTAGCAGAAGGCTTCCTGCCTCGTGCAGCAGGCCTTTCTGGATGGCGACGCTGCAGCTTCCTTGCAGGCTGCTGGTCCAGGGGCATGTGTCCCCTGGTCCAGAGTGCTGTAGGAGGAGCTCCTAGCAAGGGGAGCCAAGCACCTTGTTTCCTTGGCCTAGACTGGGCTGTGCACACAGAGGCCTGCCAGCAGTGAAGACAGCGCAGGCAGCAAGGGGATGTGTCAGGCAGATAAGAGGCAGCAGGAGTCCCACTTGAAAGTGGGGTCATGACTGTTTTGACCCCAGGCTCCAACGGCAACCTGCATACATAGCCTCTGGACCTGCAGCTTCCCAGGAGTGCAAGAGACACACAGGCAACACCCTGTTGCCTTCTCGTATGAACTGTGCTCCATGGAGGTCCTGTTGCCTGGCAGTGGCCTAGGCCAGCACAGACCCTAGGGAGGCCTGGCCCAGCCTGGGATGGGCCGCGACCTAGCAGGGCAATGGGCAAGCCTGGAACTTGAGGCCAGGCTGCAGGCTCATTCCAGGTTGGGCCTGGTGCAGAGAGCCTTCAGCCAGGACCTACAGGGCGAATGCTCAGGCCAGTGGCTTCTCCCTGTAATCCATGTTCCTCACTCAGGCTGCTCTGCTTGTCAGACCCACACTCCCTAGAAGTGTGTTTCTGAGGCATTTGGACAGTTGGGAAGTGGAGGCTCTCGCAACATTGGAGGCCTGCCTTGAACATTGCTCTGCATACTAAGAGGATTCCCTGCACCTCTGGTGCTGGGGAGAGATTTTCTGCACACAGGAGTCATTGGCACACACAGTGTTTCCCCACGGAAAGTGGTGTCAAAAAGCTCCCTTACAGGAATGCAGGGCACTGTCCCTTTGAAGCCCTCAACGCAGCAGGCTGTCATGGACTCGGCTGCAGGCCTTTGTGGCTGCAGAGACTGCAGCTCCTCTGGAGGTTATGGGTCAATTTGCACTCCTCTTTGAGTAAATGAGGCTTGTGGGGTGAGCATCTTGCAAAGAGTGGCAAGCAGCCTGCTCCTTTTGGTGAGACGCACGTGTGGTGAGAGAGGCTTGGCAGCAGAGAAGAAGCAAGAGGGGCAGCCAGGGAGGGGATTTGCATGCAGCTTGGAGGTCCCAGATGTCCTGCTTCCCCACCAGGGAATGCTGGCGATGCCCATCAGGCCCTATTCACAAGTGGGCCCCCAGCTTCTGGATCTGCCCTGTCCCAGCCACGAAAACACACACAGGCCGAACCCTGAGCCCTGCTTAGGGTGACCTTTGCGGCCCAGGTGGTTGGAATGGCACAACTGTGTTAGGGGAGAGGAGGCCCGAGGAGGCCTTCAGGGAGCTGCCACAGCATAGCAGTGCTCCAGAAAAGGCACTCTCCTTTCTGTAGGCTGCATGCGCACTCGAGCTGCTGCTTGAGGCAGAGAGAGGACAGCTAGGCGATCCATGGCCGAAGGCAATGCAGAGAGATGTTTTGGTGGGGCGGTTTCTCCATCTGCTGGCTGACAAGCGTGGAAGGAGAAGCCTCATTCCCACTGAGTTCCGGAGGAAGTTTCCAAACATTAGGCACTCTGGGTGCACAAGCTAGGGAGTGCTACTGAGGACTTCCCTCTGGCAACAGAGTGGGCACCAAGGGCATCTGGGCTGGAGGGTGCTTGGAAGCCGCAGGGGAGCCATTGGGCACCCAGTGCTCTCTGATGGAGAACACTGCAGGCCCGAGCATCCATGAACTCCTCCAAGGCTTTGGAGGGGGAAAGTTGTCCTTAGCAGAAGGCTTCCTGCCTCGTGCAGCAGGCCTTTCTGGATGGCGATGCTGCAGCTTCCTTGCAGGCTGCTGGTCCAGGGGCATGTGTCCCCTGGTCCAGAGTGCTGTAGGAGGAGCTCCTAGCAAGGGGAGCCAAGCACCCTGTTTCCTTGGCCTGGACTGGGCTGTGCACACAGAGGCCTGCCAGCAGTGAAGACAGCGCAGGCAGCAAGGGGATGTGTCAGGCAGATAAGAGGCAGCAGGAGTCCCACTTGAAAGTGGGGTCATGACTGTTTTGACCCCAGGCTCCAACGGCAACCTGCATACATAGCCTCTGGACCTGCAGCTTCCCAGGAGTGCAAGAGACACACAGGCAACACCCTGTTGCCTTCTCGTATGAACTGTGCTCCATGGAGGTCCTGTTGCCTGGCAGTGGCCTAGGCCAGCACAGACCCTAGGGAGGCCTGGCCCAGCCTGGGATGGGCCGCGACCTAGCAGGGCAATGGGCAAGCCTGGAACTTGAGGCCAGGCTGCAGGCTCATTCCAGGTTGGGCCTGGTGCAGAGAGCCTTCAGCCAGGACCTACAGGGCGAATGCTCAGGCCAGTGGCTTCTCCCTGTAATCCATGTTCCTCACTCAGGCTGCTCTGCTTGTCAGACCCACACTCCCTAGAAGTGTGTTTCTGAGGCATTTGGACAGTTGGGAAGTGGAGGCTCTCGCAACATTGGAGGCCTGCCTTGAACATTGCTCTGCATATTAAGAGGATTCCCTGCACCTCTGGTGCTGGGGAGAGATTTTCTGCACACAGGAGTCATTGGCACACACAGTGTTTCCCCACGGAAAGTGGTGTCAAAAAGCTCCCTTACAGGAATGCAGGGCACTGTCCCTTTGAAGCCCTCAACGCAGCAGGCTGTCATGGACTCGGCTGCAGGCCTTTGTGGCTGCAGAGACTGCAGCTCCTCTGGAGGTTATGGGTCAATTTGCACTCCTCTTTGAGTAAATGAGGCTTGTGGGGTGAGCACCTTGCAAAGAGTGGCAAGCAGCCTGCTCCTTTTGGTGAGACGCACGTGTGGTGAGAGAGGCTTGGCAGCAGAGAAGAAGCAAGAGGGGCAGCCAGGGAGGGGATTTGCATGCAGCTTGGAGGTCCCAGATGTCCTGCTTCCCCACCAGGGAATGCTGGCGATGCCCATCAGGCCCTATTCACAAGTGGGCCCCCAGCTTCTGGATCTGCCCTGTCCCAGCCACGAAAACACACACAGGCCGAACCCTGAGCCCTGCTTAGGGTGACCTTTGCGGCCCAGGTGGTTGGAATGGCACAACTGTGTTAGGGGACAGGAGGCCCGAGGAGGCCTTCAGGGAGCTGCCACAGCATAGCAGTGCTCCAGAAAAGGCACTCTCCTTTCTGTAGGCTGCATGCGCACTCGAGCTGCTGCTTGAGGCAGAGAGAGGACAGCTAGGCGATCCATGGCTGAAGGCAATGCAGAGAGATGTTTTGGTGGGGCGGTGGCTCCATCTGCTGGCTGACAAGCGTGGAAGGAGAAGCCTCATTCCCACTGAGTTCCGGAGGAAGTTTCCAAACATTAGGCACTCTGGGTGCACAAGCTAGGGAGTGCTACTGAGGACTTCCCTCTGGCAACAGAGTGGGCACCAAGGGCATCTGGGCTGGAGGGTGCTTGGAAGCCGCAGGGGAGCCATTGGGCACCCAGTGCTCTCTGATGGAGAACACTGCAGGCCCGAGCATCCATGAACTCCTCCAAGGCTTTGGAGGGGGAAAGTTGTCCTTAGCAGAAGGCTTCCTGCCTCGTGCAGCAGGCCTTTCTGGATGGCGACGCTGCAGCTTCCTTGCAGGCTGCTGGTCCAGGGGCATGTGTCCCCTGGTCCAGAGTGCTGTAGGAGGAGCTCCTAGCAAGGGGAGCCAAGCACCCTGTTTCCTTGGCCTAGACTGGGCTGTGCACACAGAGGCCTGCCAGCAGTGAAGACAGCGCAGGCAGCAAGGGGATGTGTCAGGCAGATAAGAGGCAGCAGGAGTCCCACTTGAAAGTGGGGTCATGACTGTTTTGACCCCAGGCTCCAACGGCAACCTGCATACATAGCCTCTGGACCTGCAGCTTCCCAGGAGTGCAAGAGACACACAGGCAACACCCTGTTGCCTTCTCGTATGAACTGTGCTCCATGGAGGTCCTGTTGCCTGGCAGTGGCCTAGGCCAGCACAGACCCTAGGGAGGCCTGGCCCAGCCTGGGATGGGCCGCGACCTAGCAGGGCAATGGGCAAGCCTGGAACTTGAGGCCAGGCTGCAGGCTCATTCCAGGTTGGGCCTGGTGCAGAGAGCCTTCAGCCAGGACCTACAGGGCGAATGCTCAGGCCAGTGGCTTCTCCCTGTAATGCATGTTCCTCACTCGGGCTGCTCTGCTTGTCAGACCCACACTCCCTAGAAGTGTGTTTCTGAGGCATTTGGACAGTTGGGAAGTGGAGGCTCTCGCAACATTGGAGGCCTGCCTTGAACATTGCTCTGCATACTAAGAGGATTCCCTGCACCTCTGGTGCTGGGGAGAGATTTTCTGCACACAGGAGTCATTGGCACACACAGTGTTTCCCCACGGAAAGTGGTGTCAAAAAGCTCCCTTACAGGAATGCAGGGCACTGTCCCTTTGAAGCCCTCAACGCAGCAGGCTGTCATGGACTCGGCTGCAGGCCTTTGTGGCTGCAGAGACTGCAGCTCCTCTGGAGGTTATGGGTCAATTTGCACTCCTCTTTGAGTAAATGAGGCTTGTGGGATGAGCACCTTGCAAAGAGTGGCAAGCAGCCTGCTCCTTTTGGTGAGACGCACGTGTGGTGAGAGAGGCTTGGCAGCAGAGAAGAAGCAAGAGGGGCAGCCAGGGAGGGGATTTGCATGCAGCTTGGAGGTCCCAGATGTCCTGCTTCCCCACCAGGGAATGCTGGCGATGCCCATCAGGCCCTATTCACAAGTGGGCCCCCAGCTTCTGGATCTGCCCTGTCCCAGCCACGAAAACACACACAGGCCGAACCCTGAGCCCTGCTTAGGGTGACCTTTGCGGCCCAGGTGGTTGGAATGGCACAACTGTGTTAGGGGAGAGGAGGCCCGAGGAGGCCTTCAGGGAGCTGCCACAGCATAGCAGTGCTCCAGAAAAGGCACTCTCCTTTCTGTAGGCTGCATGCGCACTCGAGCTGCTGCTTGAGGCAGAGAGAGGACAGCTAGGCGATCCATGGCTGAAGGCAATGCAGAGAGATGTTTTGGTGGGGCGGTGGCTCCATCTGCTGGCTGACAAGCGTGGAAGGAGAAGCCTCATTCCCACTGAGTTCCGGAGGAAGTTTCCAAACATTAGGCACTCTGGGTGCACAAGCTAGGGAGTGCTACTGAGGACTTCCCTCTGGCAACAGAGTGGGCACCAAGGGCATCTGGGCTGGAGGGTGCTTGGAAGCCGCAGGGGAGCCATTGGGCACCCAGTGCTCTCTGATGGAGAACACTGCAGGCCCGAGCATCCATGAACTCCTCCAAGGCTTTGGAGGGGGAAAGTTGTCCTTAGCAGAAGGCTTCCTGCCTCGTGCAGCAGGCCTTTCTGGATGGCGACGCTGCAGCTTCCTTGCAGGCTGCTGGTCCAGGGGCATGTGTCCCCTGGTCCAGAGTGCTGTAGGAGGAGCTCCTAGCAAGGGGAGCCAAGCACCTTGTTTCCTTGGCCTAGACTGGGCTGTGCACACAGAGGCCTGCCAGCAGTGAAGACAGCGCAGGCAGCAAGGGGATGTGTCAGGCAGATAAGAGGCAGCAGGAGTCCCACTTGAAAGTGGGGTCATGACTGTTTTGACCCCAGGCTCCAACGGCAACCTGCATACATAGCCTCTGGACCTGCAGCTTCCCAGGAGTGCAAGAGACACACAGGCAACACCCTGTTGCCTTCTCGTATGAACTGTGCTCCATGGAGGTCCTGTTGCCTGGCAGTGGCCTAGGCCAGCACAGACCCTAGGGAGGCCTGGCCCAGCCTGGGATGGGCCGCGACCTAGCAGGGCAATGGGCAAGCCTGGAACTTGAGGCCAGGCTGCAGGCTCATTCCAGGTTGGGCCTGGTGCAGAGAGCCTTCAGCCAGGACCTACAGGGCGAATGCTCAGGCCAGTGGCTTCTCCCTGTAATCCATGTTCCTCACTCAGGCTGCTCTGCTTGCCAGACCCACACTCCCTAGAAGTGTGTTTCTGAGGCATTTGGACAGTTGGGAAGTGGAGGCTCTCGCAACATTGGAGGCCTGCCTTGAACATTGCTCTGCATACTAAGAGGATTCCCTGCACCTCTGGTGCTGGGGAGAGATTTTCTGCACACAGGAGTCATTGGCACACACAGTGTTTCCCCACGGAAAGTGGTGTCAAAAAGCTCCCTTACAGGAATGCAGGGCACTGTCCCTTTGAAGCCCTCAACGCAGCAGGCTGTCATGGACTCGGCTGCAGGCCTTTGTGGCTGCAGAGACTGCAGCTCCTCTGGAGGTTATGGGTCAATTTGCACTCCTCTTTGAGTAAATGAGGCTTGTGGGGTGAGCACCTTGCAAAGAGTGGCAAGCAGCCTGCTCCTTTTGGTGAGACGCACGTGTGGTGAGAGAGGCTTGGCAGCAGAGAAGAAGCAAGAGGGGCAGCCAGGGAGGGGATTTGCATGCAGCTTGGAGGTCCCAGATGTCCTGCTTCCCCACCAGGGAATGCTGGCGATGCCCATCAGGCCCTATTCACAAGTGGGCCCCCAGCTTCTGGATCTGCCCTGTCCCAGCCACGAAAACACACACAGGCCGAACCCTGAGCCCTGCTTAGGGTGACCTTTGCGGCCCAGGTGGTTGGAATGGCACAACTGTGTTAGGGGAGAGGAGGCCCGAGGAGGCCTTCAGGGAGCTGCCACAGCATAGCAGTGCTCCAGAAAAGGCACTCTCCTTTCTGTAGGCTGCATGCGCACTCGAGCTGCTGCTTGAGGCAGAGAGAGGACAGCTAGGCGATCCATGGCCGAAGGCAATGCAGAGAGATGTTTTGGTGGGGCGGTTTCTCCATCTGCTGGCTGACAAGCGTGGAAGGAGAAGCCTCATTCCCACTGAGTTCCGGAGGAAGTTTCCAAACATTAGGCACTCTGGGTGCACAAGCTAGGGAGTGCTACTGAGGACTTCCCTCTGGCAACAGAGTGGGCACCAAGGGCATCTGGGCTGGAGGGTGCTTGGAAGCCGCAGGGGAGCCATTGGGCACCCAGTGCTCTCTGATGGAGAACACTGCAGGCCCGAGCATCCATGAACTCCTCCAAGGCTTTGGAGGGGGAAAGTTGTCCTTAGCAGAAGGCTTCCTGCCTCGTGCAGCAGGCCTTTCTGGATGGCGACGCTGCAGCTTCCTTGCAGGCTGCTGGTCCAGGGGCATGTGTCCCCTGGTCCAGAGTGCTGTAGGAGGAGCTCCTAGCAAGGGGAGCCAAGCACCCTGTTTCCTTGGCCTAGACTGGGCTGTGCACACAGAGGCCTGCCAGCAGTGAAGACAGCGCAGGCAGCAAGGGGATGTGTCAGGCAGATAAGAGGCAGCAGGAGTCCCACTTGAAAGTGGGGTCATGACTGTTTTGACCCCAGGCTCCAACGGCAACCTGCATACATAGCCTCTGGACCTGCAGCTTCCCAGGAGTGCAAGAGACACACAGGCAACACCCTGTTGCCTTCTCGTATGAACTGTGCTCCATGGAGGTCCTGTTGCCTGGCAGTGGCCTAGGCCAGCACAGACCCTAGGGAGGCCTGGCCCAGCCTGGGATGGGCCGCGACCTAGCAGGGCAATGGGCAAGCCTGGAACTTGAGGCCAGGCTGCAGGCTCATTCCAGGTTGGGCCTGGTGCAGAGAGCCTTCAGCCAGGACCTACAGGGCGAATGCTCAGGCCAGTGGCTTCTCCCTGTAATCCATGTTCCTCACTCAGGCTGCTCTGCTTGCCAGACCCACACTCCCTAGAAGTGTGTTTCTGAGGCATTTGGACAGTTGGGAAGTGGAGGCTCTCGCAACATTGGAGGCCTGCCTTGAACATTGCTCTGCATACTAAGAGGATTCCCTGCACCTCTGGTGCTGGGGAGAGATTTTCTGCACACAGGAGTCATTGGCACACACAGTGTTTCCCCACGGAAAGTGGTGTCAAAAAGCTCCCTTACAGGAATGCAGGGCACTGTCCCTTTGAAGCCCTCAACGCAGCAGGCTGTCATGGACTCGGCTGCAGGCCTTTGTGGCTGCAGAGACTGCAGCTCCTCTGGAGGTTATGGGTCAATTTGCACTCCTCTTTGAGTAAATGAGGCTTGTGGGATGAGCACCTTGCAAAGAGTGGCAAGCAGCCTGCTCCTTTTGGTGAGACGCACGTGTGGTGAGAGAGGCTTGGCAGCAGAGAAGAAGCAAGAGGGGCAGCCAGGGAGGGGATTTGCATGCAGCTTGGAGGTCCCAGATGTCCTGCTTCCCCACCAGGGAATGCTGGCGATGCCCATCAGGCCCTATTCACAAGTGGGCCCCCAGCTTCTGGATCTGCCCTGTCCCAGCCACGAAAACACACACAGGCCGAACCCTGAGCCCTGCTTAGGGTGACCTTTGCGGCCCAGGTGGTTGGAATGGCACAACTGTGTTAGGGGAGAGGAGGCCCGAGGAGGCCTTCAGGGAGCTGCCACAGCATAGCAGTGCTCCAGAAAAGGCACTCTCCTTTCTGTAGGCTGCATGCGCACTCGAGCTGCTGCTTGAGGCAGAGAGAGGACAGCTAGGCGATCCATGGCTGAAGGCAATGCAGAGAGATGTTTTGGTGGGGCGGTGGCTCCATCTGCTGGCTGACAAGCGTGGAAGGAGAAGCCTCATTCCCACTGAGTTCCGGAGGAAGTTTCCAAACATTAGGCACTCTGGGTGCACAAGCTAGGGAGTGCTACTGAGGACTTCCCTCTGGCAACAGAGTGGGCACCAAGGGCATCTGGGCTGGAGGGTGCTTGGAAGCCGCAGGGGAGCCATTGGGCACCCAGTGCTCTCTGATGGAGAACACTGCAGGCCCGAGCATCCATGAACTCCTCCAAGGCTTTGGAGGGGGAAAGTTGTCCTTAGCAGAAGGCTTCCTGCCTCGTGCAGCAGGCCTTTCTGGATGGCGACGCTGCAGCTTCCTTGCAGGCTGCTGGTCCAGGGGCATGTGTCCCCTGGTCCAGAGTGCTGTAGGAGGAGCTCCTAGCAAGGGGAGCCAAGCACCTTGTTTCCTTGGCCTAGACTGGGCTGTGCACACAGAGGCCTGCCAGCAGTGAAGACAGCGCAGGCAGCAAGGGGATGTGTCAGGCAGATAAGAGGCAGCAGGAATCCCACTTGAAAGTGGGGTCATGACTGTTTTGACCCCAGGCTCCAACGGCAACCTGCATACATAGCCTCTGGACCTGCAGCTTCCCAGGAGTGCAAGAGACACACAGGCAACACCCTGTTGCCTTCTCGTATGAACTGTGCTCCATGGAGGTCCTGTTGCCTGGCAGTGGCCTAGGCCAGCACAGACCCTAGGGAGGCCTGGCCCAGCCTGGGATGGGCCGCGACCTAGCAGGGCAATGGGCAAGCCTGGAACTTGAGGCCAGGCTGCAGGCTCATTCCAGGTTGGGCCTGGTGCAGAGAGCCTTCAGCCAGGACCTACAGGGCGAATGCTCAGGCCAGTGGCTTCTCCCTGTAATCCATGTTCCTCACTCAGGCTGCTCTGCTTGTCAGACCCACACTCCCTAGAAGTGTGTTTCTGAGGCATTTGGACAGTTGGGAAGTGGAGGCTCTCGCAACATTGGAGGCCTGCCTTGAACATTGCTCTGCATACTAAGAGGATTCCCTGCACCTCTGGTGCTGGGGAGAGATTTTCTGCACACAGGAGTCATTGGCACACACAGTGTTTCCCCACGGAAAGTGGTGTCAAAAAGCTCCCTTACAGGAATGCAGGGCACTGTCCCTTTGAAGCCCTCAACGCAGCAGGCTGTCATGGACTCGGCTGCAGGCCTTTGTGGCTGCAGAGACTGCAGCTCCTCTGGAGGTTATGGGTCAATTTGCACTCCTCTTTGAGTAAATGAGGCTTGTGGGGTGAGCACCTTGCAAAGAGTGGCAAGCAGCCTGCTCCTTTTGGTGAGACGCACGTGTGGTGAGAGAGGCTTGGCAGCAGAGAAGAAGCAAGAGGGGCAGCCAGGGAGGGGATTTGCATGCAGCTTGGAGGTCCCAGATGTCCTGCTTCCCCACCAGGGAATGCTGGCGATGCCCATCAGGCCCTATTCACAAGTGGGCCCCCAGCTTCTGGATCTGCCCTGTCCCAGCCACGAAAACACACACAGGCCGAACCCTGAGCCCTGCTTAGGGTGACCTTTGCGGCCCAGGTGGTTGGAATGGCACAACTGTGTTAGGGGAGAGGAGGCCCGAGGAGGCCTTCAGGGAGCTGCCACAGCATAGCAGTGCTCCAGAAAAGGCACTCTCCTTTCTGTAGGCTGCATGCGCACTCGAGCTGCTGCTTGAGGCAGAGAGAGGACAGCTAGGCGATCCATGGCCGAAGGCAATGCAGAGAGATGTTTTGGTGGGGCGGTTTCTCCATCTGCTGGCTGACAAGCGTGGAAGGAGAAGCCTCATTCCCACTGAGTTCCGGAGGAAGTTTCCAAACATTAGGCACTCTGGGTGCACAAGCTAGGGAGTGCTACTGAGGACTTCCCTCTGGCAACAGAGTGGGCACCAAGGGCATCTGGGCTGGAGGGTGCTTGGAAGCCGCAGGGGAGCCATTGGGCACCCAGTGCTCTCTGATGGAGAACACTGCAGGCCCGAGCATCCATGAACTCCTCCAAGGCTTTGGAGGGGGAAAGTTGTCCTTAGCAGAAGGCTTCCTGCCTCGTGCAGCAGGCCTTTCTGGATGGCGATGCTGCAGCTTCCTTGCAGGCTGCTGGTCCAGGGGCATGTGTCCCCTGGTCCAGAGTGCTGTAGGAGGAGCTCCTAGCAAGGGGAGCCAAGCACCCTGTTTCCTTGGCCTAGACTGGGCTGTGCACACAGAGGCCTGCCAGCAGTGAAGACAGCGCAGGCAGCAAGGGGATGTGTCAGGCAGATAAGAGGCAGCAGGAGTCCCACTTGAAAGTGGGGTCATGACTGTTTTGACCCCAGGCTCCAACGGCAACCTGCATACATAGCCTCTGGACCTGCAGCTTCCCAGGAGTGCAAGAGACACACAGGCAACACCCTGTTGCCTTCTCGTATGAACTGTGCTCCATGGAGGTCCTGTTGCCTGGCAGTGGCCTAGGCCAGCACAGACCCTAGGGAGGCCTGGCCCAGCCTGGGATGGGCCGCGACCTAGCAGGGCAATGGGCAAGCCTGGAACTTGAGGCCAGGCTGCAGGCTCATTCCAGGTTGGGCCTGGTGCAGAGAGCCTTCAGCCAGGACCTACAGGGCGAATGCTCAGGCCAGTGGCTTCTCCCTGTAATCCATGTTCCTCACTCAGGCTGCTCTGCTTGTCAGACCCACACTCCCTAGAAGTGTGTTTCTGAGGCATTTGGACAGTTGGGAAGTGGAGGCTCTCGCAACATTGGAGGCCTGCCTTGAACATTGCTCTGCATATTAAGAGGATTCCCTGCACCTCTGGTGCTGGGGAGAGATTTTCTGCACACAGGAGTCATTGGCACACACAGTGTTTCCCCACGGAAAGTGGTGTCAAAAAGCTCCCTTACAGGAATGCAGGGCACTGTCCCTTTGAAGCCCTCAACGCAGCAGGCTGTCATGGACTCGGCTGCAGGCCTTTGTGGCTGCAGAGCCTGCAGCTCCTCTGGAGGTTATGGGTCAATTTGCACTCCTCTTTGAGTAAATGAGGCTTGTGGGGTGAGCACCTTGCAAAGAGTGGCAAGCAGCCTGCTCCTTTTGGTGAGACGCACGTGTGGTGAGAGAGGCTTGGCAGCAGAGAAGAAGCAAGAGGGGCAGCCAGGGAGGGGATTTGCATGCAGCTTGGAGGTCCCAGATGTCCTGCTTCCCCACCAGGGAATGCTGGCGATGCCCATCAGGCCCTATTCACAAGTGGGCCCCCAGCTTCTGGATCTGCCCTGTCCCAGCCACGAAAACACACACAGGCCGAACCCTGAGCCCTGCTTAGGGTGACCTTTGCGGCCCAGGTGGTTGGAATGGCACAACTGTGTTAGGGGACAGGAGGCCCGAGGAGGCCTTCAGGGAGCTGCCACAGCATAGCAGTGCTCCAGAAAAGGCACTCTCCTTTCTGTAGGCTGCATGCGCACTCGAGCTGCTGCTTGAGGCAGAGAGAGGACAGCTAGGCGATCCATGGCCGAAGGCAATGCAGAGAGATGTTTTGGTGGGGCGGTGGCTCCATCTGCTGGCTGACAAGCGTGGAAGGAGAAGCCTCATTCCCACTGAGTTCCGGAGGAAGTTTCCAAACATTAGGCACTCTGGGTGCACAAGCTAGGGAGTGCTACTGAGGACTTCCCTCTGGCAACAGAGTGGGCACCAAGGGCATCTGGGCTGGAGGGTGCTTGGAAGCCGCAGGGGAGCCATTGGGCACCCAGTGCTCTCTGATGGAGAACACTGCAGGCCCGAGCATCCATGAACTCCTCCAAGGCTTTGGAGGGGGAAAGTTGTCCTTAGCAGAAGGCTTCCTGCCTCGTGCAGCAGGCCTTTCTGGATGGCGACGCTGCAGCTTCCTTGCAGGCTGCTGGTCCAGGGGCATGTGTCCCCTGGTCCAGAGTGCTGTAGGAGGAGCTCCTAGCAAGGGGAGCCAAGCACCTTGTTTCCTTGGCCTAGACTGGGCTGTGCACACAGAGGCCTGCCAGCAGTGAAGACAGCGCAGGCAGCAAGGGGATGTGTCAGGCAGATAAGAGGCAGCAGGAGTCCCACTTGAAAGTGGGGTCATGACTGTTTTGACCCCAGGCTCCAACGGCAACCTGCATACATAGCCTCTGGACCTGCAGCTTCCCAGGAGTGCAAGAGACACACAGGCAACACCCTGTTGCCTTCTCGTATGAACTGTGCTCCATGGAGGTCCTGTTGCCTGGCAGTGGCCTAGGCCAGCACAGACCCTAGGGAGGCCTGGCCCAGCCTGGGATGGGCCGCGACCTAGCAGGGCAATGGGCAAGCCTGGAACTTGAGGCCAGGCTGCAGGCTCATTCCAGGTTGGGCCTGGTGCAGAGAGCCTTCAGCCAGGACCTACAGGGCGAATGCTCAGGCCAGTGGCTTCTCCCTGTAATCCATGTTCCTCACTCAGGCTGCTCTGCTTGCCAGACCCACACTCCCTAGAAGTGTGTTTCTGAGGCATTTGGACAGTTGGGAAGTGGAGGCTCTCGCAACATTGGAGGCCTGCCTTGAACATTGCTCTGCATACTAAGAGGATTCCCTGCACCTCTGGTGCTGGGGAGAGATTTTCTGCACACAGGAGTCATTGGCACACACAGTGTTTCCCCACGGAAAGTGGTGTCAAAAAGCTCCCTTACAGGAATGCAGGGCACTGTCCCTTTGAAGCCCTCAACGCAGCAGGCTGTCATGGACTCGGCTGCAGGCCTTTGTGGCTGCAGAGACTGCAGCTCCTCTGGAGGTTATGGGTCAATTTGCACTCCTCTTTGAGTAAATGAGGCTTGTGGGGTGAGCACCTTGCAAAGAGTGGCAAGCAGCCTGCTCCTTTTGGTGAGACGCACGTGTGGTGAGAGAGGCTTGGCAGCAGAGAAGAAGCAAGAGGGGCAGCCAGGGAGGGGATTTGCATGCAGCTTGGAGGTCCCAGATGTCCTGCTTCCCCACCAGGGAATGCTGGCGATGCCCATCAGGCCCTATTCACAAGTGGGCCCCCAGCTTCTGGATCTGCCCTGTCCCAGCCACGAAAACACACACAGGCCGAACCCTGAGCCCTGCTTAGGGTGACCTTTGCGGCCCAGGTGGTTGGAATGGCACAACTGTGTTAGGGGACAGGAGGCCCGAGGAGGCCTTCAGGGAGCTGCCACAGCATAGCAGTGCTCCAGAAAAGGCACTCTCCTTTCTGTAGGCTGCATGCGCACTCGAGCTGCTGCTTGAGGCAGAGAGAGGACAGCTAGGCGATCCATGGCCGAAGGCAATGCAGAGAGATGTTTTGGTGGGGCGGTGGCTCCATCTGCTGGCTGACAAGCGTGGAAGGAGAAGCCTCATTCCCACTGAGTTCCGGAGGAAGTTTCCAAACATTAGGCACTCTGGGTGCACAAGCTAGGGAGTGCTACTGAGGACTTCCCTCTGGCAACAGAGTGGGCACCAAGGGCATCTGGGCTGGAGGGTGCTTGGAAGCCGCAGGGGAGCCATTGGGCACCCAGTGCTCTCTGATGGAGAACACTGCAGGCCCGAGCATCCATGAACTCCTCCAAGGCTTTGGAGGGGGAAAGTTGTCCTTAGCAGAAGGCTTCCTGCCTCGTGCAGCAGGCCTTTCTGGATGGCGACGCTGCAGCTTCCTTGCAGGCTGCTGGTCCAGGGGCATGTGTCCCCTGGTCCAGAGTGCTGTAGGAGGAGCTCCTAGCAAGGGGAGCCAAGCACCTTGTTTCCTTGGCCTAGACTGGGCTGTGCACACAGAGGCCTGCCAGCAGTGAAGACAGCGCAGGCAGCAAGGGGATGTGTCAGGCAGATAAGAGGCAGCAGGAGTCCCACTTGAAAGTGGGGTCATGACTGTTTTGACCCCAGGCTCCAACGGCAACCTGCATACATAGCCTCTGGACCTGCAGCTTCCCAGGAGTGCAAGAGACACACAGGCAACACCCTGTTGCCTTCTCGTATGAACTGTGCTCCATGGAGGTCCTGTTGCCTGGCAGTGGCCTAGGCCAGCACAGACCCTAGGGAGGCCTGGCCCAGCCTGGGATGGGCCGCGACCTAGCAGGGCAATGGGCAAGCCTGGAACTTGAGGCCAGGCTGCAGGCTCATTCCAGGTTGGGCCTGGTGCAGAGAGCCTTCAGCCAGGACCTACAGGGCGAATGCTCAGGCCAGTGGCTTCTCCCTGTAATCCATGTTCCTCACTCAGGCTGCTCTGCTTGTCAGACCCACACTCCCTAGAAGTGTGTTTCTGAGGCATTTGGACAGTTGGGAAGTGGAGGCTCTCGCAACATTGGAGGCCTGCCTTGAACATTGCTCTGCATACTAAGAGGATTCCCTGCACCTCTGGTGCTGGGGAGAGATTTTCTGCACACAGGAGTCATTGGCACACACAGTGTTTCCCCACGGAAAGTGGTGTCAAAAAGCTCCCTTACAGGAATGCAGGGCACTGTCCCTTTGAAGCCCTCAACGCAGCAGGCTGTCATGGACTCGGCTGCAGGCCTTTGTGGCTGCAGAGACTGCAGCTCCTCTGGAGGTTATGGGTCAATTTGCACTCCTCTTTGAGTAAATGAGGCTTGTGGGGTGAGCACCTTGCAAAGAGTGGCAAGCAGCCTGCTCCTTTTGGTGAGACGCACGTGTGGTGAGAGAGGCTTGGCAGCAGAGAAGAAGCAAGAGGGGCAGCCAGGGAGGGGATTTGCATGCAGCTTGGAGGTCCCAGATGTCCTGCTTCCCCACCAGGGAATGCTGGCGATGCCCATCAGGCCCTATTCACAAGTGGGCCCCCAGCTTCTGGATCTGCCCTGTCCCAGCCACGAAAACACACACAGGCCGAACCCTGAGCCCTGCTTAGGGTGACCTTTGCGGCCCAGGTGGTTGGAATGGCACAACTGTGTTAGGGGACAGGAGGCCCGAGGAGGCCTTCAGGGAGCTGCCACAGCATAGCAGTGCTCCAGAAAAGGCACTCTCCTTTCTGTAGGCTGCATGCGCACTCGAGCTGCGGCTTCAGGCAGAGAGAGGACAGCTAGGCGATCCATGGCTGAAGGCAATGCAGAGAGATGTTTTGGTGGGGCGGTGGCTCCATCTGCTGGCTGACAAGCGTGGAAGGAGAAGCCTCATTCCCACTGAGTTCCGGAGGAAGTTTCCAAACATTAGGCACTCTGGGTGCACAAGCTAGGGAGTGCTACTGAGGACTTCCCTCTGGCAACAGAGTGGGCACCAAGGGCATCTGGGCTGGAGGGTGCTTGGAAGCCGCAGGGGAGCCATTGGGCACCCAGTGCTCTCTGATGGAGAACACTGCAGGCCCGAGCATCCATGAACTCCTCCAAGGCTTTGGAGGGGGAAAGTTGTCCTTAGCAGAAGGCTTCCTGCCTCGTGCAGCAGGCCTTTGTGGATGGCGACGCTGCAGCTTCCTTGCAGGCTGCTGGTCCAGGGGCATGTGTCCCCTGGTCCAGAGTGCTGTAGGAGGAGCTCCTAGCAAGGGGAGCCAAGCACCTTGTTTCCTTGGCCTAGACTGGGCTGTGCACACAGAGGCCTGCCAGCAGTGAAGACAGCGCAGGCAGCAAGGGGATGTGTCAGGCAGATAAGAGGCAGCAGGAGTCCCACTTGAAAGTGGGGTCATGACTGTTTTGACCCCAGGCTCCAACGGCAACCTGCATACATAGCCTCTGGACCTGCAGCTTCCCAGGAGTGCAAGAGACACACAGGCAACACCCTGTTGCCTTCTCGTATGAACTGTGCTCCATGGAGGTCCTGTTGCCTGGCAGTGGCCTAGGCCAGCACAGACCCTAGGGAGGCCTGGCCCAGCCTGGGATGGGCCGCGACCTAGCAGGGCAATGGGCAAGCCTGGAACTTGAGGCCAGGCTGCAGGCTCATTCCAGGTTGGGCCTGGTGCAGAGAGCCTTCAGCCAGGACCTACAGGGCGAATGCTCAGGCCAGTGGCTTCTCCCTGTAATCCATGTTCCTCACTCAGGCTGCTCTGCTTGTCAGACCCACACTCCCTAGAAGTGTGTTTCTGAGGCATTTGGACAGTTGGGAAGTGGAGGCTCTCGCAACATTGGAGGCCTGCCTTGAACATTGCTCTGCATACTAAGAGGATTCCCTGCACCTCTGGTGCTGGGGAGAGATTTTCTGCACACAGGAGTCATTGGCACACACAGTGTTTCCCCACGGAAAGTGGTGTCAAAAAGCTCCCTTACAGGAATGCAGGGCACTGTCCCTTTGAAGCCCTCAACGCAGCAGGCTGTCATGGACTCGGCTGCAGGCCTTTGTGGCTGCAGAGACTGCAGCTCCTCTGGAGGTTATGGGTCAATTTGCACTCCTCTTTGAGTAAATGAGGCTTGTGGGGTGAGCACCTTGCAAAGAGTGGCAAGCAGCCTGCTCCTTTTGGTGAGACGCACGTGTGGTGAGAGAGGCTTGGCAGCAGAGAAGAAGCAAGAGGGGCAGCCAGGGAGGGGATTTGCATGCAGCTTGGAGGTCCCAGATGTCCTGCTTCCCCACCAGGGAATGCTGGCGATGCCCATCAGGCCCTATTCACAAGTGGGCCCCCAGCTTCTGGATCTGCCCTGTCCCAGCCACGAAAACACACACAGGCCGAACCCTGAGCCCTGCTTAGGGTGACCTTTGCGGCCCAGGTGGTTGGAATGGCACAACTGTGTTAGGGGACAGGAGGCCCGAGGAGGCCTTCAGGGAGCTGCCACAGCATAGCAGTGCTCCAGAAAAGGCACTCTCCTTTCTGTAGGCTGCATGCGCACTCGAGCTGCGGCTTCAGGCAGAGAGAGGACAGCTAGGCGATCCATGGCTGAAGGCAATGCAGAGAGATGTTTTGGTGGGGCGGTGGCTCCATCTGCTGGCTGACAAGCGTGGAAGGAGAAGCCTCATTCCCACTGAGTTCCGGAGGAAGTTTCCAAACATTAGGCACTCTGGGTGCACAAGCTAGGGAGTGCTACTGAGGACTTCCCTCTGGCAACAGAGTGGGCACCAAGGGCATCTGGGCTGGAGGGTGCTTGGAAGCCGCAGGGGAGCCATTGGGCACCCAGTGCTCTCTGATGGAGAACACTGCAGGCCCGAGCATCCATGAACTCCTCCAAGGCTTTGGAGGGGGAAAGTTGTCCTTAGCAGAAGGCTTCCTGCCTCGTGCAGCAGGCCTTTGTGGATGGCGACGCTGCAGCTTCCTTGCAGGCTGCTGGTCCAGGGGCATGTGTCCCCTGGTCCAGAGTGCTGTAGGAGGAGCTCCTAGCAAGGGGAGCCAAGCACCTTGTTTCCTTGGCCTAGACTGGGCTGTGCACACAGAGGCCTGCCAGCAGTGAAGACAGCGCAGGCAGCAAGGGGATGTGTCAGGCAGATAAGAGGCAGCAGGAGTCCCACTTGAAAGTGGGGTCATGACTGTTTTGACCCCAGGCTCCAACGGCAACCTGCATACATAGCCTCTGGACCTGCAGCTTCCCAGGAGTGCAAGAGACACACAGGCAACACCCTGTTGCCTTCTCGTATGAACTGTGCTCCATGGAGGTCCTGTTGCCTGGCAGTGGCCTAGGCCAGCACAGACCCTAGGGAGGCCTGGCCCAGCCTGGGATGGGCCGCGACCTAGCAGGGCAATGGGCAAGCCTGGAACTTGAGGCCAGGCTGCAGGCTCATTCCAGGTTGGGCCTGGTGCAGAGAGCCTTCAGCCAGGACCTACAGGGCGAATGCTCAGGCCAGTGGCTTCTCCCTGTAATCCATGTTCCTCACTCAGGCTGCTCTGCTTGTCAGACCCACACTCCCTAGAAGTGTGTTTCTGAGGCATTTGGACAGTTGGGAAGTGGAGGCTCTCCCAACATTGGAGGCCTGCCTTGAACATTGCTCTGCATACTAAGAGGATTCCCTGCACCTCTGGTGCTGGGGAGAGATTTTCTGCACACAGGAGTCATTGGCACACACAGTGTTTCCCCACGGAAAGTGGTGTCAAAAAGCTCCCTTACAGGAATGCAGGGCACTGTCCCTTTGAAGCCCTCAACGCAGCAGGCCGTCATGGACTCGGCTGCAGGCCTTTGTGGCTGCAGAGACTGCAGCTCCTCTGGAGGTTATGGGTCAATTTGCACTCCTCTTTGAGTAAATGAGGCTTGTGGGGTGAGCACCTTGCAAAGAGTGGCAAGCAGCCTGCTCCTTTTGGTGAGACGCACGTGTGGTGAGAGAGGCTTGGCAGCAGAGAAGAAGCAAGAGGGGCAGCCAGGGAGGGGATTTGCATGCAGCTTGGAGGTCCCAGATGTCCTGCTTCCCCACCAGGGAATGCTGGCGATGCCCATCAGGCCCTATTCACAAGTGGGCCCCCAGCTTCTGGATCTGCCCTGTCCCAGCCACGAAAACACACACAGGCCGAACCCTGAGCCCTGCTTAGGGTGACCTTTGCGGCCCAGGTGGTTGGAATGGCACAACTGTGTTAGGGGACAGGAGGCCCGAGGAGGCCTTCAGGGAGCTGCCACAGCATAGCAGTGCTCCAGAAAAGGCACTCTCCTTTCTGTAGGCTGCATGCGCACTCGAGCTGCGGCTTCAGGCAGAGAGAGGACAGCTAGGCGATCCATGGCTGAAGGCAATGCAGAGAGATGTTTTGGTGGGGCGGTGGCTCCATCTGCTGGCTGACAAGCGTGGAAGGAGAAGCCTCATTCCCACTGAGTTCCGGAGGAAGTTTCCAAACATTAGGCACTCTGGGTGCACAAGCTAGGGAGTGCTACTGAGGACTTCCCTCTGGCAACAGAGTGGGCACCAAGGGCATCTGGGCTGGAGGGTGCTTGGAAGCCGCAGGGGAGCCATTGGGCACCCAGTGCTCTCTGATGGAGAACACTGCAGGCCCGAGCATCCATGAACTCCTCCAAGGCTTTGGAGGGGGAAAGTTGTCCTTAGCAGAAGGCTTCCTGCCTCGTGCAGCAGGCCTTTGTGGATGGCGACGCTGCAGCTTCCTTGCAGGCTGCTGGTCCAGGGGCATGTGTCCCCTGGTCCAGAGTGCTGTAGGAGGAGCTCCTAGCAAGGGGAGCCAAGCACCTTGTTTCCTTGGCCTAGACTGGGCTGTGCACACAGAGGCCTGCCAGCAGTGAAGACAGCGCAGGCAGCAAGGGGATGTGTCAGGCAGATAAGAGGCAGCAGGAGTCCCACTTGAAAGTGGGGTCATGACTGTTTTGACCCCAGGCTCCAACGGCAACCTGCATACATAGCCTCTGGACCTGCAGCTTCCCAGGAGTGCAAGAGACACACAGGCAACACCCTGTTGCCTTCTCGTATGAACTGTGCTCCATGGAGGTCCTGTTGCCTGGCAGTGGCCTAGGCCAGCACAGACCCTAGGGAGGCCTGGCCCAGCCTGGGATGGGCCGCGACCTAGCAGGGCAATGGGCAAGCCTGGAACTTGAGGCCAGGCTGCAGGCTCATTCCAGGTTGGGCCTGGTGCAGAGAGCCTTCAGCCAGGACCTACAGGGCGAATGCTCAGGCCAGTGGCTTCTCCCTGTAATCCATGTTCCTCACTCAGGCTGCTCTGCTTGTCAGACCCACACTCCCTAGAAGTGTGTTTCTGAGGCATTTGGACAGTTGGGAAGTGGAGGCTCTCGCAACATTGGAGGCCTGCCTTGAACATTGCTCTGCATACTAAGAGGATTCCCTGCACCTCTGGTGCTGGGGAGAGATTTTCTGCACACAGGAGTCATTGGCACACACAGTGTTTCCCCACGGAAAGTGGTGTCAAAAAGCTCCCTTACAGGAATGCAGGGCACTGTCCCTTTGAAGCCCTCAACGCAGCAGGCTGTCATGGACTCGGCTGCAGGCCTTTGTGGCTGCAGAGACTGCAGCTCCTCTGGAGGTTATGGGTCAATTTGCACTCCTCTTTGAGTAAATGAGGCTTGTGGGGTGAGCACCTTGCAAAGAGTGGCAAGCAGCCTGCTCCTTTTGGTGAGACGCACGTGTGGTGAGAGAGGCTTGGCAGCAGAGAAGAAGCAAGAGGGGCAGCCAGGGAGGGGATTTGCATGCAGCTTGGAGGTCCCAGATGTCCTGCTTCCCCACCAGGGAATGCTGGCGATGCCCATCAGGCCCTATTCACAAGTGGGCCCCCAGCTTCTGGATCTGCCCTGTCCCAGCCACGAAAACACACACAGGCCGAACCCTGAGCCCTGCTTAGGGTGACCTTTGCGGCCCAGGTGGTTGGAATGGCACAACTGTGTTAGGGGACAGGAGGCCCGAGGAGGCCTTCAGGGAGCTGCCACAGCATAGCAGTGCTCCAGAAAAGGCACTCTCCTTTCTGTAGGCTGCATGCGCACTCGAGCTGCGGCTTCAGGCAGAGAGAGGACAGCTAGGCGATCCATGGCTGAAGGCAATGCAGAGAGATGTTTTGGTGGGGCGGTGGCTCCATCTGCTGGCTGACAAGCGTGGAAGGAGAAGCCTCATTCCCACTGAGTTCCGGAGGAAGTTTCCAAACATTAGGCACTCTGGGTGCACAAGCTAGGGAGTGCTACTGAGGACTTCCCTCTGGCAACAGAGTGGGCACCAAGGGCATCTGGGCTGGAGGGTGCTTGGAAGCCGCAGGGGAGCCATTGGGCACCCAGTGCTCTCTGATGGAGAACACTGCAGGCCCGAGCATCCATGAACTCCTCCAAGGCTTTGGAGGGGGAAAGTTGTCCTTAGCAGAAGGCTTCCTGCCTCGTGCAGCAGGCCTTTCTGGATGGCGACGCTGCAGCTTCCTTGCAGGCTGCTGGTCCAGGGGCATGTGTCCCCTGGTCCAGAGTGCTGTAGGAGGAGCTCCTAGCAAGGGGAGCCAAGCACCTTGTTTCCTTGGCCTAGACTGGGCTGTGCACACAGAGGCCTGCCAGCAGTGAAGACAGCGCAGGCAGCAAGGGGATGTGTCAGGCAGATAAGAGGCAGCAGGAGTCCCACTTGAAAGTGGGGTCATGACTGTTTTGACCCCAGGCTCCAACGGCAACCTGCATACATAGCCTCTGGACCTGCAGCTTCCCAGGAGTGCAAGAGACACACAGGCAACACCCTGTTGCCTTCTCGTATGAACTGTGCTCCATGGAGGTCCTGTTGCCTGGCAGTGGCCTAGGCCAGCACAGACCCTAGGGAGGCCTGGCCCAGCCTGGGATGGGCCGCGACCTAGCAGGGCAATGGGCAAGCCTGGAACTTGAGGCCAGGCTGCAGGCTCATTCCAGGTTGGGCCTGGTGCAGAGAGCCTTCAGCCAGGACCTACAGGGCGAATGCTCAGGCCAGTGGCTTCTCCCTGTAATCCATGTTCCTCACTCAGGCTGCTCTGCTTGTCAGACCCACACTCCCTAGAAGTGTGTTTCTGAGGCATTTGGACAGTTGGGAAGTGGAGGCTCTCCCAACATTGGAGGCCTGCCTTGAACATTGCTCTGCATACTAAGAGGATTCCCTGCACCTCTGGTGCTGGGGAGAGATTTTCTGCACACAGGAGTCATTGGCACACACAGTGTTTCCCCACGGAAAGTGGTGTCAAAAAGCTCCCTTACAGGAATGCAGGGCACTGTCCCTTTGAAGCCCTCAACGCAGCAGGCCGTCATGGACTCGGCTGCAGGCCTTTGTGGCTGCAGAGACTGCAGCTCCTCTGGAGGTTATGGGTCAATTTGCACTCCTCTTTGAGTAAATGAGGCTTGTGGGGTGAGCACCTTGCAAAGAGTGGCAAGCAGCCTGCTCCTTTTGGTGAGACGCACGTGTGGTGAGAGAGGCTTGGCAGCAGAGAAGAAGCAAGAGGGGCAGCCAGGGAGGGGATTTGCATGCAGCTTGGAGGTCCCAGATGTCCTGCTTCCCCACCAGGGAATGCTGGCGATGCCCATCAGGCCCTATTCACAAGTGGGCCCCCAGCTTCTGGATCTGCCCTGTCCCAGCCACGAAAACACACACAGGCCGAACCCTGAGCCCTGCTTAGGGTGACCTTTGCGGCCCAGGTGGTTGGAATGGCACAACTGTGTTAGGGGAGAGGAGGCCCGAGGAGGCCTTCAGGGAGCTGCCACAGCATAGCAGTGCTCCAGAAAAGGCACTCTCCTTTCTGTAGGCTGCATGCGCACTCGAGCTGCTGCTTGAGGCAGAGAGAGGACAGCTAGGCGATCCATGGCCGAAGGCAATGCAGAGAGATGTTTTGGTGGGGCGGTTTCTCCATCTGCTGGCTGACAAGCGTGGAAGGAGAAGCCTCATTCCCACTGAGTTCCGGAGGAAGTTTCCAAACATTAGGCACTCTGGGTGCACAAGCTAGGGAGTGCTACTGAGGACTTCCCTCTGGCAACAGAGTGGGCACCAAGGGCTTCTGGGCTGGAGGGTGCTTGGAAGCCGCAGGGGAGCCATTGGGCACCCAGTGCTCTCTGATGGAGAACACTGCAGGCCCGAGCATCCATGAACTCCTCCAAGGCTTTGGAGGGGGAAAGTTGTCCTTAGCAGAAGGCTTCCTGCCTCGTGCAGCAGGCCTTTCTGGATGGCGATGCTGCAGCTTCCTTGCAGGCTGCTGGTCCAGGGGCATGTGTCCCCTGGTCCAGAGTGCTGTAGGAGGAGCTCCTAGCAAGGGGAGCCAAGCACCCTGTTTCCTTGGCCTAGACTGGGCTGTGCACACAGAGGCCTGCCAGCAGTGAAGACAGCGCAGGCAGCAAGGGGAGGTGTCAGGCAGATAAGAGGCAGCAGGAGTCCCACTTGAAAGTGGGGTCATGACTGTTTTGACCCCAGGCTCCAACGGCAACCTGCATACATAGCCTCTGGACCTGCAGCTTCCCAGGAGTGCAAGAGACACACAGGCAACACCCTGTTGCCTTCTCGTATGAACTGTGCTCCATGGAGGTCCTGTTGCCTGGCAGTGGCCTAGGCCAGCACAGACCCTAGGGAGGCCTGGCCCAGCCTGGGATGGGCCGCGACCTAGCAGGGCAATGGGCAAGCCTGGAACTTGAGGCCAGGCTGCAGGCTCATTCCAGGTTGGGCCTGGTGCAGAGAGCCTTCAGCCAGGACCTACAGGGCGAATGCATAGGCCAGTGGCTTCTCCCTGTAATCCATGTTCCTCACTCAGGCTGCTCTGCTTGTCAGACCCACACTCCCTAGAAGTGTGTTTCTGAGGCATTTGGACAGTTGGGAAGTGGAGGCTCTCGCAACATTGGAGGCCTGCCTTGAACATTGCTCTGCATATTAAGAGGATTCCCTGCACCTCTGGTGCTGGGGAGAGATTTTCTGCACACAGGAGTCATTGGCACACACAGTGTTTCCCCACGGAAAGTGGTGTCAAAAAGCTCCCTTACAGGAATGCAGGGCACTGTCCCTTTGAAGCCCTCAACGCAGCAGGCTGTCATGGACTCGGCTGCAGGCCTTTGTGGCTGCAGAGACTGCAGCTCCTCTGGAGGTTATGGGTCAATTTGCACTCCTCTTTGAGTAAATGAGGCTTGTGGGGTGAGCACCTTGCAAAGAGTGGCAAGCAGCCTGCTCCTTTTGGTGAGACGCACGTGTGGTGAGAGAGGCTTGGCAGCAGAGAAGAAGCAAGAGGGGCAGCCAGGGAGGGGATTTGCATGCAGCTTGGAGGTCCCAGATGTCCTGCTTCCCCACCAGGGAATGCTGGCGATGCCCATCAGGCCCTATTCACAAGTGGGCCCCCAGCTTCTGGATCTGCCCTGTCCCAGCCACGAAAACACACACAGGCCGAACCCTGAGCCCTGCTTAGGGTGACCTTTGCGGCCCAGGTGGTTGGAATGGCACAACTGTGTTAGGGGAGAGGAGGCCCGAGGAGGCCTTCAGGGAGCTGCCACAGCATAGCAGTGCTCCAGAAAAGGCACTCTCCTTTCTGTAGGCTGCATGCGCACTCGAGCTGCTGCTTGAGGCAGAGAGAGGACAGCTAGGCGATCCATGGCCGAAGGCAATGCAGAGAGATGTTTTGGTGGGGCGGTTTCTCCATCTGCTGGCTGACAAGCGTGGAAGGAGAAGCCTCATTCCCACTGAGTTCCGGAGGAAGTTTCCAAACATTAGGCACTCTGGGTGCACAAGCTAGGGAGTGCTACTGAGGACTTCCCTCTGGCAACAGAGTGGGCACCAAGGGCATCTGGGCTGGAGGGTGCTTGGAAGCCGCAGGGGAGCCATTGGGCACCCAGTGCTCTCTGATGGAGAACACTGCAGGCCCGAGCATCCATGAACTCCTCCAAGGCTTTGGAGGGGGAAAGTTGTCCTTAGCAGAAGGCTTCCTGCCTCGTGCAGCAGGCCTTTCTGGATGGCGATGCTGCAGCTTCCTTGCAGGCTGCTGGTCCAGGGGCATGTGTCCCCTGGTCCAGAGTGCTGTAGGAGGAGCTCCTAGCAAGGGGAGCCAAGCACCCTGTTTCCTTGGCCTAGACTGGGCTGTGCACACAGAGGCCTGCCAGCAGTGAAGACAGCGCAGGCAGCAAGGGGATGTGTCAGGCAGATAAGAGGCAGCAGGAGTCCCACTTGAAAGTGGGGTCATGACTGTTTTGACCCCAGGCTCCAACGGCAACCTGCATACATAGCCTCTGGACCTGCAGCTTCCCAGGAGTGCAAGAGACACACAGGCAACACCCTGTTGCCTTCTCGTATGAACTGTGCTCCATGGAGGTCCTGTTGCCTGGCAGTGGCCTAGGCCAGCACAGACCCTAGGGAGGCCTGGCCCAGCCTGGGATGGGCCGCGACCTAGCAGGGCAATGGGCAAGCCTGGAACTTGAGGCCAGGCTGCAGGCTCATTCCAGGTTGGGCCTGGTGCAGAGAGCCTTCAGCCAGGACCTACAGGGCGAATGCTCAGGCCAGTGGCTTCTCCCTGTAATCCATGTTCCTCACTCAGGCTGCTCTGCTTGTCAGACCCACACTCCCTAGAAGTGTGTTTCTGAGGCATTTGGACAGTTGGGAAGTGGAGGCTCTCGCAACATTGGAGGCCTGCCTTGAACATTGCTCTGCATATTAAGAGGATTCCCTGCACCTCTGGTGCTGGGGAGAGATTTTCTGCACACAGGAGTCATTGGCACACACAGTGTTTCCCCACGGAAAGTGGTGTCAAAAAGCTCCCTTACAGGAATGCAGGGCACTGTCCCTTTGAAGCCCTCAACGCAGCAGGCTGTCATGGACTCGGCTGCAGGCCTTTGTGGCTGCAGAGACTGCAGCTCCTCTGGAGGTTATGGGTCAATTTGCACTCCTCTTTGAGTAAATGAGGCTTGTGGGGTGAGCACCTTGCAAAGAGTGGCAAGCAGCCTGCTCCTTTTGGTGAGACGCACGTGTGGTGAGAGAGGCTTGGCAGCAGAGAAGAAGCAAGAGGGGCAGCCAGGGAGGGGATTTGCATGCAGCTTGGAGGTCCCAGATGTCCTGCTTCCCCACCAGGGAATGCTGGCGATGCCCATCAGGCCCTATTCACAAGTGGGCCCCCAGCTTCTGGATCTGCCCTGTCCCAGCCACGAAAACACACACAGGCCGAACCCTGAGCCCTGCTTAGGGTGACCTTTGCGGCCCAGGTGGTTGGAATGGCACAACTGTGTTAGGGGACAGGAGGCCCGAGGAGGCCTTCAGGGAGCTGCCACAGCATAGCAGTGCTCCAGAAAAGGCACTCTCCTTTCTGTAGGCTGCATGCGCACTCGAGCTGCTGCTTGAGGCAGAGAGAGGACAGCTAGGCGATCCATGGCTGAAGGCAATGCAGAGAGATGTTTTGGTGGGGCGGTGGCTCCATCTGCTGGCTGACAAGCGTGGAAGGAGAAGCCTCATTCCCACTGAGTTCCGGAGGAAGTTTCCAAACATTAGGCACTCTGGGTGCACAAGCTAGGGAGTGCTACTGAGGACTTCCCTCTGGCAACAGAGTGGGCACCAAGGGCATCTGGGCTGGAGGGTGCTTGGAAGCCGCAGGGGAGCCATTGGGCACCCAGTGCTCTCTGATGGAGAACACTGCAGGCCCGAGCATCCATGAACTCCTCCAAGGCTTTGGAGGGGGAAAGTTGTCCTTAGCAGAAGGCTTCCTGCCTCGTGCAGCAGGCCTTTGTGGATGGCGACGCTGCAGCTTCCTTGCAGGCTGCTGGTCCAGGGGCATGTGTCCCCTGGTCCAGAGTGCTGTAGGAGGAGCTCCTAGCAAGGGGAGCCAAGCACCTTGTTTCCTTGGCCTAGACTGGGCTGTGCACACAGAGGCCTGCCAGCAGTGAAGACAGCGCAGGCAGCAAGGGGATGTGTCAGGCAGATAAGAGGCAGCAGGAGTCCCACTTGAAAGTGGGGTCATGACTGTTTTGACCCCAGGCTCCAACGGCAACCTGCATACATAGCCTCTGGACCTGCAGCTTCCCAGGAGTGCAAGAGACACACAGGCAACACCCTGTTGCCTTCTCGTATGAACTGTGCTCCATGGAGGTCCTGTTGCCTGGCAGTGGCCTAGGCCAGCACAGACCCTAGGGAGGCCTGGCCCAGCCTGGGATGGGCCGCGACCTAGCAGGGCAATGGGCAAGCCTGGAACTTGAGGCCAGGCTGCAGGCTCATTCCAGGTTGGGCCTGGTGCAGAGAGCCTTCAGCCAGGACCTACAGGGCGAATGCTCAGGCCAGTGGCTTCTCCCTGTAATCCATGTTCCTCACTCAGGCTGCTCTGCTTGTCAGACCCACACTCCCTAGAAGTGTGTTTCTGAGGCATTTGGACAGTTGGGAAGTGGAGGCTCTCGCAACATTGGAGGCCTGCCTTGAACATTGCTCTGCATACTAAGAGGATTCCCTGCACCTCTGGTGCTGGGGAGAGATTTTCTGCACACAGGAGTCATTGGCACACACAGTGTTTCCCCACGGAAAGTGGTGTCAAAAAGCTCCCTTACAGGAATGCAGGGCACTGTCCCTTTGAAGCCCTCAACGCAGCAGGCTGTCATGGACTCGGCTGCAGGCCTTTGTGGCTGCAGAGACTGCAGCTCCTCTGGAGGTTATGGGTCAATTTGCACTCCTCTTTGAGTAAATGAGGCTTGTGGGGTGAGCACCTTGCAAAGAGTGGCAAGCAGCCTGCTCCTTTTGGTGAGACGCACGTGTGGTGAGAGAGGCTTGGCAGCAGAGAAGAAGCAAGAGGGGCAGCCAGGGAGGGGATTTGCATGCAGCTTGGAGGTCCCAGATGTCCTGCTTCCCCACCAGGGAATGCTGGCGATGCCCATCAGGCCCTATTCACAAGTGGGCCCCCAGCTTCTGGATCTGCCCTGTCCCAGCCACGAAAACACACACAGGCCGAACCCTGAGCCCTGCTTAGGGTGACCTTTGCGGCCCAGGTGGTTGGAATGGCACAACTGTGTTAGGGGACAGGAGGCCCGAGGAGGCCTTCAGGGAGCTGCCACAGCATAGCAGTGCTCCAGAAAAGGCACTCTCCTTTCTGTAGGCTGCATGCGCACTCGAGCTGCGGCTTCAGGCAGAGAGAGGACAGCTAGGCGATCCATGGCTGAAGGCAATGCAGAGAGATGTTTTGGTGGGGCGGTGGCTCCATCTGCTGGCTGACAAGCGTGGAAGGAGAAGCCTCATTCCCACTGAGTTCCGGAGGAAGTTTCCAAACATTAGGCACTCTGGGTGCACAAGCTAGGGAGTGCTACTGAGGACTTCCCTCTGGCAACAGAGTGGGCACCAAGGGCATCTGGGCTGGAGGGTGCTTGGAAGCCGCAGGGGAGCCATTGGGCACCCAGTGCTCTCTGATGGAGAACACTGCAGGCCCAAGCATCCATGAACTCCTCCAAGGCTTTGGAGGGGGAAAGTTGTCCTTAGCAGAAGGCTTCCTGCCTCGTGCAGCAGGCCTTTGTGGATGGCGACGCTGCAGCTTCCTTGCAGGCTGCTGGTCCAGGGGCATGTGTCCCCTGGTCCAGAGTGCTGTAGGAGGAGCTCCTAGCAAGGGGAGCCAAGCACCTTGTTTCCTTGGCCTAGACTGGGCTGTGCACACAGAGGCCTGCCAGCAGTGAAGACAGCGCAGGCAGCAAGGGGATGTGTCAGGCAGATAAGAGGCAGCAGGAGTCCCACTTGAAAGTGGGGTCATGACTGTTTTGACCCCAGGCTCCAACGGCAACCTGCATACATAGCCTCTGGACCTGCAGCTTCCCAGGAGTGCAAGAGACACACAGGCAACACCCTGTTGCCTTCTCGTATGAACTGTGCTCCATGGAGGTCCTGTTGCCTGGCAGTGGCCTAGGCCAGCACAGACCCTAGGGAGGCCTGGCCCAGCCTGGGATGGGCCGCGACCTAGCAGGGCAATGGGCAAGCCTGGAACTTGAGGCCAGGCTGCAGGCTCATTCCAGGTTGGGCCTGGTGCAGAGAGCCTTCAGCCAGGACCTACAGGGCGAATGCTCAGGCCAGTGGCTTCTCCCTGTAATCCATGTTCCTCACTCAGGCTGCTCTGCTTGTCAGACCCACACTCCCTAGAAGTGTGTTTCTGAGGCATTTGGACAGTTGGGAAGTGGAGGCTCTCGCAACATTGGAGGCCTGCCTTGAACATTGCTCTGCATACTAAGAGGATTCCCTGCACCTCTGGTGCTGGGGAGAGATTTTCTGCACACAGGAGTCATTGGCACACACAGTGTTTCCCCACGGAAAGTGGTGTCAAAAAGCTCCCTTACAGGAATGCAGGGCACTGTCCCTTTGAAGCCCTCAACGCAGCAGGCTGTCATGGACTCGGCTGCAGGCCTTTGTGGCTGCAGAGACTGCAGCTCCTCTGGAGGTTATGGGTCAATTTGCACTCCTCTTTGAGTAAATGAGGCTTGTGGGGTGAGCACCTTGCAAAGAGTGGCAAGCAGCCTGCTCCTTTTGGTGAGACGCACGTGTGGTGAGAGAGGCTTGGCAGCAGAGAAGAAGCAAGAGGGGCAGCCAGGGAGGGGATTTGCATGCAGCTTGGAGGTCCCAGATGTCCTGCTTCCCCACCAGGGAATGCTGGCGATGCCCATCAGGCCCTATTCACAAGTGGGCCCCCAGCTTCTGGATCTGCCCTGTCCCAGCCACGAAAACACACACAGGCCGAACCCTGAGCCCTGCTTAGGGTGACCTTTGCGGCCCAGGTGGTTGGAATGGCACAACTGTGTTAGGGGACAGGAGGCCCGAGGAGGCCTTCAGGGAGCTGCCACAGCATAGCAGTGCTCCAGAAAAGGCACTCTCCTTTCTGTAGGCTGCATGCGCACTCGAGCTGCGGCTTCAGGCAGAGAGAGGACAGCTAGGCGATCCATGGCTGAAGGCAATGCAGAGAGATGTTTTGGTGGGGCGGTGGCTCCATCTGCTGGCTGACAAGCGTGGAAGGAGAAGCCTCATTCCCACTGAGTTCCGGAGGAAGTTTCCAAACATTAGGCACTCTGGGTGCACAAGCTAGGGAGTGCTACTGAGGACTTCCCTCTGGCAACAGAGTGGGCACCAAGGGCATCTGGGCTGGAGGGTGCTTGGAAGCCGCAGGGGAGCCATTGGGCACCCAGTGCTCTCTGATGGAGAACACTGCAGGCCCGAGCATCCATGAACTCCTCCAAGGCTTTGGAGGGGGAAAGTTGTCCTTAGCAGAAGGCTTCCTGCCTCGTGCAGCAGGCCTTTGTGGATGGCGACGCTGCAGCTTCCTTGCAGGCTGCTGGTCCAGGGGCATGTGTCCCCTGGTCCAGAGTGCTGTAGGAGGAGCTCCTAGCAAGGGGAGCCAAGCACCTTGTTTCCTTGGCCTAGACTGGGCTGTGCACACAGAGGCCTGCCAGCAGTGAAGACAGCGCAGGCAGCAAGGGGATGTGTCAGGCAGATAAGAGGCAGCAGGAGTCCCACTTGAAAGTGGGGTCATGACTGTTTTGACCCCAGGCTCCAACGGCAACCTGCATACATAGCCTCTGGACCTGCAGCTTCCCAGGAGTGCAAGAGACACACAGGCAACACCCTGTTGCCTTCTCGTATGAACTGTGCTCCATGGAGGTCCTGTTGCCTGGCAGTGGCCTAGGCCAGCACAGACCCTAGGGAGGCCTGGCCCAGCCTGGGATGGGCCGCGACCTAGCAGGGCAATGGGCAAGCCTGGAACTTGAGGCCAGGCTGCAGGCTCATTCCAGGTTGGGCCTGGTGCAGAGAGCCTTCAGCCAGGACCTACAGGGCGAATGCTCAGGCCAGTGGCTTCTCCCTGTAATCCATGTTCCTCACTCAGGCTGCTCTGCTTGTCAGACCCACACTCCCTAGAAGTGTGTTTCTGAGGCATTTGGACAGTTGGGAAGTGGAGGCTCTCGCAACATTGGAGGCCTGCCTTGAACATTGCTCTGCATACTAAGAGGATTCCCTGCACCTCTGGTGCTGGGGAGAGATTTTCTGCACACAGGAGTCATTGGCACACACAGTGTTTCCCCACGGAAAGTGGTGTCAAAAAGCTCCCTTACAGGAATGCAGGGCACTGTCCCTTTGAAGCCCTCAACGCAGCAGGCCGTCATGGACTCGGCTGCAGGCCTTTGTGGCTGCAGAGACTGCAGCTCCTCTGGAGGTTATGGGTCAATTTGCACTCCTCTTTGAGTAAATGAGGCTTGTGGGGTGAGCACCTTGCAAAGAGTGGCAAGCAGCCTGCTCCTTTTGGTGAGACGCACGTGTGGTGAGAGAGGCTTGGCAGCAGAGAAGAAGCAAGAGGGGCAGCCAGGGAGGGGATTTGCATGCAGCTTGGAGGTCCCAGATGTCCTGCTTCCCCACCAGGGAATGCTGGCGATGCCCATCAGGCCCTATTCACAAGTGGGCCCCCAGCTTCTGGATCTGCCCTGTCCCAGCCACGAAAACACACACAGGCCGAACCCTGAGCCCTGCTTAGGGTGACCTTTGCGGCCCAGGTGGTTGGAATGGCACAACTGTGTTAGGGGAGAGGAGGCCCGAGGAGGCCTTCAGGGAGCTGCCACAGCATAGCAGTGCTCCAGAAAAGGCACTCTCCTTTCTGTAGGCTGCATGCGCACTCGAGCTGCTGCTTGAGGCAGAGAGAGGACAGCTAGGCGATCCATGGCCGAAGGCAATGCAGAGAGATGTTTTGGTGGGGCGGTTTCTCCATCTGCTGGCTGACAAGCGTGGAAGGAGAAGCCTCATTCCCACTGAGTTCCGGAGGAAGTTTCCAAACATTAGGCACTCTGGGTGCACAAGCTAGGGAGTGCTACTGAGGACTTCCCTCTGGCAACAGAGTGGGCACCAAGGGCATCTGGGCTGGAGGGTGCTTGGAAGCCGCAGGGGAGCCATTGGGCACCCAGTGCTCTCTGATGGAGAACACTGCAGGCCCGAGCATCCATGAACTCCTCCAAGGCTTTGGAGGGGGAAAGTTGTCCTTAGCAGAAGGCTTCCTGCCTCGTGCAGCAGGCCTTTCTGGATGGCGACGCTGCAGCTTCCTTGCAGGCTGCTGGTCCAGGGGCATGTGTCCCCTGGTCCAGAGTGCTGTAGGAGGAGCTCCTAGCAAGGGGAGCCAAGCACCTTGTTTCCTTGGCCTAGACTGGGCTGTGCACACAGAGGCCTGCCAGCAGTGAAGACAGCGCAGGCAGCAAGGGGATGTGTCAGGCAGATAAGAGGCAGCAGGAGTCCCACTTGAAAGTGGGGTCATGACTGTTTTGACCCCAGGCTCCAACGGCAACCTGCATACATAGCCTCTGGACCTGCAGCTTCCCAGGAGTGCAAGAGACACACAGGCAACACCCTGTTGCCTTCTCGTATGAACTGTGCTCCATGGAGGTCCTGTTGCCTGGCAGTGGCCTAGGCCAGCACAGACCCTAGGGAGGCCTGGCCCAGCCTGGGATGGGCCGCGACCTAGCAGGGCAATGGGCAAGCCTGGAACTTGAGGCCAGGCTGCAGGCTCATTCCAGGTTGGGCCTGGTGCAGAGAGCCTTCAGCCAGGACCTACAGGGCGAATGCTCAGGCCAGTGGCTTCTCCCTGTAATCCATGTTCCTCACTCAGGCTGCTCTGCTTGTCAGACCCACACTCCCTAGAAGTGTGTTTCTGAGGCATTTGGACAGTTGGGAAGTGGAGGCTCTCGCAACATTGGAGGCCTGCCTTGAACATTGCTCTGCATACTAAGAGGATTCCCTGCACCTCTGGTGCTGGGGAGAGATTTTCTGCACACAGGAGTCATTGGCACACACAGTGTTTCCCCACGGAAAGTGGTGTCAAAAAGCTCCCTTACAGGAATGCAGGGCACTGTCCCTTTGAAGCCCTCAACGCAGCAGGCTGTCATGGACTCGGCTGCAGGCCTTTGTGGCTGCAGAGACTGCAGCTCCTCTGGAGGTTATGGGTCAATTTGCACTCCTCTTTGAGTAAATGAGGCTTGTGGGGTGAGCACCTTGCAAAGAGTGGCAAGCAGCCTGCTCCTTTTGGTGAGACGCACGTGTGGTGAGAGAGGCTTGGCAGCAGAGAAGAAGCAAGAGGGGCAGCCAGGGAGGGGATTTGCATGCAGCTTGGAGGTCCCAGATGTCCTGCTTCCCCACCAGGGAATGCTGGCGATGCCCATCAGGCCCTATTCACAAGTGGGCCCCCAGCTTCTGGATCTGCCCTGTCCCAGCCACGAAAACACACACAGGCCGAACCCTGAGCCCTGCTTAGGGTGACCTTTGCGGCCCAGGTGGTTGGAATGGCACAACTGTGTTAGGGGAGAGGAGGCCCGAGGAGGCCTTCAGGGAGCTGCCACAGCATAGCAGTGCTCCAGAAAAGGCACTCTCCTTTCTGTAGGCTGCATGCGCACTCGAGCTGCTGCTTGAGGCAGAGAGAGGACAGCTAGGCGATCCATGGCCGAAGGCAATGCAGAGAGATGTTTTGGTGGGGCGGTTTCTCCATCTGCTGGCTGACAAGCGTGGAAGGAGAAGCCTCATTCCCACTGAGTTCCGGAGGAAGTTTCCAAACATTAGGCACTCTGGGTGCACAAGCTAGGGAGTGCTACTGAGGACTTCCCTCTGGCAACAGAGTGGGCACCAAGGGCATCTGGGCTGGAGGGTGCTTGGAAGCCGCAGGGGAGCCATTGGGCACCCAGTGCTCTCTGATGGAGAACACTGCAGGCCCGAGCATCCATGAACTCCTCCAAGGCTTTGGAGGGGGAAAGTTGTCCTTAGCAGAAGGCTTCCTGCCTCGTGCAGCAGGCCTTTCTGGATGGCGACGCTGCAGCTTCCTTGCAGGCTGCTGGTCCAGGGGCATGTGTCCCCTGGTCCAGAGTGCTGTAGGAGGAGCTCCTAGCAAGGGGAGCCAAGCACCCTGTTTCCTTGGCCTAGACTGGGCTGTGCACACAGAGGCCTGCCAGCAGTGAAGACAGCGCAGGCAGCAAGGGGATGTGTCAGGCAGATAAGAGGCAGCAGGAGTCCCACTTGAAAGTGGGGTCATGACTGTTTTGACCCCAGGCTCCAACGGCAACCTGCATACATAGCCTCTGGACCTGCAGCTTCCCAGGAGTGCAAGAGACACACAGGCAACACCCTGTTGCCTTCTCGTATGAACTGTGCTCCATGGAGGTCCTGTTGCCTGGCAGTGGCCTAGGCCAGCACAGACCCTAGGGAGGCCTGGCCCAGCCTGGGATGGGCCGCGACCTAGCAGGGCAATGGGCAAGCCTGGAACTTGAGGCCAGGCTGCAGGCTCATTCCAGGTTGGGCCTGGTGCAGAGAGCCTTCAGCCAGGACCTACAGGGCGAATGCTCAGGCCAGTGGCTTCTCCCTGTAATCCATGTTCCTCACTCAGGCTGCTCTGCTTGTCAGACCCACACTCCCTAGAAGTGTGTTTCTGAGGCATTTGGACAGTTGGGAAGTGGAGGCTCTCGCAACATTGGAGGCCTGCCTTGAACATTGCTCTGCATACTAAGAGGATTCCCTGCACCTCTGGTGCTGGGGAGAGATTTTCTGCACACAGGAGTCATTGGCACACACAGTGTTTCCCCACGGAAAGTGGTGTCAAAAAGCTCCCTTACAGGAATGCAGGGCACTGTCCCTTTGAAGCCCTCAACGCAGCAGGCTGTCATGGACTCGGCTGCAGGCCTTTGTGGCTGCAGAGACTGCAGCTCCTCTGGAGGTTATGGGTCAATTTGCACTCCTCTTTGAGTAAATGAGGCTTGTGGGGTGAGCACCTTGCAAAGAGTGGCAAGCAGCCTGCTCCTTTTGGTGAGACGCACGTGTGGTGAGAGAGGCTTGGCAGCAGAGAAGAAGCAAGAGGGGCAGCCAGGGAGGGGATTTGCATGCAGCTTGGAGGTCCCAGATGTCCTGCTTCCCCACCAGGGAATGCTGGCGATGCCCATCAGGCCCTATTCACAAGTGGGCCCCCAGCTTCTGGATCTGCCCTGTCCCAGCCACGAAAACACACACAGGCCGAACCCTGAGCCCTGCTTAGGGTGACCTTTGCGGCCCAGGTGGTTGGAATGGCACAACTGTGTTAGGGGAGAGGAGGCCCGAGGAGGCCTTCAGGGAGCTGCCACAGCATAGCAGTGCTCCAGAAAAGGCACTCTCCTTTCTGTAGGCTGCATGCGCACTCGAGCTGCTGCTTGAGGCAGAGAGAGGACAGCTAGGCGATCCATGGCCGAAGGCAATGCAGAGAGATGTTTTGGTGGGGCGGTTTCTCCATCTGCTGGCTGACAAGCGTGGAAGGAGAAGCCTCATTCCCACTGAGTTCCGGAGGAAGTTTCCAAACATTAGGCACTCTGGGTGCACAAGCTAGGGAGTGCTACTGAGGACTTCCCTCTGGCAACAGAGTGGGCACCAAGGGCATCTGGGCTGGAGGGTGCTTGGAAGCCGCAGGGGAGCCATTGGGCACCCAGTGCTCTCTGATGGAGAACACTGCAGGCCCGAGCATCCATGAACTCCTCCAAGGCTTTGGAGGGGGAAAGTTGTCCTTAGCAGAAGGCTTCCTGCCTCGTGCAGCAGGCCTTTCTGGATGGCGACGCTGCAGCTTCCTTGCAGGCTGCTGGTCCAGGGGCATGTGTCCCCTGGTCCAG
Organism: Hippopotamus amphibius kiboko; assembly: GCF_030028045.1. Classification (NCBI taxonomy): domain Eukaryota; kingdom Metazoa; phylum Chordata; class Mammalia; order Artiodactyla; family Hippopotamidae; genus Hippopotamus; species Hippopotamus amphibius. The sequence goes on along the minus strand of NC_080191.1, from coordinate 99,310,500 downwards.
AGTGCTGTAGGAGGAGCTCCTAGCAAGGGGAGCCAAGCACCCTGTTTCCTTGGCCTAGACTGGGCTGTGCACACAGAGGCCTGCCAGCAGTGAAGACAGCGCAGGCAGCAAGGGGATGTGTCAGGCAGATAAGAGGCAGCAGGAGTCCCACTTGAAAGTGGGGTCATGACTGTTTTGACCCCAGGCTCCAACGGCAACCTGCATACATAGCCTCTGGACCTGCAGCTTCCCAGGAGTGCAAGAGACACACAGGCAACACCCTGTTGCCTTCTCGTATGAACTGTGCTCCATGGAGGTCCTGTTGCCTGGCAGTGGCCTAGGCCAGCACAGACCCTAGGGAGGCCTGGCCCAGCCTGGGATGGGCCGCGACCTAGCAGGGCAATGGGCAAGCCTGGAACTTGAGGCCAGGCTGCAGGCTCATTCCAGGTTGGGCCTGGTGCAGAGAGCCTTCAGCCAGGACCTACAGGGCGAATGCTCAGGCCAGTGGCTTCTCCCTGTAATCCATGTTCCTCACTCAGGCTGCTCTGCTTGTCAGACCCACACTCCCTAGAAGTGTGTTTCTGAGGCATTTGGACAGTTGGGAAGTGGAGGCTCTCGCAACATTGGAGGCCTGCCTTGAACATTGCTCTGCATACTAAGAGGATTCCCTGCACCTCTGGTGCTGGGGAGAGATTTTCTGCACACAGGAGTCATTGGCACACACAGTGTTTCCCCACGGAAAGTGGTGTCAAAAAGCTCCCTTACAGGAATGCAGGGCACTGTCCCTTTGAAGCCCTCAACGCAGCAGGCTGTCATGGACTCGGCTGCAGGCCTTTGTGGCTGCAGAGACTGCAGCTCCTCTGGAGGTTATGGGTCAATTTGCACTCCTCTTTGAGTAAATGAGGCTTGTGGGGTGAGCACCTTGCAAAGAGTGGCAAGCAGCCTGCTCCTTTTGGTGAGACGCACGTGTGGTGAGAGAGGCTTGGCAGCAGAGAAGAAGCAAGAGGGGCAGCCAGGGAGGGGATTTGCATGCAGCTTGGAGGTCCCAGATGTCCTGCTTCCCCACCAGGGAATGCTGGCGATGCCCATCAGGCCCTATTCACAAGTGGGCCCCCAGCTTCTGGATCTGCCCTGTCCCAGCCACGAAAACACACACAGGCCGAACCCTGAGCCCTGCTTAGGGTGACCTTTGCGGCCCAGGTGGTTGGAATGGCACAACTGTGTTAGGGGAGAGGAGGCCCGAGGAGGCCTTCAGGGAGCTGCCACAGCATAGCAGTGCTCCAGAAAAGGCACTCTCCTTTCTGTAGGCTGCATGCGCACTCGAGCTGCTGCTTGAGGCAGAGAGAGGACAGCTAGGCGATCCATGGCTGAAGGCAATGCAGAGAGATGTTTTGGTGGGGCGGTGGCTCCATCTGCTGGCTGACAAGCGTGGAAGGAGAAGCCTCATTCCCACTGAGTTCCGGAGGAAGTTTCCAAACATTAGGCACTCTGGGTGCACAAGCTAGGGAGTGCTACTGAGGACTTCCCTCTGGCAACAGAGTGGGCACCAAGGGCATCTGGGCTGGAGGGTGCTTGGAAGTCGCAGGGGAGCCATTGGGCACCCAGTGCTCTCTGATGGAGAACACTGCAGGCCCGAGCATCCATGAACTCCTCCAAGGCTTTGGAGGGGGAAAGTTGTCCTTAGCAGAAGGCTTCCTGCCTCGTGCAGCAGGCCTTTCTGGATGGCGAAGCTGCAGCTTCCTTGCAGGCTGCTGGTCCAGGGGCATGTGTCCCCTGGTCCAGAGTGCTGTAGGAGGAGCTCCTAGCAAGGGGAGCCAAGCACCTTGTTTCCTTGGCCTAGACTGGGCTGTGCACACAGAGGCCTGCCAGCAGTGAAGACAGCGCAGGCAGCAAGGGGATGTGTCAGGCAGATAAGAGGCAGCAGGAGTCCCACTTGAAAGTGGGGTCATGACTGTTTTGACCCCAGGCTCCAACGGCAACCTGCATACATAGCCTCTGGACCTGCAGCTTCCCAGGAGTGCAAGAGACACACAGGCAACACCCTGTTGCCTTCTCGTATGAACTGTGCTCCATGGAGGTCCTGTTGCCTGGCAGTGGCCTAGGCCAGCACAGACCCTAGGGAGGCCTGGCCCAGCCTGGGATGGGCCGCGACCTAGCAGGGCAATGGGCAAGCCTGGAACTTGAGGCCAGGCTGCAGGCTCATTCCAGGTTGGGCCTGGTGCAGAGAGCCTTCAGCCAGGACCTACAGGGCGAATGCTCAGGCCAGTGGCTTCTCCCTGTAATCCATGTTCCTCACTCAGGCTGCTCTGCTTGTCAGACCCACACTCCCTAGAAGTGTGTTTCTGAGGCATTTGGACAGTTGGGAAGTGGAGGCTCTCGCAACATTGGAGGCCTGCCTTGAACATTGCTCTGCATACTAAGAGGATTCCCTGCACCTCTGGTGCTGGGGAGAGATTTTCTGCACACAGGAGTCATTGGCACACACAGTGTTTCCCCACGGAAAGTGGTGTCAAAAAGCTCCCTTACAGGAATGCAGGGCACTGTCCCTTTGAAGCCCTCAACGCAGCAGGCTGTCATGGACTCGGCTGCAGGCCTTTGTGGCTGCAGAGACTGCAGCTCCTCTGGAGGTTATGGGTCAATTTGCACTCCTCTTTGAGTAAATGAGGCTTGTGGGGTGAGCACCTTGCAAAGAGTGGCAAGCAGCCTGCTCCTTTTGGTGAGACGCACGTGTGGTGAGAGAGGCTTGGCAGCAGAGAAGAAGCAAGAGGGGCAGCCAGGGAGGGGATTTGCATGCAGCTTGGAGGTCCCAGATGTCCTGCTTCCCCACCAGGGAATGCTGGCGATGCCCATCAGGCCCTATTCACAAGTGGGCCCCCAGCTTCTGGATCTGCCCTGTCCCAGCCACGAAAACACACACAGGCCGAACCCTGAGCCCTGCTTAGGGTGACCTTTGCGGCCCAGGTGGTTGGAATGGCACAACTGTGTTAGGGGAGAGGAGGCCCGAGGAGGCCTTCAGGGAGCTGCCACAGCATAGCAGTGCTCCAGAAAAGGCACTCTCCTTTCTGTAGGCTGCATGCGCACTCGAGCTGCTGCTTGAGGCAGAGAGAGGACAGCTAGGCGATCCATGGCCGAAGGCAATGCAGAGAGATGTTTTGGTGGGGCGGTTTCTCCATCTGCTGGCTGACAAGCGTGGAAGGAGAAGCCTCATTCCCACTGAGTTCCGGAGGAAGTTTCCAAACATTAGGCACTCTGGGTGCACAAGCTAGGGAGTGCTACTGAGGACTTCCCTCTGGCAACAGAGTGGGCACCAAGGGCATCTGGGCTGGAGGGTGCTTGGAAGCCGCAGGGGAGCCATTGGGCACCCAGTGCTCTCTGATGGAGAACACTGCAGGCCCGAGCATCCATGAACTCCTCCAAGGCTTTGGAGGGGGAAAGTTGTCCTTAGCAGAAGGCTTCCTGCCTCGTGCAGCAGGCCTTTCTGGATGGCGACGCTGCAGCTTCCTTGCAGGCTGCTGGTCCAGGGGCATGTGTCCCCTGGTCCAGAGTGCTGTAGGAGGAGCTCCTAGCAAGGGGAGCCAAGCAGCCTGTTTCCTTGGCCTAGACTGGGCTGTGCACACAGAGGCCTGCCAGCAGTGAAGACAGCGCAGGCAGCAAGGGGATGTGTCAGGCAGATAAGAGGCAGCAGGAGTCCCACTTGAAAGTGGGGTCATGACTGTTTTGACCCCAGGCTCCAACGGCAACCTGCATACATAGCCTCTGGACCTGCAGCTTCCCAGGAGTGCAAGAGACACACAGGCAACACCCTGTTGCCTTCTCGTATGAACTGTGCTCCATGGAGGTCCTGTTGCCTGGCAGTGGCCTAGGCCAGCACAGACCCTAGGGAGGCCTGGCCCAGCCTGGGATGGGCCGCGACCTAGCAGGGCAATGGGCAAGCCTGGAACTTGAGGCCAGGCTGCAGACTCATTCCAGGTTGGGTCTGGTGCAGAGAGCCTTCAGCCAGGACCTACAGGGCGAATGCTCAGGCCAGTGGCTTCTCCCTGTAATCCATGTTCCTCACTCGGGCTGCTCTGCTTGTCAGACCCACACTCCCTAGAAGTGTGTTTCTGAGGCATTTGGACAGTTGGGAAGTGGAGGCTCTCCCAACATTGGAGGCCTGCCTTGAACATTGCTCTGCATACTAAGAGGATTCCCTGCACCTCTGGTGCTGGGGAGAGATTTTCTGCACACAGGAGTCATTGGCACACACAGTGTTTCCCCACGGAAAGTGGTGTCAAAAAGCTCCCTTACAGGAATGCAGGGCACTGTCCCTTTGAAGCCCTCAACGCAGCAGGCTGTCATGGACTCGGCTGCAGGCCTTTGTGGCTGCAGAGACTGCAGCTCCTCTGGAGGTTATGGGTCAATTTGCACTCCTCTTTGAGTAAATGAGGCTTGTGGGGTGAGCACCTTGCAAAGAGTGGCAAGCAGCCTGCTCCTTTTGGTGAGACGCACGTGTGGTGAGAGAGGCTTGGCAGCAGAGAAGAAGCAAGAGGGGCAGCCAGGGAGGGGATTTGCATGCAGCTTGGAGGTCCCAGATGTCCTGCTTCCCCACCAGGGAATGCTGGCGATGCCCATCAGGCCCTATTCACAAGTGGGCCCCCAGCTTCTGGATCTGCCCTGTCCCAGCCACGAAAACACACACAGGCCGAACCCTGAGCCCTGCTTAGGGTGACCTTTGCGGCCCAGGTGGTTGGAATGGCACAACTGTGTTAGGGGAGAGGAGGCCCGAGGAGGCCTTCAGGGAGCTGCCACAGCATAGCAGTGCTCCAGAAAAGGCACTCTCCTTTCTGTAGGCTGCATGCGCACTCGAGCTGCTGCTTGAGGCAGAGAGAGGACAGCTAGGCGATCCATGGCCGAAGGCAATGCAGAGAGATGTTTTGGTGGGGCGGTTTCTCCATCTGCTGGCTGACAAGCGTGGAAGGAGAAGCCTCATTCCCACTGAGTTCCGGAGGAAGTTTCCAAACATTAGGCACTCTGGGTGCACAAGCTAGGGAGTGCTACTGAGGACTTCCCTCTGGCAACAGAGTGGGCACCAAGGGCATCTGGGCTGGAGGGTGCTTGGAAGCCGCAGGGGAGCCATTGGGCACCCAGTGCTCTCTGATGGAGAACACTGCAGGCCCGAGCATCCATGAACTCCTCCAAGGCTTTGGAGGGGGAAAGTTGTCCTTAGCAGAAGGCTTCCTGCCTCGTGCAGCAGGCCTTTCTGGATGGCGACGCTGCAGCTTCCTTGCAGGCTGCTGGTCCAGGGGCATGTGTCCCCTGGTCCAGAGTGCTGTAGGAGGAGCTCCTAGCAAGGGGAGCCAAGCAGCCTGTTTCCTTGGCCTAGACTGGGCTGTGCACACAGAGGCCTGCCAGCAGTGAAGACAGCGCAGGCAGCAAGGGGATGTGTCAGGCAGATAAGAGGCAGCAGGAGTCCCACTTGAAAGTGGGGTCATGACTGTTTTGACCCCAGGCTCCAACGGCAACCTGCATACATAGCCTCTGGACCTGCAGCTTCCCAGGAGTGCAAGAGACACACAGGCAACACCCTGTTGCCTTCTCGTATGAACTGTGCTCCATGGAGGTCCTGTTGCCTGGCAGTGGCCTAGGCCAGCACAGACCCTAGGGAGGCCTGGCCCAGCCTGGGATGGGCCGCGACCTAGCAGGGCAATGGGCAAGCCTGGAACTTGAGGCCAGGCTGCAGGCTCATTCCAGGTTGGGCCTGGTGCAGAGAGCCTTCAGCCAGGACCTACAGGGCGAATGCTCAGGCCAGTGGCTTCTCCCTGTAATCCATGTTCCTCACTCAGGCTGCTCTGCTTGTCAGACCCACACTCCCTAGAAGTGTGTTTCTGAGGCATTTGGACAGTTGGGAAGTGGAGGCTCTCGCAACATTGGAGGCCTGCCTTGAACATTGCTCTGCATACTAAGAGGATTCCCTGCACCTCTGGTGCTGGGGAGAGATTTTCTGCACACAGGAGTCATTGGCACACACAGTGTTTCCCCACGGAAAGTGGTGTCAAACAGCTCCCTTACAGGAATGTAGGGCACTGTCCCTTTGAAGCCCTCAACGCAGCAGGCTGTCATGGACTCGGCTGCAGGCCTTTGTGGCTGCAGAGACTGCAGCTCCTCTGGAGGTTATGGGTCAATTTGCACTCCTCTTTGAGTAAATGAGGCTTGTGGGGTGAGCACCTTGCAAAGAGTGGCAAGCAGCCTGCTCCTTTGGTGAGACGCACGTGTGGTGAGAGAGGCTTGGCAGCAGAGAAGAAGCAAGAGGGGCAGCCAGGGAGGGGATTTGCATGCAGCTTGGAGGTCCCAGATGTCCTGCTTCCCCACCAGGGAATGCTGGCGATGCCCATCAGGCCCTATTCACAAGTGGGCCCCCAGCTTCTGGATCTGCCCTGTCCCAGCCACGAAAACACACACAGGCCGAACCCTGAGCCCTGCTTAGGGTGACCTTTGCGGCCCAGGTGGTTGGAATGGCACAACTGTGTTAGGGGAGAGGAGGCCCGAGGAGGCCTTCAGGGAGCTGCCACAGCATAGCAGTGCTCCAGAAAAGGCACTCTCCTTTCTGTAGGCTGCATGCGCACTCGAGCTGCTGCTTGAGGCAGAGAGAGGACAGCTAGGCGATCCATGGCCGAAGGCAATGCAGAGAGATGTTTTGGTGGGGCGGTGGCTCCATCTGCTGGCTGACAAGCGTGGAAGGAGAAGCCTCATTCCCACTGAGTTCCGGAGGAAGTTTCCAAACATTAGGCACTCTGGGTGCACAAGCTAGGGAGTGCTACTGAGGACTTCCCTCTGGCAACAGAGTGGGCACCAAGGGCATCTGGGCTGGAGGGTGCTTGGAAGCCGCAGGGGAGCCATTGGGCACCCAGTGCTCTCTGATGGAGAACACTGCAGGCCCGAGCATCCATGAACTCCTCCAAGGCTTTGGAGGGGGAACGTTGTCCTTAGCAGAAGGCTTCCTGCCTCGTGCAGCAGGCCTTTCTGGATGGCGACGCTGCAGCTTCCTTGCAGGCTGCTGGTCCAGGGGCATGTGTCCCCTGGTCCAGAGTGCTGTAGGAGGAGCTCCTAGCAAGGGGAGCCAAGCACCCTGTTTCCTTGGCCTAGACTGGGCTGTGCACACAGAGGCCTGCCAGCAGTGAAGACAGCGCAGGCAGCAAGGGGATGTGTCAGGCAGATAAGAGGCAGCAGGAGTCCCACTTGAAAGTGGGGTCATGACTGTTTTGACCCCAGGCTCCAACGGCAACCTGCATACATAGCCTCTGGACCTGCAGCTTCCCAGGAGTGCAAGAGACACACAGGCAACACCCTGTTGCCTTCTCGTATGAACTGTGCTCCATGGAGGTCCTGTTGCCTGGCAGTGGCCTAGGCCAGCACAGACCCTAGGGAGGCCTGGCCCAGCCTGGGATGGGCCGCGACCTAGCAGGGCAATGGGCAAGCCTGGAACTTGAGGCCAGGCTGCAGGCTCATTCCAGGTTGGGCCTGGTGCAGAGAGCCTTCAGCCAGGACCTACAGGGCGAATGCTCAGGCCAGTGGCTTCTCCCTGTAATCCATGTTCCTCACTCAGGCTGCTCTGCTTGCCAGACCCACACTCCCTAGAAGTGTGTTTCTGAGGCATTTGGACAGTTGGGAAGTGGAGGCTCTCGCAACATTGGAGGCCTGCCTTGAACATTGCTCTGCATACTAAGAGGATTCCCTGCACCTCTGGTGCTGGGGAGAGATTTTCTGCACACAGGAGTCATTGGCACACACAGTGTTTCCCCACGGAAAGTGGTGTCAAAAAGCTCCCTTACAGGAATGCAGGGCACTGTCCCTTTGAAGCCCTCAACGCAGCAGGCTGTCATGGACTCGGCTGCAGGCCTTTGTGGCTGCAGAGACTGCAGCTCCTCTGGAGGTTATGGGTCAATTTGCACTCCTCTTTGAGTAAATGAGGCTTGTGGGGTGAGCACCTTGCAAAGAGTGGCAAGCAGCCTGCTCCTTTTGGTGAGACGCACGTGTGGTGAGAGAGGCTTGGCAGCAGAGAAGAAGCAAGAGGGGCAGCCAGGGAGGGGATTTGCATGCAGCTTGGAGGTCCCAGATGTCCTGCTTCCCCACCAGGGAATGCTGGCGATGCCCATCAGGCCCTATTCACAAGTGGGCCCCCAGCGTCTGGATCTGCCCTGTCCCAGCCACGAAAACACACACAGGCCGAACCCTGAGCCCTGCTTAGGGTGACCTTTGCGGCCCAGGTGGTTGGAATGGCACAACTGTGTTAGGGGAGAGGAGGCCCGAGGAGGCCTTCAGGGAGCTGCCACAGCATAGCAGTGCTCCAGAAAAGGCACTCTCCTTTCTGTAGGCTGCATGCGCACTCGAGCTGCTGCTTGAGGCAGAGAGAGGACAGCTAGGCGATCCATGGCCGAAGGCAATGCAGAGAGATGTTTTGGTGGGGCGGTGGCTCCATCTGCTGGCTGACAAGCGTGGAAGGAGAAGCCTCATTCCCACTGAGTTCCGGAGGAAGTTTCCAAACATTAGGCACTCTGGGTGCACAAGCTAGGGAGTGCTACTGAGGACTTCCCTCTGGCAACAGAGTGGGCACCAAGGGCATCTAGGCTGGAGGGTGCTTGGAAGCCGCAGGGGAGCCATTGGGCACCCAGTGCTCTCTGATGGAGAACACTGCAGGCCCGAGCATCCATGAACTCCTCCAAGGCTTTGGAGGGGGAAAGTTGTCCTTAGCAGAAGGCTTCCTGCCTCGTGCAGCAGGCCTTTCTGGATGGCGACGCTGCAGCTTCCTTGCAGGCTGCTGGTCCAGGGGCATGTGTCCCCTGGTCCAGAGTGCTGTAGGAGGAGCTCCTAGCAAGGGGAGCCAAGCAGCCTGTTTCCTTGGCCTAGACTGGGCTGTGCACACAGAGGCCTGCCAGCAGTGAAGACAGCGCAGGCAGCAAGGGGATGTGTCAGGCAGATAAGAGGCAGCAGGAGTCCCACTTGAAAGTGGGGTCATGACTGTTTTGACCCCAGGCTCCAACGGCAACCTGCATACATAGCCTCTGGACCTGCAGCTTCCCAGGAGTGCAAGAGACACACAGGCAACACCCTGTTGCCTTCTCGTATGAACTGTGCTCCATGGAGGTCCTGTTGCCTGGCAGTGGCCTAGGCCAGCACAGACCCTAGGGAGGCCTGGCCCAGCCTGGGATGGGCCGCGACCTAGCAGGGCAATGGGCAAGCCTGGAACTTGAGGCCAGGCTGCAGGCTCATTCCAGGTTGGGCCTGGTGCAGAGAGCCTTCAGCCAGGACCTACAGGGCGAATGCTCAGGCCAGTGGCTTCTCCCTGTAATCCATGTTCCTCACTCAGGCTGCTCTGCTTGTCAGACCCACACTCCCTAGAAGTGTGTTTCTGAGGCATTTGGACAGTTGGGAAGTGGAGGCTCTCCCAACATTGGAGGCCTGCCTTGAACATTGCTCTGCATACTAAGAGGATTCCCTGCACCTCTGGTGCTGGGGAGAGATTTTCTGCACACAGGAGTCATTGGCACACACAGTGTTTCCCCACGGAAAGTGGTGTCAAAAAGCTCCCTTACAGGAATGCAGGGCACTGTCCCTTTGAAGCCCTCAACGCAGCAGGCTGTCATGGACTCGGCTGCAGGCCTTTGTGGCTGCAGAGACTGCAGCTCCTCTGGAGGTTATGGGTCAATTTGCACTCCTCTTTGAGTAAATGAGGCTTGTGGGGTGAGCACCTTGCAAAGAGTGGCAAGCAACCTGCTCCTTTTGGTGAGACGCACGTGTGGTGAGAGAGGCTTGGCAGCAGAGAAGAAGCAAGAGGGGCAGCCAGGGAGGGGATTTGCATGCAGCTTGGAGGGTCCCAGATGTCCTGCTTCCCCACCAGGGAATGCTGGCGATGCCCATCAGGCCCTATTCACAAGTGGGCCCCCAGCGTCTGGATCTGCCCTGTCCCAGCCACGAAAACACACACAGGCTGAACCCTGAGCCCTGCTTAGGGTGACCTTTGCGGCCCAGGTGGTTGGAATGGCACAACTGTGTTAGGGGAGAGGAGGCCCGAGGAGGCCTTCAGGGAGCTGCCACAGCATAGCAGTGCTCCAGAAAAGGCACTCTCCTTTCTGTAGGCTGCATGCACAATCGAGCTGCTGCTTGAGGCAGAGAGAGGACATCTAGGCGATCCATGGCTGAAGGCAATGCAGAGAGATGTTTTGGTGGGGCGGTGGCTCCATCTGCTGGCTGACAAGCGTGGAAGGAGAAGCCTCATTCCCACTGAGTTCCGGAGGAAGTTTCCAAACATTAGGCACTCTGGGTGCACAAGCTAGGGAGTGCTACTGAGGACTTCCCTCTGGCAACAGAGTGGGCACCAAGGGCATCTGGGCTGGAGGGTGCTTGGAAGCCGCAGGGGAGCCATTGGGCACCCAGTGCTCTCTGATGGAGAACACTGCAGGCCCGAGCATCCATGAACTCCTCCAAGGCTTTGGAGGAGGAAAGTTGTCCTTAGCAGAAGGCTTCCTGCCTCGTGCAGCAGGCCTTTCTGGATGGCGACGCTGCAGCTTCCTTGCAGGCTGCTGGTCCAGGGGCATGTGTCCCCTGGTCCAGAGTGCTGTAGGAGGAGCTCCTAGCAAGGGGAGCCAAGCACCCTGTTTCCTTGGCCTAGACTGGGCTGTGCACACAGAGGCCTGCCAGCAGTGAAGACAGCGCAGGCAGCAAGGGGATGTGTCAGGCAGATAAGAGGCAGCAGGAGTCCCACTTGAAAGTGGGGTCATGACTGTTTTGACCCCAGGCTCCAACGGCAACCTGCATACATAGCCTCTGGACCTGCAGCTTCCCAGGAGTGCAAGAGACACACAGGCAACACCCTGTTGCCTTCTCGTATGAACTGTGCTCCATGGAGGTCCTGTTGCCTGGCAGTGGCCTAGGCCAGCACAGACCCTAGGGAGGCCTGGCCCAGCCTGGGATGGGCCGCGACCTAGCAGGGCAATGGGCAAGCCTGGAACTTGAGGCCAGGCTGCAGGCTCATTCCAGGTTGGGCCTGGTGCAGAGAGCCTTCAGCCAGGACCTACAGGGCGAATGCTCAGGCCAGTGGCTTCTCCCTGTAATCCATGTTCCTCACTCAGGCTGCTCTGCTTGTCAGACCCACACTCCCTAGAAGTGTGTTTCTGAGGCATTTGGACAGTTGGGAAGTGGAGGCTCTCCCAACATTGGAGGCCTGCCTTGAACATTGCTCTGCATACTAAGAGGATTCCCTGCACCTCTGGTGCTGGGGAGAGATTTTCTGCACACAGGAGTCATTGGCACACACAGTGTTTCCCCACGGAAAGTGGTGTCAAAAAGCTCCCTTACAGGAATGCAGGGCACTGTCCCTTTGAAGCCCTCAACGCAGCAGGCTGTCATGGACTCGGCTGCAGGCCTTTGTGGCTGCAGAGACTGCAGCTCCTCTGGAGGTTATGGGTCAATTTGCACTCCTCTTTGAGTAAATGAGGCTTGTGGGGTGAGCACCTTGCAAAGAGTGGCAAGCAGCCTGCTCCTTTTGGTGAGACGCACGTGTGGTGAGAGAGGCTTGGCAGCAGAGAAGAAGCAAGAGGGGCAGCCAGGGAGGGGATTTGCATGCAGCTTGGAGGTCCCAGATGTCCTGCTTCCCCACCAGGGAATGCTGGCGATGCCCATCAGGCCCTATTCACAAGTGGGCCCCCAGCTTCTGGATCTGCCCTGTCCCAGCCACGAAAACACACACAGGCCGAACCCTGAGCCCTGCTTAGGGTGACCTTTGCGGCCCAGGTGGTTGGAATGGCACAACTGTGTTAGGGGAGAGGAGGCCCGAGGAGGCCTTCAGGGAGCTGCCACAGCATAGCAGTGCTCCAGAAAAGGCACTCTCCTTTCTGTAGGCTGCATGCGCACTCGAGCTGCTGCTTGAGGCAGAGAGAGGACAGCTAGGCGATCCATGGCTGAAGGCAATGCAGAGAGATGTTTTGGTGGGGCGGTGGCTCCATCTGCTGGCTGACAAGCGTGGAAGGAGAAGCCTCATTCCCACTGAGTTCCGGAGGAAGTTTCCAAACATTAGGCACTCTGGGTGCACAAGCTAGGGAGTGCTACTGAGGACTTCCCTCTGGCAACAGAGTGGGCACCAAGGGCATCTGGGCTGGAGGGTGCTTGGAAGCCGCAGGGGAGCCATTGGGCACCCAGTGCTCTCTGATGGAGAACACTGCAGGCCCGAGCATCCATGAACTCCTCCAAGGCTTTGGAGGGGGAAAGTTGTCCTTAGCAGAAGGCTTCCTGCCTCGTGCAGCAGGCCTTTCTGGATGGCGACGCTGCAGCTTCCTTGCAGGCTGCTGGTCCAGGGGCATGTGTCCCCTGGTCCAGAGTGCTGTAGGAGGAGCTCCTAGCAAGGGGAGCCAAGCACCCTGTTTCCTTGGCCTAGACTGGGCTGTGCACACAGAGGCCTGCCAGCAGTGAAGACAGCGCAGGCAGCAAGGGGATGTGTCAGGCAGATAAGAGGCAGCAGGAGTCCCACTTGAAAGTGGGGTCATGACTGTTTTGACCCCAGGCTCCAACGGCAACCTGCATACATAGCCTCTGGACCTGCAGCTTCCCAGGAGTGCAAGAGACACACAGGCAACACCCTGTTGCCTTCTCGTATGAACTGTGCTCCATGGAGGTCCTGTTGCCTGGCAGTGGCCTAGGCCAGCACAGACCCTAGGGAGGCCTGGCCCAGCCTGGGATGTGCCGCGACCTAGCAGGGCAATGGGCAAGCCTGGAACTTGAGGCCAGGCTGCAGGCTCATTCCAGGTTGGGCCTGGTGCAGAGAGCCTTCAGCCAGGACCTACAGGGCGAATGCTCAGGCCAGTGGCTTCTCCCTGTAATCCATGTTCCTCACTCGGGCTGCTCTGCTTGTCAGACCCACACTCCCTAGAAGTGTGTTTCTGAGGCATTTGGACAGTTGGGAAGTGGAGGCTCTCCCAACATTGGAGGCCTGCCTTGAACATTGCTCTGCATACTAAGAGGATTCCCTGCACCTCTGGTGCTGGGGAGAGATTTTCTGCACACAGGAGTCATTGGCACACACAGTGTTTCCCCACGGAAAGTGGTGTCAAAAAGCTCCCTTACAGGAATGCAGGGCACTGTCCCTTTGAAGCCCTCAACGCAGCAGGCTGTCATGGACTCGGCTGCAGGCCTTTGTGGCTGCAGAGACTGCAGCTCCTCTGGAGGTTATGGGTCAATTTGCACTCCTCTTTGAGTAAATGAGGCTTGTGGGGTGAGCACCTTGCAAAGAGTGGCAAGCAGCCTGCTCCTTTTGGTGAGACGCACGTGTGGTGAGAGAGGCTTGGCAGCAGAGAAGAAGCAAGAGGGGCAGCCAGGGAGGGGATTTGCATGCAGCTTGGAGGTCCCAGATGTCCTGCTTCCCCACCAGGGAATGCTGGCGATGCCCATCAGGCCCTATTCACAAGTGGGCCCCCAGCGTCTGGATCTGCCCTGTCCCAGCCACGAAAACACACACAGGCCGAACCCTGAGCCCTGCTTAGGGTGACCTTTGCGGCCCAGGTGGTTGGAATGGCACAACTGTGTTAGGGGAGAGGAGGCCCGAGGAGGCCTTCAGGGAGCTGCCACAGCATAGCAGTGCTCCAGAAAAGGCACTCTCCTTTCTGTAGGCTGCATGTGCACTCGAGCTGCTGCTTGAGGCAGAGAGAGGACAGCTAGGCGATCCATGGCCGAAGGCAATGCAGAGAGATGTTTTGGTGGGGCGGTGGCTCCATCTGCTGGCTGACAAGCGTGGAAGGAGAAGCCTCATTCCCACTGAGTTCCGGAGGAAGTTTCCAAACATTAGGCACTCTGGGTGCACAAGCTAGGGAGTGCTACTGAGGACTTCCCTCTGGCAACAGAGTGGGCACCAAGGGCATCTGGGCTGGAGGGTGCTTGGAAGCCGCAGGGGAGCCATTGGGCACCCAGTGCTCTCTGATGGAGAACACTGCAGGCCCGAGCATCCATGAACTCCTCCAAGGCTTTGGAGGGGGAAAGTTGTCCTTAGCAGAAGGCTTCCTGCCTCGTGCAGCAGGCCTTTCTGGATGGCGACGCTGCAGCTTCCTTGCAGGCTGCTGGTCCAGGGGCATGTGTCCCCTGGTCCAGAGTGCTGTAGGAGGAGCTCCTAGCAAGGGGAGCCAAGCACCTTGTTTCCTTGGCCTAGACTGGGCTGTGCACACAGAGGCCTGCCAGCAGTGAAGACAGCGCAGGCAGCAAGGGGATGTGTCAGGCAGATAAGAGGCAGCAGGAGTCCCACTTGAAAGTGGGGTCATGACTGTTTTGACCCCAGGCTCCAACGGCAACCTGCATACATAGCCTCTGGACCTGCAGCTTCCCAGGAGTGCAAGAGACACACAGGCAACACCCTGTTGCCTTCTCGTATGAACTGTGCTCCATGGAGGTCCTGTTGCCTGGCAGTGGCCTAGGCCAGCACAGACCCTAGGGAGGCCTGGCCCAGCCTGGGATGGGCCGCGACCTAGCAGGGCAATGGGCAAGCCTGGAACTTGAGGCCAGGCTGCAGGCTCATTCCAGGTTGGGCCTGGTGCAGAGAGCCTTCAGCCAGGACCTACAGGGCGAATGCTCAGGCCAGTGGCTTCTCCCTGTAATCCATGTTCCTCACTCGGGCTGCTCTGCTTGTCAGACCCACACTCCCTAGAAGTGTGTTTCTGAGGCATTTGGACAGTTGGGAAGTGGAGGCTCTCCCAACATTGGAGGCCTGCCTTGAACATTGCTCTGCATACTAAGAGGATTCCCTGCACCTCTGGTGCTGGGGAGAGATTTTCTGCACACAGGAGTCATTGGCACACACAGTGTTTCCCCACGGAAAGTGGTGTCAAAAAGCTCCCTTACAGGAATGCAGGGCACTGTCCCTTTGAAGCCCTCAACGCAGCAGGCTGTCATGGACTCGGCTGCAGGCCTTTGTGGCTGCAGAGACTGCAGCTCCTCTGGAGGTTATGGGTCAATTTGCACTCCTCTTTGAGTAAATGAGGCTTGTGGGGTGAGCACCTTGCAAAGAGTGGCAAGCAGCCTGCTCCTTTTGGTGAGACGCACGTGTGGTGAGAGAGGCTTGGCAGCAGAGAAGAAGCAAGAGGGGCAGCCAGGGAGGGGATTTGCATGCAGCTTGGAGGTCCCAGATGTCCTGCTTCCCCACCAGGGAATGCTGGCGATGCCCATCAGGCCCTATTCACAAGTGGGCCCCCAGCGTCTGGATCTGCCCTGTCCCAGCCACGAAAACACACACAGGCCGAACCCTGAGCCCTGCTTAGGGTGACCTTTGCGGCCCAGGTGGTTGGAATGGCACAACTGTGTTAGGGGAGAGGAGGCCCGAGGAGGCCTTCAGGGAGCTGCCACAGCATAGCAGTGCTCCAGAAAAGGCACTCTCCTTTCTGTAGGCTGCATGTGCACTCGAGCTGCTGCTTGAGGCAGAGAGAGGACAGCTAGGCGATCCATGGCCGAAGGCAATGCAGAGAGATGTTTTGGTGGGGCGGTGGCTCCATCTGCTGGCTGACAAGCGTGGAAGGAGAAGCCTCATTCCCACTGAGTTCCGGAGGAAGTTTCCAAACATTAGGCACTCTGGGTGCACAAGCTAGGGAGTGCTACTGAGGACTTCCCTCTGGCAACAGAGTGGGCACCAAGGGCATCTGGGCTGGAGGGTGCTTGGAAGCCGCAGGGGAGCCATTGGGCACCCAGTGCTCTCTGATGGAGAACACTGCAGGCCCGAGCATCCATGAACTCCTCCAAGGCTTTGGAGGGGGAAAGTTGTCCTTAGCAGAAGGCTTCCTGCCTCGTGCAGCAGGCCTTTCTGGATGGCGACGCTGCAGCTTCCTTGCAGGCTGCTGGTCCAGGGGCATGTGTCCCCTGGTCCAGAGTGCTGTAGGAGGAGCTCCTAGCAAGGGGAGCCAAGCACCTTGTTTCCTTGGCCTAGACTGGGCTGTGCACACAGAGGCCTGCCAGCAGTGAAGACAGCGCAGGCAGCAAGGGGATGTGTCAGGCAGATAAGAGGCAGCAGGAGTCCCACTTGAAAGTGGGGTCATGACTGTTTTGACCCCAGGCTCCAACGGCAACCTGCATACATAGCCTCTGGACCTGCAGCTTCCCAGGAGTGCAAGAGACACACAGGCAACACCCTGTTGCCTTCTCGTATGAACTGTGCTCCATGGAGGTCCTGTTGCCTGGCAGTGGCCTAGGCCAGCACAGACCCTAGGGAGGCCTGGCCCAGCCTGGGATGGGCCGCGACCTAGCAGGGCAATGGGCAAGCCTGGAACTTGAGGCCAGGCTGCAGGCTCATTCCAGGTTGGGCCTGGTGCAGAGAGCCTTCAGCCAGGACCTACAGGGCGAATGCTCAGGCCAGTGGCTTCTCCCTGTAATCCATGTTCCTCACTCGGGCTGCTCTGCTTGTCAGACCCACACTCCCTAGAAGTGTGTTTCTGAGGCATTTGGACAGTTGTGAAGTGGAGGCTCTCGCAACATTGGAGGCCTGCCTTGAACATTGCTCTGCATACTAAGAGGATTCCCTGCACCTCTGGTGCTGGGGAGAGATTTTCTGCACACAGGAGTCATTGGCACACACAGTGTTTCCCCACGGAAAGTGGTGTCAAAAAGCTCCCTTACAGGAATGCAGGGCACTGTCCCTTTGAAGCCCTCAACGCAGCAGGCTGTCATGGACTCGGCTGCAGGCCTTTGTGGCTGCAGAGACTGCAGCTCCTCTGGAGGTTATGGGTCAATTTGCACTCCTCTTTGAGTAAATGAGGCTTGTGGGGTGAGCACCTTGCAAAGAGTGGCAAGCAGCCTGCTCCTTTTGGTGAGACGCACGTGTGGTGAGAGAGGCTTGGCAGCAGAGAAGAAGCAAGAGGGGCAGCCAGGGAGGGGATTTGCATGCAGCTTGGAGGTCCCAGATGTCCTGCTTCCCCACCAGGGAATGCTGGCGATGCCCATCAGGCCCTATTCACAAGTGGGCCCCCAGCTTCTGGATCTGCCCTGTCCCAGCCACGAAAACACACACAGGCCGAACCCTGAGCCCTGCTTAGGGTGACCTTTGCGGCCCAGGTGGTTGGAATGGCACAACTGTGTTAGGGGAGAGGAGGCCCGAGGAGGCCTTCAGGGAGCTGCCACAGCATAGCAGTGCTCCAGAAAAGGCACTCTCCTTTCTGTAGGCTGCATGCGCACTCGAGCTGCTGCTTGAGGCAGAGAGAGGACAGCTAGGCGATCCATGGCTGAAGGCAATGCAGAGAGATGTTTTGGTGGGGCGGTGGCTCCATCTGCTGGCTGACAAGCGTGGAAGGAGAAGCCTCATTCCCACTGAGTTCCGGAGGAAGTTTCCAAACATTAGGCACTCTGGGTGCACAAGCTAGGGAGTGCTACTGAGGACTTCCCTCTGGCAACAGAGTGGGCACCAAGGGCATCTGGGCTGGAGGGTGCTTGGAAGCCGCAGGGGAGCCATTGGGCACCCAGTGCTCTCTGATGGAGAACACTGCAGGCCCGAGCATCCATGAACTCCTCCAAGGCTTTGGAGGGGGAAAGTTGTCCTTAGCAGAAGGCTTCCTGCCTCGTGCAGCAGGCCTTTCTGGATGGCGACGCTGCAGCTTCCTTGCAGGCTGCTGGTCCAGGGGCATGTGTCCCCTGGTCCAGAGTGCTGTAGGAGGAGCTCCTAGCAAGGGGAGCCAAGCACCTTGTTTCCTTGGCCTAGACTGGGCTGTGCACACAGAGGCCTGCCAGCAGTGAAGACAGCGCAGGCAGCAAGGGGATGTGTCAGGCAGATAAGAGGCAGCAGGAGTCCCACTTGAAAGTGGGGTCATGACTGTTTTGACCCCAGGCTCCAACGGCAACCTGCATACATAGCCTCTGGACCTGCAGCTTCCCAGGAGTGCAAGAGACACACAGGCAACACCCTGTTGCCTTCTCGTATGAACTGTGCTCCATGGAGGTCCTGTTGCCTGGCAGTGGCCTAGGCCAGCACAGACCCTAGGGAGGCCTGGCCCAGCCTGGGATGGGCCGCGACCTAGCAGGGCAATGGGCAAGCCTGGAACTTGAGGCCAGGCTGCAGGCTCATTCCAGGTTGGGCCTGGTGCAGAGAGCCTTCAGCCAGGACCTACAGGGCGAATGCTCAGGCCAGTGGCTTCTCCCTGTAATCCATGTTCCTCACTCGGGATGCTCTGCTTGTCAGACCCACACTCCCTAGAAGTGTGTTTCTGAGGCATTTGGACAGTTGGGAAGTGGAGGCTCTCGCAACATTGGAGGCCTGCCTTGAACATTGCTCTGCATACTAAGAGGATTCCCTGCACCTCTGGTGCTGGGGAGAGATTTTCTGCACACAGGAGTCATTGGCACACACAGTGTTTCCCCACGGAAAGTGGTGTCAAAAAGCTCCCTTACAGGAATGCAGGGCACTGTCCCTTTGAAGCCCTCAACGCAGCAGGCTGTCATGGACTCGGCTGCAGGCCTTTGTGGCTGCAGAGACTGCAGCTCCTCTGGAGGTTATGGGTCAATTTGCACTCCTCTTTGAGTAAATGAGGCTTGTGGGGTGAGCACCTTGCAAAGAGTGGCAAGCAGCCTGCTCCTTTTGGTGAGACGCACGTGTGGTGAGAGAGGCTTGGCAGCAGAGAAGAAGCAAGAGGGGCAGCCAGGGAGGGGATTCGCATGCAGCTTGGAGGTCCCAGATGTCCTGCTTCCCCACCAGGGAATGCTGGTGATGCCCATCAGGCCCTATTCACAAGTGGGCCCCCAGCTTCTGGATCTGCCCTGTCCCAGCCACGAAAACACACACAGGCCGAACCCTGAGCCCTGCTTAGGGTGACCTTTGCGGCCCAGGTGGTTGGAATGGCACAACTGTGTTAGGGGAGAGGAGGCCCGAGGAGGCCTTCAGGGAGCTGCCACAGCATAGCAGTGCTCCAGAAAAGGCACTCTCCTTTCTGTAGGCTGCATGCGCACTCGAGCTGCTGCTTGAGGCAGAGAGAGGACAGCTAGGCGATCCATGGCTGAAGGCAATGCAGAGAGATGTTTTGGTGGGGCGGTGGCTCCATCTGCTGGCTGACAAGCGTGGAAGGAGAAGCCTCATTCCCACTGAGTTCCGGAGGAAGTTTCCAAACATTAGGCACTCTGGGTGCACAAGCTAGGGAGTGCTACTGAGGACTTCCCTCTGGCAACAGAGTGGGCACCAAGGGCATCTGGGCTGGAGGGTGCTTGGAAGCCGCAGGGGAGCCATTGGGCACCCAGTGCTCTCTGATGGAGAACACTGCAGGCCCGAGCATCCATGAACTCCTCCAAGGCTTTGGAGGGGGAAAGTTGTCCTTAGCAGAAGGCTTCCTGCCTCGTGCAGCAGGCCTTTCTGGATGGCGACGCTGCAGCTTCCTTGCAGGCTGCTGGTCCAGGGGCATGTGTCCCCTGGTCCAGAGTGCTGTAGGAGGAGCTCCTAGCAAGGGGAGCCAAGCACCTTGTTTCCTTGGCCTAGACTGGGCTGTGCACACAGAGGCCTGCCAGCAGTGAAGACAGCGCAGGCAGCAAGGGGATGTGTCAGGCAGATAAGAGGCAGCAGGAGTCCCGCTTGAAAGTGGGGTCATGACTGTTTTGACCCCAGGCTCCAACGGCAACCTGCATACATAGCCTCTGGACCTGCAGCTTCCCAGGAGTGCAAGAGACACACAGGCAACACCCTGTTGCCTTCTCGTATGAACTGTGCTCCATGGAGGTCCTGTTGCCTGGCAGTGGCCTAGGCCAGCACAGACCCTAGGGAGGCCTGGCCCAGCCTGGGATGGGCCGCGACCTAGCAGGGCAATGGGCAAGCCTGGAACTTGAGGCCAGGCTGCAGGCTCATTCCAGGTTGGGCCTGGTGCAGAGAGCCTTCAGCCAGGACCTACAGGGCGAATGCTCAGGCCAGTGGCTTCTCCCTGTAATCCATGTTCCTCACTCAGGCTGCTCTGCTTGTCAGACCCACACTCCCTAGAAGTGTGTTTCTGAGGCATTTGGACAGTTGGGAAGTGGAGGCTCTCCCAACATTGGAGGCCTGCCTTGAACATTGCTCTGCATACTAAGAGGATTCCCTGCACCTCTGGTGCTGGGGAGAGATTTTCTGCACACAGGAGTCATTGGCACACACAGTGTTTCCCCACGGAAAGTGGTGTCAAAAAGCTCCCTTACAGGAATGCAGGGCACTGTCCCTTTGAAGCCCTCAACGCAGCAGGCTGTCATGGACTCGGCTGCAGGCCTTTGTGGCTGCAGAGACTGCAGCTCCTCTGGAGGTTATGGGTCAATTTGCACTCCTCTTTGAGTAAATGAGGCTTGTGGGATGAGCACCTTGCAAAGAGTGGCAAGCAGCCTGCTCCTTTTGGTGAGACGCACGTGTGGTGAGAGAGGCTTGGCAGCAGAGAAGAAGCAAGAGGGGCAGCCAGGGAGGGGATTTGCATGCAGCTTGGAGGTCCCAGATGTCCTGCTTCCCCACCAGGGAATGCTGGCGATGCCCATCAGGCCCTATTCACAAGTGGGCCCCCAGCTTCTGGATCTGCCCTGTCCCAGCCACGAAAACACACACAGGCCGAACCCTGAGCCCTGCTTAGGGTGACTTTTGCGGCCCAGGTGGTTGGAATGGCACAACTGTGTTAGGGGAGAGGAGGCCCGAGGAGGCCTTCAGGGAGCTGCCACAGCATAGCAGTGCTCCAGAAAAGGCACTCTCCTTTCTGTAGGCTGCATGTGCACTCGAGCTGCTGCTTGAGGCAGAGAGAGGACAGCTAGGCGATCCATGGCTGAAGGCAATGCAGAGAGATGTTTTGGTGGGGCGGTGGCTCCATCTGCTGGCTGACAAGCGTGGAAGGAGAAGCCTCATTCCCACTGAATTCCGGAGGAAGTTTCCAAACATTAGGCACTCTGGGTGCACAAGCTAGGGAGTGCTACTGAGGACTTCCCTCTGGCAACAGAGTGGGCACCAAGGGCATCTGGGCTGGAGGTTGCTTGGAAGCCGCAGGGGAGCCATTGGGCACCCAGTGCTCTCTGATGGAGAACACTGCAGGCCCGAGCATCCATGAACTCCTCCAAGGCTTTGGAGGGGGAAAGTTGTCCTTAGCAGAAGGCTTCCTGCCTCGTGCAGCAGGCCTTTCTGGATGGCGACGCTGCAGCTTCCTTGCAGGCTGCTGGTCCAGGGGCATGTGTCCCCTGGTCCAGAGTGCTGTAGGAGGAGCTCCTAGCAAGGGGAGCCAAGCACCTTGTTTCCTTGGCCTAGACTGGGCTGTGCACACAGAGGCCTGCCAGCAGTGAAGACAGCGCAGGCAGCAAGGGGATGTGTCAGGCAGATAAGAGGCAGCAGGAGTCCCACTTGAAAGTGGGGTCATGACTGTTTTGACCCCAGGCTCCAACGGCAACCTGCATACATAGCCTCTGGACCTGCAGCTTCCCAGGAGTGCAAGAGACACACAGGCAACACCCTGTTGCCTTCTCGTATGAACTGTGCTCCATGGAGGTCCTGTTGCCTGGCAGTGGCCTAGGCCAGCACAGACCCTAGGGAGGCCTGGCCCAGCCTGGGATGGGCCGCGACCTAGCAGGGCAATGGGCAAGCCTGGAACTTGAGGCCAGGCTGCAGGCTCATTCCAGGTTGGGCCTGGTGCAGAGAGCCTTCAGCCAGGACCTACAGGGCGAATGCTCAGGCCAGTGGCTTCTCCCTGTAATCCATGTTCCTCACTCGGGCTGCTCTGCTTGTCAGACCCACACTCCCTAGAAGTGTGTTTCTGAGGCATTTGGACAGTTGGGAAGTGGAGGCTCTCCCAACATTGGAGGCCTGCCTTGAACATTGCTCTGCATACTAAGAGGATTCCCTGCACCTCTGGTGCTGGGGAGAGATTTTCTGCACACAGGAGTCATTGGCACACACAGTGTTTCCCCACGGAAAGTGGTGTCAAAAAGCTCCCTTACAGGAATGCAGGGCACTGT
This sequence comes from Hippopotamus amphibius kiboko, assembly GCF_030028045.1. Lineage (NCBI taxonomy): Eukaryota > Metazoa > Chordata > Mammalia > Artiodactyla > Hippopotamidae > Hippopotamus > Hippopotamus amphibius. The sequence goes on along the minus strand of NC_080191.1, from coordinate 99,288,606 downwards.
CCCTTTGAAGCCCTCAACGCAGCAGGCTGTCATGGACTCGGCTGCAGGCCTTTGTGGCTGCAGAGACTGCAGCTCCTCTGGAGGTTATGGGTCAATTTGCACTCCTCTTTGAGTAAATGAGGCTTGTGGGGTGAGCACCTTGCAAAGAGTGGCAAGCAGCCTGCTCCTTTTGGTGAGACGCACGTGTGGTGAGAGAGGCTTGGCAGCAGAGAAGAAGCAAGAGGGGCAGCCAGGGAGGGGATTTGCATGCAGCTTGGAGGTCCCAGATGTCCTGCTTCCCCACCAGGGAATGCTGGCGATGCCCATCAGGCCCTATTCACAAGTGGGCCCCCAGCGTCTGGATCTGCCCTGTCCCAGCCACGAAAACACACACAGGCCGAACCCTGAGCCCTGCTTAGGGTGACCTTTGCGGCCCAGGTGGTTGGAATGGCACAACTGTGTTAGGGGAGAGGAGGCCCGAGGAGGCCTTCAGGGAGCTGCCACAGCATAGCAGTGCTCCAGAAAAGGCACTCTCCTTTCTGTAGGCTGCATGTGCACTCGAGCTGCTGCTTGAGGCAGAGAGAGGACAGCTAGGCGATCCATGGCCGAAGGCAATGCAGAGAGATGTTTTGGTGGGGCGGTGGCTCCATCTGCTGGCTGACAAGCGTGGAAGGAGAAGCCTCATTCCCACTGAGTTCCGGAGGAAGTTTCCAAACATTAGGCACTCTGGGTGCACAAGCTAGGGAGTGCTACTGAGGACTTCCCTCTGGCAACAGAGTGGGCACCAAGGGCATCTGGGCTGGAGGGTGCTTGGAAGCCGCAGGGGAGCCATTGGGCACCCAGTGCTCTCTGATGGAGAACACTGCAGGCCCGAGCATCCATGAACTCCTCCAAGGCTTTGGAGGGGGAAAGTTGTCCTTAGCAGAAGGCTTCCTGCCTCGTGCAGCAGGCCTTTCTGGATGGCGACGCTGCAGCTTCCTTGCAGGCTGCTGGTCCAGGGGCATGTGTCCCCTGGTCCAGAGTGCTGTAGGAGGAGCTCCTAGCAAGGGGAGCCAAGCACCTTGTTTCCTTGGCCTAGACTGGGCTGTGCACACAGAGGCCTGCCAGCAGTGAAGACAGCGCAGGCAGCAAGGGGATGTGTCAGGCAGATAAGAGGCAGCAGGAGTCCCACTTGAAAGTGGGGTCATGACTGTTTTGACCCCAGGCTCCAACGGCAACCTGCATACATAGCCTCTGGACCTGCAGCTTCCCAGGAGTGCAAGAGACACACAGGCAACACCCTGTTGCCTTCTCGTATGAACTGTGCTCCATGGAGGTCCTGTTGCCTGGCAGTGGCCTAGGCCAGCACAGACCCTAGGGAGGCCTGGCCCAGCCTGGGATGGGCCGCGACCTAGCAGGGCAATGGGCAAGCCTGGAACTTGAGGCCAGGCTGCAGGCTCATTCCAGGTTGGGCCTGGTGCAGAGAGCCTTCAGCCAGGACCTACAGGGCGAATGCTCAGGCCAGTGGCTTCTCCCTGTAATCCATGTTCCTCACTCGGGCTGCTCTGCTTGTCAGACCCACACTCCCTAGAAGTGTGTTTCTGAGGCATTTGGACAGTTGTGAAGTGGAGGCTCTCGCAACATTGGAGGCCTGCCTTGAACATTGCTCTGCATACTAAGAGGATTCCCTGCACCTCTGGTGCTGGGGAGAGATTTTCTGCACACAGGAGTCATTGGCACACACAGTGTTTCCCCACGGAAAGTGGTGTCAAAAAGCTCCCTTACAGGAATGCAGGGCACTGTCCCTTTGAAGCCCTCAACGCAGCAGGCTGTCATGGACTCGGCTGCAGGCCTTTGTGGCTGCAGAGACTGCAGCTCCTCTGGAGGTTATGGGTCAATTTGCACTCCTCTTTGAGTAAATGAGGCTTGTGGGGTGAGCACCTTGCAAAGAGTGGCAAGCAGCCTGCTCCTTTTGGTGAGACGCACGTGTGGTGAGAGAGGCTTGGCAGCAGAGAAGAAGCAAGAGGGGCAGCCAGGGAGGGGATTTGCATGCAGCTTGGAGGTCCCAGATGTCCTGCTTCCCCACCAGGGAATGCTGGCGATGCCCATCAGGCCCTATTCACAAGTGGGCCCCCAGCTTCTGGATCTGCCCTGTCCCAGCCACGAAAACACACACAGGCCGAACCCTGAGCCCTGCTTAGGGTGACCTTTGCGGCCCAGGTGGTTGGAATGGCACAACTGTGTTAGGGGAGAGGAGGCCCGAGGAGGCCTTCAGGGAGCTGCCACAGCATAGCAGTGCTCCAGAAAAGGCACTCTCCTTTCTGTAGGCTGCATGCGCACTCGAGCTGCTGCTTGAGGCAGAGAGAGGACAGCTAGGCGATCCATGGCTGAAGGCAATGCAGAGAGATGTTTTGGTGGGGCGGTGGCTCCATCTGCTGGCTGACAAGCGTGGAAGGAGAAGCCTCATTCCCACTGAGTTCCGGAGGAAGTTTCCAAACATTAGGCACTCTGGGTGCACAAGCTAGGGAGTGCTACTGAGGACTTCCCTCTGGCAACAGAGTGGGCACCAAGGGCATCTGGGCTGGAGGGTGCTTGGAAGCCGCAGGGGAGCCATTGGGCACCCAGTGCTCTCTGATGGAGAACACTGCAGGCCCGAGCATCCATGAACTCCTCCAAGGCTTTGGAGGGGGAAAGTTGTCCTTAGCAGAAGGCTTCCTGCCTCGTGCAGCAGGCCTTTCTGGATGGCGACGCTGCAGCTTCCTTGCAGGCTGCTGGTCCAGGGGCATGTGTCCCCTGGTCCAGAGTGCTGTAGGAGGAGCTCCTAGCAAGGGGAGCCAAGCACCTTGTTTCCTTGGCCTAGACTGGGCTGTGCACACAGAGGCCTGCCAGCAGTGAAGACAGCGCAGGCAGCAAGGGGATGTGTCAGGCAGATAAGAGGCAGCAGGAGTCCCACTTGAAAGTGGGGTCATGACTGTTTTGACCCCAGGCTCCAACGGCAACCTGCATACATAGCCTCTGGACCTGCAGCTTCCCAGGAGTGCAAGAGACACACAGGCAACACCCTGTTGCCTTCTCGTATGAACTGTGCTCCATGGAGGTCCTGTTGCCTGGCAGTGGCCTAGGCCAGCACAGACCCTAGGGAGGCCTGGCCCAGCCTGGGATGGGCCGCGACCTAGCAGGGCAATGGGCAAGCCTGGAACTTGAGGCCAGGCTGCAGGCTCATTCCAGGTTGGGCCTGGTGCAGAGAGCCTTCAGCCAGGACCTACAGGGCGAATGCTCAGGCCAGTGGCTTCTCCCTGTAATCCATGTTCCTCACTCGGGATGCTCTGCTTGTCAGACCCACACTCCCTAGAAGTGTGTTTCTGAGGCATTTGGACAGTTGGGAAGTGGAGGCTCTCGCAACATTGGAGGCCTGCCTTGAACATTGCTCTGCATACTAAGAGGATTCCCTGCACCTCTGGTGCTGGGGAGAGATTTTCTGCACACAGGAGTCATTGGCACACACAGTGTTTCCCCACGGAAAGTGGTGTCAAAAAGCTCCCTTACAGGAATGCAGGGCACTGTCCCTTTGAAGCCCTCAACGCAGCAGGCTGTCATGGACTCGGCTGCAGGCCTTTGTGGCTGCAGAGACTGCAGCTCCTCTGGAGGTTATGGGTCAATTTGCACTCCTCTTTGAGTAAATGAGGCTTGTGGGGTGAGCACCTTGCAAAGAGTGGCAAGCAGCCTGCTCCTTTTGGTGAGACGCACGTGTGGTGAGAGAGGCTTGGCAGCAGAGAAGAAGCAAGAGGGGCAGCCAGGGAGGGGATTCGCATGCAGCTTGGAGGTCCCAGATGTCCTGCTTCCCCACCAGGGAATGCTGGTGATGCCCATCAGGCCCTATTCACAAGTGGGCCCCCAGCTTCTGGATCTGCCCTGTCCCAGCCACGAAAACACACACAGGCCGAACCCTGAGCCCTGCTTAGGGTGACCTTTGCGGCCCAGGTGGTTGGAATGGCACAACTGTGTTAGGGGAGAGGAGGCCCGAGGAGGCCTTCAGGGAGCTGCCACAGCATAGCAGTGCTCCAGAAAAGGCACTCTCCTTTCTGTAGGCTGCATGCGCACTCGAGCTGCTGCTTGAGGCAGAGAGAGGACAGCTAGGCGATCCATGGCTGAAGGCAATGCAGAGAGATGTTTTGGTGGGGCGGTGGCTCCATCTGCTGGCTGACAAGCGTGGAAGGAGAAGCCTCATTCCCACTGAGTTCCGGAGGAAGTTTCCAAACATTAGGCACTCTGGGTGCACAAGCTAGGGAGTGCTACTGAGGACTTCCCTCTGGCAACAGAGTGGGCACCAAGGGCATCTGGGCTGGAGGGTGCTTGGAAGCCGCAGGGGAGCCATTGGGCACCCAGTGCTCTCTGATGGAGAACACTGCAGGCCCGAGCATCCATGAACTCCTCCAAGGCTTTGGAGGGGGAAAGTTGTCCTTAGCAGAAGGCTTCCTGCCTCGTGCAGCAGGCCTTTCTGGATGGCGACGCTGCAGCTTCCTTGCAGGCTGCTGGTCCAGGGGCATGTGTCCCCTGGTCCAGAGTGCTGTAGGAGGAGCTCCTAGCAAGGGGAGCCAAGCACCTTGTTTCCTTGGCCTAGACTGGGCTGTGCACACAGAGGCCTGCCAGCAGTGAAGACAGCGCAGGCAGCAAGGGGATGTGTCAGGCAGATAAGAGGCAGCAGGAGTCCCGCTTGAAAGTGGGGTCATGACTGTTTTGACCCCAGGCTCCAACGGCAACCTGCATACATAGCCTCTGGACCTGCAGCTTCCCAGGAGTGCAAGAGACACACAGGCAACACCCTGTTGCCTTCTCGTATGAACTGTGCTCCATGGAGGTCCTGTTGCCTGGCAGTGGCCTAGGCCAGCACAGACCCTAGGGAGGCCTGGCCCAGCCTGGGATGGGCCGCGACCTAGCAGGGCAATGGGCAAGCCTGGAACTTGAGGCCAGGCTGCAGGCTCATTCCAGGTTGGGCCTGGTGCAGAGAGCCTTCAGCCAGGACCTACAGGGCGAATGCTCAGGCCAGTGGCTTCTCCCTGTAATCCATGTTCCTCACTCAGGCTGCTCTGCTTGTCAGACCCACACTCCCTAGAAGTGTGTTTCTGAGGCATTTGGACAGTTGGGAAGTGGAGGCTCTCCCAACATTGGAGGCCTGCCTTGAACATTGCTCTGCATACTAAGAGGATTCCCTGCACCTCTGGTGCTGGGGAGAGATTTTCTGCACACAGGAGTCATTGGCACACACAGTGTTTCCCCACGGAAAGTGGTGTCAAAAAGCTCCCTTACAGGAATGCAGGGCACTGTCCCTTTGAAGCCCTCAACGCAGCAGGCTGTCATGGACTCGGCTGCAGGCCTTTGTGGCTGCAGAGACTGCAGCTCCTCTGGAGGTTATGGGTCAATTTGCACTCCTCTTTGAGTAAATGAGGCTTGTGGGATGAGCACCTTGCAAAGAGTGGCAAGCAGCCTGCTCCTTTTGGTGAGACGCACGTGTGGTGAGAGAGGCTTGGCAGCAGAGAAGAAGCAAGAGGGGCAGCCAGGGAGGGGATTTGCATGCAGCTTGGAGGTCCCAGATGTCCTGCTTCCCCACCAGGGAATGCTGGCGATGCCCATCAGGCCCTATTCACAAGTGGGCCCCCAGCTTCTGGATCTGCCCTGTCCCAGCCACGAAAACACACACAGGCCGAACCCTGAGCCCTGCTTAGGGTGACTTTTGCGGCCCAGGTGGTTGGAATGGCACAACTGTGTTAGGGGAGAGGAGGCCCGAGGAGGCCTTCAGGGAGCTGCCACAGCATAGCAGTGCTCCAGAAAAGGCACTCTCCTTTCTGTAGGCTGCATGTGCACTCGAGCTGCTGCTTGAGGCAGAGAGAGGACAGCTAGGCGATCCATGGCTGAAGGCAATGCAGAGAGATGTTTTGGTGGGGCGGTGGCTCCATCTGCTGGCTGACAAGCGTGGAAGGAGAAGCCTCATTCCCACTGAATTCCGGAGGAAGTTTCCAAACATTAGGCACTCTGGGTGCACAAGCTAGGGAGTGCTACTGAGGACTTCCCTCTGGCAACAGAGTGGGCACCAAGGGCATCTGGGCTGGAGGTTGCTTGGAAGCCGCAGGGGAGCCATTGGGCACCCAGTGCTCTCTGATGGAGAACACTGCAGGCCCGAGCATCCATGAACTCCTCCAAGGCTTTGGAGGGGGAAAGTTGTCCTTAGCAGAAGGCTTCCTGCCTCGTGCAGCAGGCCTTTCTGGATGGCGACGCTGCAGCTTCCTTGCAGGCTGCTGGTCCAGGGGCATGTGTCCCCTGGTCCAGAGTGCTGTAGGAGGAGCTCCTAGCAAGGGGAGCCAAGCACCTTGTTTCCTTGGCCTAGACTGGGCTGTGCACACAGAGGCCTGCCAGCAGTGAAGACAGCGCAGGCAGCAAGGGGATGTGTCAGGCAGATAAGAGGCAGCAGGAGTCCCACTTGAAAGTGGGGTCATGACTGTTTTGACCCCAGGCTCCAACGGCAACCTGCATACATAGCCTCTGGACCTGCAGCTTCCCAGGAGTGCAAGAGACACACAGGCAACACCCTGTTGCCTTCTCGTATGAACTGTGCTCCATGGAGGTCCTGTTGCCTGGCAGTGGCCTAGGCCAGCACAGACCCTAGGGAGGCCTGGCCCAGCCTGGGATGGGCCGCGACCTAGCAGGGCAATGGGCAAGCCTGGAACTTGAGGCCAGGCTGCAGGCTCATTCCAGGTTGGGCCTGGTGCAGAGAGCCTTCAGCCAGGACCTACAGGGCGAATGCTCAGGCCAGTGGCTTCTCCCTGTAATCCATGTTCCTCACTCGGGCTGCTCTGCTTGTCAGACCCACACTCCCTAGAAGTGTGTTTCTGAGGCATTTGGACAGTTGGGAAGTGGAGGCTCTCGCAACATTGGAGGCCTGCCTTGAACATTGCTCTGCATACTAAGAGGATTCCCTGCACCTCTGGTGCTGGGGAGAGATTTTCTGCACACAGGAGTCATTGGCACACACAGTGTTTCCCCACGGAAAGTGGTGTCAAAAAGCTCCCTTACAGGAATGCAGGGCACTGTCCCTTTGAAGCCCTCAACGCAGCAGGCTGTCATGGACTCGGCTGCAGGCCTTTGTGGCTGCAGAGACTGCAGCTCCTCTGGAGGTTATGGGTCAATTTGCACTCCTCTTTGAGTAAATGAGGCTTGTGGGGTGAGCACCTTGCAAAGAGTGGCAAGCAGCCTGCTCCTTTTGGTGAGACGCACGTGTGGTGAGAGAGGCTTGGCAGCAGAGAAGAAGCAAGAGGGGCAGCCAGGGAGGGGATTCGCATGCAGCTTGGAGGTCCCAGATGTCCTGCTTCCCCACCAGGGAATGCTGGTGATGCCCATCAGGCCCTATTCACAAGTGGGCCCCCAGCTTCTGGATCTGCCCTGTCCCAGCCACGAAAACACACACAGGCCGAACCCTGAGCCCTGCTTAGGGTGACCTTTGCGGCCCAGGTGGTTGGAATGGCACAACTGTGTTAGGGGAGAGGAGGCCCGAGGAGGCCTTCAGGGAGCTGCCACAGCATAGCAGTGCTCCAGAAAAGGCACTCTCCTTTCTGTAGGCTGCATGCGCACTCGAGCTGCTGCTTGAGGCAGAGAGAGGACAGCTAGGCGATCCATGGCTGAAGGCAATGCAGAGAGATGTTTTGGTGGGGCGGTGGCTCCATCTGCTGGCTGACAAGCGTGGAAGGAGAAGCCTCATTCCCACTGAGTTCCGGAGGAAGTTTCCAAACATTAGGCACTCTGGGTGCACAAGCTAGGGAGTGCTACTGAGGACTTCCCTCTGGCAACAGAGTGGGCACCAAGGGCATCTGGGCTGGAGGGTGCTTGGAAGCCGCAGGGGAGCCATTGGGCACCCAGTGCTCTCTGATGGAGAACACTGCAGGCCCGAGCATCCATGAACTCCTCCAAGGCTTTGGAGGGGGAAAGTTGTCCTTAGCAGAAGGCTTCCTGCCTCGTGCAGCAGGCCTTTCTGGATGGCGACGCTGCAGCTTCCTTGCAGGCTGCTGGTCCAGGGGCATGTGTCCCCTGGTCCAGAGTGCTGTAGGAGGAGCTCCTAGCAAGGGGAGCCAAGCACCTTGTTTCCTTGGCCTAGACTGGGCTGTGCACACAGAGGCCTGCCAGCAGTGAAGACAGCGCAGGCAGCAAGGGGATGTGTCAGGCAGATAAGAGGCAGCAGGAGTCCCGCTTGAAAGTGGGGTCATGACTGTTTTGACCCCAGGCTCCAACGGCAACCTGCATACATAGCCTCTGGACCTGCAGCTTCCCAGGAGTGCAAGAGACACACAGGCAACACCCTGTTGCCTTCTCGTATGAACTGTGCTCCATGGAGGTCCTGTTGCCTGGCAGTGGCCTAGGCCAGCACAGACCCTAGGGAGGCCTGGCCCAGCCTGGGATGGGCCGCGACCTAGCAGGGCAATGGGCAAGCCTGGAACTTGAGGCCAGGCTGCAGGCTCATTCCAGGTTGGGCCTGGTGCAGAGAGCCTTCAGCCAGGACCTACAGGGCGAATGCTCAGGCCAGTGGCTTCTCCCTGTAATCCATGTTCCTCACTCAGGCTGCTCTGCTTGTCAGACCCACACTCCCTAGAAGTGTGTTTCTGAGGCATTTGGACAGTTGGGAAGTGGAGGCTCTCCCAACATTGGAGGCCTGCCTTGAACATTGCTCTGCATACTAAGAGGATTCCCTGCACCTCTGGTGCTGGGGAGAGATTTTCTGCACACAGGAGTCATTGGCACACACAGTGTTTCCCCACGGAAAGTGGTGTCAAAAAGCTCCCTTACAGGAATGCAGGGCACTGTCCCTTTGAAGCCCTCAACGCAGCAGGCTGTCATGGACTCGGCTGCAGGCCTTTGTGGCTGCAGAGACTGCAGCTCCTCTGGAGGTTATGGGTCAATTTGCACTCCTCTTTGAGTAAATGAGGCTTGTGGGATGAGCACCTTGCAAAGAGTGGCAAGCAGCCTGCTCCTTTTGGTGAGACGCACGTGTGGTGAGAGAGGCTTGGCAGCAGAGAAGAAGCAAGAGGGGCAGCCAGGGAGGGGATTTGCATGCAGCTTGGAGGTCCCAGATGTCCTGCTTCCCCACCAGGGAATGCTGGCGATGCCCATCAGGCCCTATTCACAAGTGGGCCCCCAGCTTCTGGATCTGCCCTGTCCCAGCCACGAAAACACACACAGGCCGAACCCTGAGCCCTGCTTAGGGTGACTTTTGCGGCCCAGGTGGTTGGAATGGCACAACTGTGTTAGGGGAGAGGAGGCCCGAGGAGGCCTTCAGGGAGCTGCCACAGCATAGCAGTGCTCCAGAAAAGGCACTCTCCTTTCTGTAGGCTGCATGTGCACTCGAGCTGCTGCTTGAGGCAGAGAGAGGACAGCTAGGCGATCCATGGCTGAAGGCAATGCAGAGAGATGTTTTGGTGGGGCGGTGGCTCCATCTGCTGGCTGACAAGCGTGGAAGGAGAAGCCTCATTCCCACTGAGTTCCGGAGGAAGATTCCAAACATTAGGCACTCTGGGTGCACAAGCTAGGGAGTGCTACTGAGGACTTCCCTCTGGCAACAGAGTGGGCACCAAGGGCATCTGGGCTGGAGGGTGCTTGGAAGCCGCAGGGGAGCCATTGGGCACCCAGTGCTCTCTGATGGAGAACACTGCAGGCCCGAGCATCCATGAACTCCTCCAAGGCTTTGGAGGGGGAAAGTTGTCCTTAGCAGAAGGCTTCCTGCCTCGTGCAGCAGGCCTTTCTGGATGGCGACGCTGCAGCTTCCTTGCAGGCTGCTGGTCCAGGGGCATGTGTCCCCTGGTCCAGAGTGCTGTAGGAGGAGCTCCTAGCAAGGGGAGCCAAGCACCCTGTTTCCTTGGCCTAGACTGGGCTGTGCACACAGAGGCCTGCCAGCAGTGAAGACAGCGCAGGCAGCAAGGGGATGTGTCAGGCAGATAAGAGGCAGCAGGAGTCCCACTTGAAAGTGGGGTCATGACTGTTTTGACCCCAGGCTCCAACGGCAACCTGCATACATAGCCTCTGGACCTGCAGCTTCCCAGGAGTGCAAGAGACACACAGGCAACACCCTGTTGCCTTCTCGTATGAACTGTGCTCCATGGAGGTCCTGTTGCCTGGCAGTGGCCTAGGCCAGCACAGACCCTAGGGAGGCCTGGCCCAGCCTGGGATGGGCCGCGACCTAGCAGGGCAATGGGCAAGCCTGGAACTTGAGGCCAGGCTGCAGGCTCATTCCAGGTTGGGCCTGGTGCAGAGAGCCTTCAGCCAGGACCTACAGGGCGAATGCTCAGGCCAGTGGCTTCTCCCTGTAATCCATGTTCCTCACTCAGGCTGCTCTGCTTGTCAGACCCACACTCCCTAGAAGTGTGTTTCTGAGGCATTTGGACAGTTGGGAAGTGGAGGCTCTCGCAACATTGGAGGCCTGCCTTGAACATTGCTCTGCATACTAAGAGGATTCCCTGCACCTCTGGTGCTGGGGAGAGATTTTCTGCACACAGGAGTCATTGGCACACACAGTGTTTCCCCACGGAAAGTGGTGTCAAAAAGCTCCCTTACAGGAATGCAGGGCACTGTCCCTTTGAAGCCCTCAACGCAGCAGGCTGTCATGGACTCGGCTGCAGGCCTTTGTGGCTGCAGAGACTGCAGCTCCTCTGGAGGTTATGGGTCAATTTGCACTCCTCTTTGAGTAAATGAGGCTTGTGGGGTGAGCACCTTGCAAAGAGTGGCAAGCAGCCTGCTCCTTTTGGTGAGACACACGTGTGGTGAGAGAGGCTTGGCAGCAGAGAAGAAGCAAGAGGGGCAGCCAGGGAGGGGATTTGCATGCAGCTTGGAGGTCCCAGATGTCCTGCTTCCCCACCAGGGAATGCTGGCGATGCCCATCAGGCCCTATTCACAAGTGGGCCCCCAGCGTCTGGATCTGCCCTGTCCCAGCCACGAAAACACACACAGGCCGAACCCTGAGCCCTGCTTAGGGTGACCTTTGCGGCCCAGGTGGTTGGAATGGCACAACTGTGTTAGGGGAGAGGAGGCCCGAGGAGGCCTTCAGGGAGCTGCCACAGCATAGCAGTGCTCCAGAAAAGGCACTCTCCTTTCTGTAGGCTGCATGCGCACTCGAGCTGCTGCTTGAGGCAGAGAGAGGACAGCTAGGCGATCCATGGCTGAAGGCAATGCAGAGAGATGTTTTGGTGGGGCGGTGGCTCCATCTGCTGGCTGACAAGCGTGGAAGGAGAAGCCTCATTCCCACTGAGTTCCGGAGGAAGTTTCCAAACATTAGGCACTCTGGGTGCACAAGCTAGGGAGTGCTACTGAGGACTTCCCTCTGGCAACAGAGTGGGCACCAAGGGCATCTGGGCTGGAGGGTGCTTGGAAGCCGCAGGGGAGCCATTGGGCACCCAGTGCTCTCTGATGGAGAACACTGCAGGCCCGAGCATCCATGAACTCCTCCAAGGCTTTGGAGGGGGAAAGTTGTCCTTAGCAGAAGGCTTCCTGCCTCGTGCAGCAGGCCTTTCTGGATGGCGACGCTGCAGCTTCCTTGCAGGCTGCTGGTCCAGGGGCATGTGTCCCCTGGTCCAGAGTGCTGTAGGAGGAGCTCCTAGCAAGGGGAGCCAAGCACCTTGTTTCCTTGGCCTAGACTGGGCTGTGCACACAGAGGCCTGCCAGCAGTGAAGACAGCGCAGGCAGCAAGGGGATGTGTCAGGCAGATAAGAGGCAGCAGGAGTCCCACTTGAAAGTGGGGTCATGACTGTTTTGACCCCAGGCTCCAACGGCAACCTGCATACATAGCCTCTGGACCTGCAGCTTCCCAGGAGTGCAAGAGACACACAGGCAACACCCTGTTGCCTTCTCGTATGAACTGTGCTCCATGGAGGTCCTGTTGCCTGGCAGTGGCCTAGGCCAGCACAGACCCTAGGGAGGCCTGGCCCAGCCTGGGATGGGCCGCGACCTAGCAGGGCAATGGGCAAGCCTGGAACTTGAGGCCAGGCTGTAGGCTCATTCCAGGTTGGGCCTGGTGCAGAGAGCCTTCAGCCAGGACCTACAGGGCGAATGCTCAGGCCAGTGGCTTCTCCCTGTAATCCATGTTCCTCACTCAGGCTGCTCTGCTTGTCAGACCCACACTCCCTAGAAGTGTGTTTCTGAGGCATTTGGACAGTTGGGAAGTGGAGGCTCTCCCAACATTGGAGGCCTGCCTTGAACATTGCTCTGCATACTAAGAGGATTCCCTGCACCTCTGGTGCTGGGGAGAGATTTTCTGCACACAGGAGTCATTGGCACACACAGTGTTTCCCCACGGAAAGTGGTGTCAAAAAGCTCCCTTACAGGAATGCAGGGCACTGTCCCTTTGAAGCCCTCAACGCAGCAGGCTGTCATGGACTCGGCTGTAGGCCTTTGTGGCTGCAGAGACTGCAGCTCCTCTGGAGGTTATGGGTCAATTTGCACTCCTCTTTGAGTAAATGAGGCTTGTGGGGTGAGCACCTTGCAAAGAGTGGCAAGCAGCCTGCTCCTTTTGGTGAGACGCACGTGTGGTGAGAGAGGCTTGGCAGCAGAGAAGAAGCAAGAGGGGCAGCCAGGGAGGGGATTTGCATGCAGCTTGGAGGTCCCAGATGTCCTGCTTCCCCACCAGGGAATGCTGGCGATGCCCATCAGGCCCTATTCACAAGTGGGCCCCCAGCGTCTGGATCTGCCCTGTCCCAGCCACGAAAACACACACAGGCCGAACCCTGAGCCCTGCTTAGGGTGACCTTTGCGGCCCAGGTGGTTGGAATGGCACAACTGTGTTAGGGGAGAGGAGGCCCGAGGAGGCCTTCAGGGAGCTGCCACAGCATAGCAGTGCTCCAGAAAAGGCACTCTCCTTTCTGTAGGCTGCATGCGCACTCGAGCTGCTGCTTGAGGCAGAGAGAGGACAGCTAGGCGATCCATGGCCGAAGGCAATGCAGAGAGATGTTTTGGTGGGGCGGTGGCTCCATCTGCTGGCTGACAAGCGTGGAAGGAGAAGCCTCATTCCCACTGAGTTCCGGAGGAAGTTTCCAAACATTAGGCACTCTGGGTGCACAAGCTAGGGAGTGCTACTGAGGACTTCCCTCTGGCAACAGAGTGGGCACCAAGGGCATCTGGGCTGGAGGGTGCTTGGAAGCCGCAGGGGAGCCATTGGGCACCCAGTGCTCTCTGATGGAGAACACTGCAGGCCCGAGCATCCATGAACTCCTCCAAGGCTTTGGAGGGGGAAAGTTGTCCTTAGCAGAAGGCTTCCTGCCTCGTGCAGCAGGCCTTTCTGGATGGCGACGCTGCAGCTTCCTTGCAGGCTGCTGGTCCAGGGGCATGTGTCCCCTGGTCCAGAGTGCTGTAGGAGGAGCTCCTAGCAAGGGGAGCCAAGCACCTTGTTTCCTTGGCCTAGACTGGGCTGTGCACACAGAGGCCTGCCAGCAGTGAAGACAGCGCAGGCAGCAAGGGGATGTGTCAGGCAGATAAGAGGCAGCAGGAGTCCCACTTGAAAGTGGGGTCATGACTGTTTTGACCCCAGGCTCCAACGGCAACCTGCATACATAGCCTCTGGACCTGCAGCTTCCCAGGAGTGCAAGAGACACACAGGCAACACCCTGTTGCCTTCTCGTATGAACTGTGCTCCATGGAGGTCCTGTTGCCTGGCAGTGGCCTAGGCCAGCACAGACCCTAGGGAGGCCTGGCCCAGCCTGGGATGGGCCGCGACCTAGCAGGGCAATGGGCAAGCCTGGAACTTGAGGCCAGGCTGTAGGCTCATTCCAGGTTGAGCCTGGTGCAGAGAGCCTTCAGCCAGGACCTACAGGGCGAATGCTCAGGCCAGTGGCTTCTCCCTGTAATCCATGTTCCTCACTCAGGCTGCTCTGCTTGTCAGACCCACACTCCCTAGAAGTGTGTTTCTGAGGCATTTGGACAGTTGGGAAGTGGAGGCTCTCCCAACATTGGAGGCCTGCCTTGAACATTGCTCTGCATACTAAGAGGATTCCCTGCACCTCTGGTGCTGGGGAGAGATTTTCTGCACACAGGAGTCATTGGCACACACAGTGTTTCCCCACGGAAAGTGGTGTCAAAAAGCTCCCTTACAGGAATGCAGGGCACTGTCCCTTTGAAGCCCTCAACGCAGCAGGCTGTCATGGACTCGGCTGCAGGCCTTTGTGGCTGCAGAGACTGCAGCTCCTCTGGAGGTTATGGGTCAATTTGCACTCCTCTTTGAGTAAATGAGGCTTGTGGGGTGAGCACCTTGCAAAGAGTGGCAAGCAGCCTGCTCCTTTTGGTGAGACGCACGTGTGGTGAGAGAGGCTTGGCAGCAGAGAAGAAGCAAGAGGGGCAGCCAGGGAGGGGATTTGCATGCAGCTTGGAGGTCCCAGATGTCCTGCTTCCCCACCAGGGAATGCTGGCGATGCCCATCAGGCCCTATTCACAAGTGGGCCCCCAGCGTCTGGATCTGCCCTGTCCCAGCCACGAAAACACACACAGGCCGAACGCTGAGCCCTCCTTAGGGTGACCTTTGCGGCCCAGGTGGTTGGAATGGCACAACTGTGTTAGGGGAGAGGAGGCCCGAGGAGGCCTTCAGGGAGCTGCCACAGCATAGCAGTGCTCCAGAAAAGGCACTCTCCTTTCTGTAGGCTGCATGCGCACTCGAGCTGCTGCTTGAGGCAGAGAGAGGACAGCTAGGCGATCCATGGCCGAAGGCAATGCAGAGAGATGTTTTGGTGGGGCGGTGGCTCCATCTGCTGGCTGACAAGCGTGGAAGGAGAAGCCTCATTCCCACTGAGTTCCGGAGGAAGTTTCCAAACATTAGGCACTCTGGGTGCACAAGCTAGGGAGTGCTACTGAGGACTTCCCTCTGGCAACAGAGTGGGCACCAAGGGCATCTGGGCTGGAGGGTGCTTGGAAGCCGCAGGGGAGCCATTGGGCACCCAGTGCTCTCTGATGGAGAACACTGCAGGCCCGAGCATCCATGAACTCCTCCAAGGCTTTGGAGGGGGAAAGTTGTCCTTAGCAGAAGGCTTCCTGCCTCGTGCAGCAGGCCTTTCTGGATGGCGACGCTGCAGCTTCCTTGCAGGCTGCTGGTCCAGGGGCATGTGTCCCCTGGTCCAGAGTGCTGTAGGAGGAGCTCCTAGCAAGGGGAGCCAAGCACCTTGTTTCCTTGGCCTAGACTGGGCTGTGCACACAGAGGCCTGCCAGCAGTGAAGACAGCGCAGGCAGCAAGGGGATGTGTCAGGCAGATAAGAGGCAGCAGGAGTCCCGCTTGAAAGTGGGGTCATGACTGTTTTGACCCCAGGCTCCAACGGCAACCTGCATACATAGCCTCTGGACCTGCAGCTTCCCAGGAGTGCAAGAGACACACAGGCAACACCCTGTTGCCTTCTCGTATGAACTGTGCTCCATGGAGGTCCTGTTGCCTGGCAGTGGCCTAGGCCAGCACAGACCCTAGGGAGGCCTGGCCCAGCCTGGGATGGGCCGCGACCTAGCAGGGCAATGGGCAAGCCTGGAACTTGAGGCCAGGCTGCAGGCTCATTCCAGGTTGGGCCTGGTGCAGAGAGCCTTCAGCCAGGACCTACAGGGCGAATGCTCAGGCCAGTGGCTTCTCCCTGTAATCCATGTTCCTCACTCAGGCTGCTCTGCTTGTCAGACCCACACTCCCTAGAAGTGTGTTTCTGAGGCATTTGGACAGTTGGGAAGTGGAGGCTCTCGCAACATTGGAGGCCTGCCTTGAACATTGCTCTGCATACTAAGAGGATTCCCTGCACCTCTGGTGCTGGGGAGAGATTTTCTGCACACAGGAGTCATTGGCACACACAGTGTTTCCCCACGGAAAGTGGTGTCAAAAAGCTCCCTTACAGGAATGCAGGGCACTGTCCCTTTGAAGCCCTCAACGCAGCAGGCTGTCATGGACTCGGCTGCAGGCCTTTGTGGCTGCAGAGACTGCAGCTCCTCTGGAGGTTATGGGTCAATTTGCACTCCTCTTTGAGTAAATGAGGCTTGTGGGATGAGCACCTTGCAAAGAGTGGCAAGCAGCCTGCTCCTTTTGGTGAGACGCACGTGTGGTGAGAGAGGCTTGGCAGCAGAGAAGAAGCAAGAGGGGCAGCCAGGGAGGGGATTTGCATGCAGCTTGGAGGTCCCAGATGTCCTGCTTCCCCACCAGGGAATGCTGGCGATGCCCATCAGGCCCTATTCACAAGTGGGCCCCCAGCTTCTGGATCTGCCCTGTCCCAGCCACGAAAACACACACAGGCCGAACCCTGAGCCCTGCTTAGGGTGACTTTTGCGGCCCAGGTGGTTGGAATGGCACAACTGTGTTAGGGGAGAGGAGGCCCGAGGAGGCCTTCAGGGAGCTGCCACAGCATAGCAGTGCTCCAGAAAAGGCACTCTCCTTTCTGTAGGCTGCATGTGCACTCGAGCTGCTGCTTGAGGCAGAGAGAGGACAGCTAGGCGATCCATGGCTGAAGGCAATGCAGAGAGATGTTTTGGTGGGGCGGTAGCTCCATCTGCTGGCTGACAAGCGTGGAAGGAGAAGCCTCATTCCCACTGAGTTCCGGAGGAAGATTCCAAACATTAGGCACTCTGGGTGCACAAGCTAGGGAGTGCTACTGAGGACTTCCCTCTGGCAACAGAGTGGGCACCAAGGGCATCTGGGCTGGAGGGTGCTTGGAAGCCGCAGGGGAGCCATTGGGCACCCAGTGCTCTCTGATGGAGAACACTGCAGGCCCGAGCATCCATGAACTCCTCCAAGGCTTTGGAGGGGGAAAGTTGTCCTTAGCAGAAGGCTTCCTGCCTCGTGCAGCAGGCCTTTCTGGATGGCGACGCTGCAGCTTCCTTGCAGGCTGCTGGTCCAGGGGCATGTGTCCCCTGGTCCAGAGTGCTGTAGGAGGAGCTCCTAGCAAGGGGAGCCAAGCACCTTGTTTCCTTGGCCTAGACTGGGCTGTGCACACAGAGGCCTGCCAGCAGTGAAGACAGCGCAGGCAGCAAGGGGATGTGTCAGGCAGATAAGAGGCAGCAGGAGTCCCACTTGAAAGTGGGGTCATGACTGTTTTGACCCCAGGCTCCAACGGCAACCTGCATACATAGCCTCTGGACCTGCAGCTTCCCAGGAGTGCAAGAGACACACAGGCAACACCCTGTTGCCTTCTCGTATGAACTGTGCTCCATGGAGGTCCTGTTGCCTGGCAGTGGCCTAGGCCAGCACAGACCCTAGGGAGGCCTGGCCCAGCCTGGGATGGGCCGCGACCTAGCAGGGCAATGGGCAAGCCTGGAACTTGAGGCCAGGCTGTAGGCTCATTCCAGGTTGGGCCTGGTGCAGAGAGCCTTCAGCCAGGACCTACAGGGCGAATGCTCAGGCCAGTGGCTTCTCCCTGTAATCCATGTTCCTCACTCAGGCTGCTCTGCTTGTCAGACCCACACTCCCTAGAAGTGTGTTTCTGAGGCATTTGGACAGTTGGGAAGTGGAGGCTCTCCCAACATTGGAGGCCTGCCTTGAACATTGCTCTGCATACTAAGAGGATTCCCTGCACCTCTGGTGCTGGGGAGAGATTTTCTGCACACAGGAGTCATTGGCACACACAGTGTTTCCCCACGGAAAGTGGTGTCAAAAAGCTCCCTTACAGGAATGCAGGGCACTGTCCCTTTGAAGCCCTCAACGCAGCAGGCTGTCATGGACTCGGCTGTAGGCCTTTGTGGCTGCAGAGACTGCAGCTCCTCTGGAGGTTATGGGTCAATTTGCACTCCTCTTTGAGTAAATGAGGCTTGTGGGGTGAGCACCTTGCAAAGAGTGGCAAGCAGCCTGCTCCTTTTGGTGAGACGCACGTGTGGTGAGAGAGGCTTGGCAGCAGAGAAGAAGCAAGAGGGGCAGCCAGGGAGGGGATTTGCATGCAGCTTGGAGGTCCCAGATGTCCTGCTTCCCCACCAGGGAATGCTGGCGATGCCCATCAGGCCCTATTCACAAGTGGGCCCCCAGCGTCTGGATCTGCCCTGTCCCAGCCACGAAAACACACACAGGCCGAACCCTGAGCCCTGCTTAGGGTGACCTTTGCGGCCCAGGTGGTTGGAATGGCACAACTGTGTTAGGGGAGAGGAGGCCCGAGGAGGCCTTCAGGGAGCTGCCACAGCATAGCAGTGCTCCAGAAAAGGCACTCTCCTTTCTGTAGGCTGCATGCGCACTCGAGCTGCTGCTTGAGGCAGAGAGAGGACAGCTAGGCGATCCATGGCCGAAGGCAATGCAGAGAGATGTTTTGGTGGGGCGGTGGCTCCATCTGCTGGCTGACAAGCGTGGAAGGAGAAGCCTCATTCCCACTGAGTTCCGGAGGAAGTTTCCAAACATTAGGCACTCTGGGTGCACAAGCTAGGGAGTGCTACTGAGGACTTCCCTCTGGCAACAGAGTGGGCACCAAGGGCATCTGGGCTGGAGGGTGCTTGGAAGCCGCAGGGGAGCCATTGGGCACCCAGTGCTCTCTGATGGAGAACACTGCAGGCCCGAGCATCCATGAACTCCTCCAAGGCTTTGGAGGGGGAAAGTTGTCCTTAGCAGAAGGCTTCCTGCCTCGTGCAGCAGGCCTTTCTGGATGGCGACGCTGCAGCTTCCTTGCAGGCTGCTGGTCCAGGGGCATGTGTCCCCTGGTCCAGAGTGCTGTAGGAGGAGCTCCTAGCAAGGGGAGCCAAGCACCTTGTTTCCTTGGCCTAGACTGGGCTGTGCACACAGAGGCCTGCCAGCAGTGAAGACAGCGCAGGCAGCAAGGGGATGTGTCAGGCAGATAAGAGGCAGCAGGAGTCCCACTTGAAAGTGGGGTCATGACTGTTTTGACCCCAGGCTCCAACGGCAACCTGCATACATAGCCTCTGGACCTGCAGCTTCCCAGGAGTGCAAGAGACACACAGGCAACACCCTGTTGCCTTCTCGTATGAACTGTGCTCCATGGAGGTCCTGTTGCCTGGCAGTGGCCTAGGCCAGCACAGACCCTAGGGAGGCCTGGCCCAGCCTGGGATGGGCCGCGACCTAGCAGGGCAATGGGCAAGCCTGGAACTTGAGGCCAGGCTGTAGGCTCATTCCAGGTTGAGCCTGGTGCAGAGAGCCTTCAGCCAGGACCTACAGGGCGAATGCTCAGGCCAGTGGCTTCTCCCTGTAATCCATGTTCCTCACTCAGGCTGCTCTGCTTGTCAGACCCACACTCCCTAGAAGTGTGTTTCTGAGGCATTTGGACAGTTGGGAAGTGGAGGCTCTCCCAACATTGGAGGCCTGCCTTGAACATTGCTCTGCATACTAAGAGGATTCCCTGCACCTCTGGTGCTGGGGAGAGATTTTCTGCACACAGGAGTCATTGGCACACACAGTGTTTCCCCACGGAAAGTGGTGTCAAAAAGCTCCCTTACAGGAATGCAGGGCACTGTCCCTTTGAAGCCCTCAACGCAGCAGGCTGTCATGGACTCGGCTGCAGGCCTTTGTGGCTGCAGAGACTGCAGCTCCTCTGGAGGTTATGGGTCAATTTGCACTCCTCTTTGAGTAAATGAGGCTTGTGGGGTGAGCACCTTGCAAAGAGTGGCAAGCAGCCTGCTCCTTTTGGTGAGACGCACGTGTGGTGAGAGAGGCTTGGCAGCAGAGAAGAAGCAAGAGGGGCAGCCAGGGAGGGGATTTGCATGCAGCTTGGAGGTCCCAGATGTCCTGCTTCCCCACCAGGGAATGCTGGCGATGCCCATCAGGCCCTATTCACAAGTGGGCCCCCAGCGTCTGGATCTGCCCTGTCCCAGCCACGAAAACACACACAGGCCGAACGCTGAGCCCTCCTTAGGGTGACCTTTGCGGCCCAGGTGGTTGGAATGGCACAACTGTGTTAGGGGAGAGGAGGCCCGAGGAGGCCTTCAGGGAGCTGCCACAGCATAGCAGTGCTCCAGAAAAGGCACTCTCCTTTCTGTAGGCTGCATGCGCACTCGAGCTGCTGCTTGAGGCAGAGAGAGGACAGCTAGGCGATCCATGGCCGAAGGCAATGCAGAGAGATGTTTTGGTGGGGCGGTGGCTCCATCTGCTGGCTGACAAGCGTGGAAGGAGAAGCCTCATTCCCACTGAGTTCCGGAGGAAGTTTCCAAACATTAGGCACTCTGGGTGCACAAGCTAGGGAGTGCTACTGAGGACTTCCCTCTGGCAACAGAGTGGGCACCAAGGGCATCTGGGCTGGAGGGTGCTTGGAAGCCGCAGGGGAGCCATTGGGCACCCAGTGCTCTCTGATGGAGAACACTGCAGGCCCGAGCATCCATGAACTCCTCCAAGGCTTTGGAGGGGGAAAGTTGTCCTTAGCAGAAGGCTTCCTGCCTCGTGCAGCAGGCCTTTCTGGATGGCGACGCTGCAGCTTCCTTGCAGGCTGCTGGTCCAGGGGCATGTGTCCCCTGGTCCAGAGTGCTGTAGGAGGAGCTCCTAGCAAGGGGAGCCAAGCACCTTGTTTCCTTGGCCTAGACTGGGCTGTGCACACAGAGGCCTGCCAGCAGTGAAGACAGCGCAGGCAGCAAGGGGATGTGTCAGGCAGATAAGAGGCAGCAGGAGTCCCGCTTGAAAGTGGGGTCATGACTGTTTTGACCCCAGGCTCCAACGGCAACCTGCATACATAGCCTCTGGACCTGCAGCTTCCCAGGAGTGCAAGAGACACACAGGCAACACCCTGTTGCCTTCTCGTATGAACTGTGCTCCATGGAGGTCCTGTTGCCTGGCAGTGGCCTAGGCCAGCACAGACCCTAGGGAGGCCTGGCCCAGCCTGGGATGGGCCGCGACCTAGCAGGGCAATGGGCAAGCCTGGAACTTGAGGCCAGGCTGCAGGCTCATTCCAGGTTGGGCCTGGTGCAGAGAGCCTTCAGCCAGGACCTACAGGGCGAATGCTCAGGCCAGTGGCTTCTCCCTGTAATCCATGTTCCTCACTCAGGCTGCTCTGCTTGTCAGACCCACACTCCCTAGAAGTGTGTTTCTGAGGCATTTGGACAGTTGGGAAGTGGAGGCTCTCCCAACATTGGAGGCCTGCCTTGAACATTGCTCTGCATACTAAGAGGATTCCCTGCACCTCTGGTGCTGGGGAGAGATTTTCTGCACACAGGAGTCATTGGCACACACAGTGTTTCCCCACGGAAAGTGGTGTCAAAAAGCTCCCTTACAGGAATGCAGGGCACTGTCCCTTTGAAGCCCTCAACGCAGCAGGCTGTCATGGACTCGGCTGCAGGCCTTTGTGGCTGCAGAGACTGCAGCTCCTCTGGAGGTTATGGGTCAATTTGCACTCCTCTTTGAGTAAATGAGGCTTGTGGGATGAGCACCTTGCAAAGAGTGGCAAGCAGCCTGCTCCTTTTGGTGAGACGCACGTGTGGTGAGAGAGGCTTGGCAGCAGAGAAGAAGCAAGAGGGGCAGCCAGGGAGGGGATTTGCATGCAGCTTGGAGGTCCCAGATGTCCTGCTTCCCCACCAGGGAATGCTGGCGATGCCCATCAGGCCCTATTCACAAGTGGGCCCCCAGCTTCTGGATCTGCCCTGTCCCAGCCACGAAAACACACACAGGCCGAACCCTGAGCCCTGCTTAGGGTGACTTTTGCGGCCCAGGTGGTTGGAATGGCACAACTGTGTTAGGGGAGAGGAGGCCCGAGGAGGCCTTCAGGGAGCTGCCACAGCATAGCAGTGCTCCAGAAAAGGCACTCTCCTTTCTGTAGGCTGCATGTGCACTCGAGCTGCTGCTTGAGGCAGAGAGAGGACAGCTAGGCGATCCATGGCTGAAGGCAATGCAGAGAGATGTTTTGGTGGGGCGGTGGCTCCATCTGCTGGCTGACAAGCGTGGAAGGAGAAGCCTCATTCCCACTGAGTTCCGGAGGAAGATTCCAAACATTAGGCACTCTGGGTGCACAAGCTAGGGAGTGCTACTGAGGACTTCCCTCTGGCAACAGAGTGGGCACCAAGGGCATCTGGGCTGGAGGGTGCTTGGAAGCCGCAGGGGAGCCATTGGGCACCCAGTGCTCTCTGATGGAGAACACTGCAGGCCCGAGCATCCATGAACTCCTCCAAGGCTTTGGAGGGGGAAAGTTGTCCTTAGCAGAAGGCTTCCTGCCTCGTGCAGCAGGCCTTTCTGGATGGCGACGCTGCAGCTTCCTTGCAGGCTGCTGGTCCAGGGGCATGTGTCCCCTGGTCCAGAGTGCTGTAGGAGGAGCTCCTAGCAAGGGGAGCCAAGCACCCTGTTTCCTTGGCCTAGACTGGGCTGTGCACACAGAGGCCTGCCAGCAGTGAAGACAGCGCAGGCAGCAAGGGGATGTGTCAGGCAGATAAGAGGCAGCAGGAGTCCCACTTGAAAGTGGGGTCATGACTGTTTTGACCCCAGGCTCCAACGGCAACCTGCATACATAGCCTCTGGACCTGCAGCTTCCCAGGAGTGCAAGAGACACACAGGCAACACCCTGTTGCCTTCTCGTATGAACTGTGCTCCATGGAGGTCCTGTTGCCTGGCAGTGGCCTAGGCCAGCACAGACCCTAGGGAGGCCTGGCCCAGCCTGGGATGGGCCGCGACCTAGCAGGGCAATGGGCAAGCCTGGAACTTGAGGCCAGGCTGCAGGCTCATTCCAGGTTGGGCCTGGTGCAGAGAGCCTTCAGCCAGGACCTACAGGGCGAATGCTCAGGCCAGTGGCTTCTCCCTGTAATCCATGTTCCTCACTCAGGCTGCTCTGCTTGTCAGACCCACACTCCCTAGAAGTGTGTTTCTGAGGCATTTGGACAGTTGGGAAGTGGAGGCTCTCGCAACATTGGAGGCCTGCCTTGAACATTGCTCTGCATACTAAGAGGATTCCCTGCACCTCTGGTGCTGGGGAGAGATTTTCTGCACACAGGAGTCATTGGCACACACAGTGTTTCCCCACGGAAAGTGGTGTCAAAAAGCTCCCTTACAGGAATGCAGGGCACTGTCCCTTTGAAGCCCTCAACGCAGCAGGCTGTCATGGACTCGGCTGCAGGCCTTTGTGGCTGCAGAGACTGCAGCTCCTCTGGAGGTTATGGGTCAATTTGCACTCCTCTTTGAGTAAATGAGGCTTGTGGGGTGAGCACCTTGCAAAGAGTGGCAAGCAGCCTGCTCCTTTTGGTGAGACGCACGTGTGGTGAGAGAGGCTTGGCAGCAGAGAAGAAGCAAGAGGGGCAGCCAGGGAGGGGATTTGCATGCAGCTTGGAGGTCCCAGATGTCCTGCTTCCCCACCAGGGAATGCTGGCGATGCCCATCAGGCCCTATTCACAAGTGGGCCCCCAGCGTCTGGATCTGCCCTGTCCCAGCCACGAAAACACACACAGGCCGAACCCTGAGCCCTCCTTAGGGTGACCTTTGCGGCCCAGGTGGTTGGAATGGCACAACTGTGTTAGGGGAGAGGAGGCCCGAGGAGGCCTTCAGGGAGCTGCCACAGCATAGCAGTGCTCCAGAAAAGGCACTCTCCTTTCTGTAGGCTGCATGCGCACTCGAGCTGCTGCTTGAGGCAGAGAGAGGACAGCTAGGCGATCCATGGCCGAAGGCAATGCAGAGAGATGTTTTGGTGGGGCGGTGGCTCCATCTGCTGGCTGACAAGCGTGGAAGGAGAAGCCTCATTCCCACTGAGTTCCGGAGGAAGTTTCCAAACATTAGGCACTCTGGGTGCACAAGCTAGGGAGTGCTACTGAGGACTTCCCTCTGGCAACAGAGTGGGCACCAAGGGCATCTGGGCTGGAGGGTGCTTGGAAGCCGCAGGGGAGCCATTGGGCACCCAGTGCTCTCTGATGGAGAACACTGCAGGCCCGAGCATCCATGAACTCCTCCAAGGCTTTGGAGGGGGAAAGTTGTCCTTAGCAGAAGGCTTCCTGCCTCGTGCAGCAGGCCTTTCTGGATGGCGACGCTGCAGCTTCCTTGCAGGCTGCTGGTCCAGGGGCATGTGTCCCCTGGTCCAGAGTGCTGTAGAGGAGCTCCTAGCAAGGGGAGCCAAGCACCTTGTTTCCTTGGCCTAGACTGGGCTGTGCACACAGAGGCCTGCCAGCAGTGAAGAACAGCGCAGTCAGCAAGGGGATGTGTCAGGCAGATAAGAGGCAGCAGGAGTCCCACTTGAAAGTGGGGTCATGACTGTTTTGACCCCAGGCTCCAACGGCAACCTGCATACATAGCCTCTGGACCTGCAGCTTCCCAGGAGTGCAAGAGACACACAGGCAACACCCTGTTGCCTTCTCGTATGAACTGTGCTCCATGGAGGTCCTGTTGCCTGGCAGTGGCCTAGGCCAGCACAGACCCTAGGGAGGCCTGGCCCAGCCTGGGATGGGCCGCGACCTAGCAGGGCAATGGGCAAGCCTGGAACTTGAGGCCAGGCTGCAGGCTCATTCCAGGTTGGGCCTGGTGCAGAGAGCCTTCAGCCAGGACCTACAGGGCGAATGCTCAGGCCAGTGGCTTCTCCCTGTAATCCATGTTCCTCACTCGGGCTGCTCTGCTTGTCAGACCCACACTCCCTAGAAGTGTGTTTCTGAGGCATTTGGACAGTTGGGAAGTGGAGGCTCTCCCAACATTGGAGGCCTGCCTTGAACATTGCTCTGCATACTAAGAGGATTCCCTGCACCTCTGGTGCTGGGAGAGATTTTCTGCACACAGGAGTCATTGGCACACACAGTGTTTCCCCACGGAAAGTGGTGTCAAAAAGCTCCCTTACAGGAATGCAGGGCACTGTCCCTTTGAAGCCCTCAACGCAGCAGGCTGTCATGGACTCGGCTGCAGGCCTTTGTGGCTGCAGAGACTGCAGCTCCTCTGGAGGTTATGGGTCAATTTGCACTCCTCTTTGAGTAAATGAGGCTTGTGGATGAGCACCTTGCAAAGAGTGGCAAGCAGCCTGCTCCTTTTGGTGAGACGCACGTGTGGTGAGAGAGGCTTGCAGCAGAGAAGAAGCAAGAGGGGCAGCCAGGGAGGGGATTTGCATGCAGCTTGGAGGTCCCAGATGTCCTGCTTCCCCACCAGGGAATGCTGGCGATGCCCATCAGGCCCTATTCACAAGTGGGCCCCCAGCGTCTGGATCTGCCCTGTCCCAGCCACGAAAACACACACAGGCCGAACCCTGAGCCCTGCTTAGGGTGACCTTTGCGGCCAGGTGGTTGGATGGCACAACTGTGTTAGGGGAGAGGAGGCCCGAGGAGGCCTTCAGGGAGCTGCCACAGCATAGCAGTGCTCCAGAAAAGGCACTCTCCTTTCTGTAGGCTGCATGCGCACTCGAGCTGCTGCTTGAGGCAGAGAGAGGACAGCTAGGCGATCCATGCTGAAGGCAATGCAGAGAGATGTTTTGGTGGGGCGGTGGCTCCATCTGCTGGCTGACAAGCGTGGAAGGAGAAGCCTCATTCCCACTGAGTTCGGAGGAAGTTTCCAAACATTAGGCACTCTGGGTGCACAAGCTAGGGAGTGCTACTGAGGACTTCCCTCTGGCAACAGAGTGGGCACCAAGGGCATCTGGGCTGGAGGGTGCTTGGAAGCCGCAGGGAGCCATTGGGCACCCAGTGCTCTCTGATGGAGAACACTGCAGGCCCGAGCATCCATGAACTCCTCCAAGGCTTTGGAGGGGGAAAGTTGTCCTTAGCAGAAGGCTTCCTGCCTCGTGCAGCAGGCCTTTCTGGATGGCGACGCTGCAGCTTCCTTGCAGGCTGCTGGTCCAGGGGCATGTGTCCCCTGGTCCAGAGTGCTGTAGGAGGAGCTCCTAGCAAGGGGAGCCAAGCACCCTGTTTCCTTGGCTAGACTGGGCTGTGCACACAGAGGCCTGCCAGCAGTGAAGACAGCGCAGGCAGCAAGGGGATGTGTCAGGCAGATAAGAGGCAGCAGGAGTCCCGCTTGAAAGTGGGGTCATGACTGTTTTGACCCCAGGCTCCAACGGCAACCTGCATACATAGCCTCTGGACCTGCAGCTTCCCAGGAGTGCAAGAGACACACAGGCAACACCCTGTTGCCTTCTCGTATGAACTGTGCTCCATGGAGGTCCTGTTGCCTGGCAGTGGCCTAGGCCAGCACAGACCCTAGGGAGGCCTGCCCAGCCTGGGATGGGCCGCGACCTAGCAGGGCAATGGGCAAGCCTGGAACTTGAGGCCAGGCTGCAGGCTCATTCCAGGTTGGGCCTGGTGCAGAGAGCCTTCAGCCAGGACCTACAGGGCGAATGCTCAGGCCAGTGGCTTCTCCCTGTAATCCATGTTCCTCACTCAGGCTGCTCTGCTTGTCAGACCCACACTCCCTAGAAGTGTGTTTCTGAGGCATTTGGACAGTTGGGAAGTGGAGGCTCTCCCAACATTGGAGGCCTGCCTTGAACATTGCTCTGCATACTAAGAGGATTCCTGCACCTCTGGTGCTGGGGAGAGATTTTCTGCACACAGGAGTCATTGGCACACACAGTGTTTCCCCACGGAAAGTGGTGTCAAAAAGCTCCCTTACAGGAATGCAGGGCACTGTCCCTTTGAAGCCCTCAACGCAGCAGGCTGTCATGGACTCGGCTGCAGGCCTTTGTGGCTGCAGAGACTGCAGCTCCTCTGGAGGTTATGGGTCAATTTGCACTCCTCTTTGAGTAAATGAGGCTTGTGGGATGAGCACCTTGCAAAGAGTGGCAAGCAGCCTGCTCCTTTTGGTGAGACGCACGTGTGGTGAGAGAGGCTTGGCAGCAGAGAAGAAGCAAGAGGGGCAGCCAGGGAGGGGATTTGCATGCAGCTATTGGAGGTCCCAGATGTCCTGCTTCCCCACCAGGGAATGCTGGCGATGCCCATCAGGCCCTATTCACAAGTGGGCCCCCAGCTTCTGGATCTGCCCTGTCCCAGCCACGAAAACACACACAGGCCGAACCCTGAGCCCTGCTTAGGGTGACTTTTGCGGCCCAGGTGGTTGGAATGGCACAACTGTGTTAGGGGAGAGGAGGCCCGAGGAGGCCTTCAGGGAGCTGCCACAGCATAGCAGTGCTCCAGAAAAGGCACTCTCCTTTCTGTAGGCTGCATGTGCACTCGAGCTGCTGCTTGAGGCAGAGAGAGGACAGCTAGGCGATCCATGGCTGAAGGCAATGCAGAGAGATGTTTTGGTGGGGCGGTGGCTCCATCTGCTGGCTGACAAGCGTGGAAGGAGAAGCCTCATTCCCACTGAGTTCCGGAGGAAGATTCCAAACATTAGGCACTCTGGGTGCACAAGCTAGGGAGTGCTACTGAGGACTTCCCTCTGGCAACAGAGTGGGCACCAAGGGCATCTGGGCTGGAGGGTGCTTGGAAGCCGCAGGGGAGCCATTGGGCACCCAGTGCTCTCTGATGGAGAACACTGCAGGCCCGAGCATCCATGAACTCCTCCAAGGCTTTGGAGGGGGAAAGTTGTCCTTAGCAGAAGGCTTCCTGCCTCGTGCAGCAGGCCTTTCTGGATGGCGACGCTGCAGCTTCCTTGCAGGCTGCTGGTCCAGGGGCATGTGTCCCCTGGTCCAGAGTGCTGTAGGAGGAGCTCCTAGCAAGGGGAGCCAAGCACCCTGTTTCCTTGGCCTAGACTGGGCTGTGCACACAGAGGCCTGCCAGCAGTGAAGACAGCGCAGGCAGCAAGGGGATGTGTCAGGCAGATAAGAGGCAGCAGGAGTCCCACTTGAAAGTGGGGTCATGACTGTTTTGACCCCAGGCTCCAACGGCAACCTGCATACATAGCCTCTGGACCTGCAGCTTCCCAGGAGTGCAAGAGACACACAGGCAACACCCTGTTGCCTTCTCGTATGAACTGTGCTCCATGGAGGTCCTGTTGCCTGGCAGTGGCCTAGGCCAGCACAGACCCTAGGGAGGCCTGGCCCAGCCTGGGATGGGCCGCGACCTAGCAGGGCAATGGGCAAGCCTGGAACTTGAGGCCAGGCTGCAGGCTCATTCCAGGTTGGGCCTGGTGCAGAGAGCCTTCAGCCAGGACCTACAGGGCGAATGCTCAGGCCAGTGGCTTCTCCCTGTAATCCATGTTCCTCACTCAGGCTGCTCTGCTTGTCAGACCCACACTCCCTAGAAGTGTGTTTCTGAGGCATTTGGACAGTTGGGAAGTGGAGGCTCTCGCAACATTGGAGGCCTGCCTTGAACATTGCTCTGCATACTAAGAGGATTCCCTGCACCTCTGGTGCTGGGGAGAGATTTTCTGCACACAGGAGTCATTGGCACACACAGTGTTTCCCCACGGAAAGTGGTGTCAAAAAGCTCCCTTACAGGAATGCAGGGCACTGTCCCTTTGAAGCCCTCAACGCAGCAGGCTGTCATGGACTCGGCTGCAGGCCTTTGTGGCTGCAGAGACTGCAGCTCCTCTGGAGGTTATGGGTCAATTTGCACTCCTCTTTGAGTAAATGAGGCTTGTGGGGTGAGCACCTTGCAAAGAGTGGCAAGCAGCCTGCTCCTTTTGGTGAGACGCACGTGTGGTGAGAGAGGCTTGGCAGCAGAGAAGAAGCAAGAGGGGCAGCCAGGGAGGGGATTTGCATGCAGCTTGGAGGTCCCAGATGTCCTGCTTCCCCACCAGGGAATGCTGGCGATGCCCATCAGGCCCTATTCACAAGTGGGCCCCCAGCGTCTGGATCTGCCCTGTCCCAGCCACGAAAACACACACAGGCCGAACCCTGAGCCCTCCTTAGGGTGACCTTTGCGGCCCAGGTGGTTGGAATGGCACAACTGTGTTAGGGGAGAGGAGGCCCGAGGAGGCCTTCAGGGAGCTGCCACAGCATAGCAGTGCTCCAGAAAAGGCACTCTCCTTTCTGTAGGCTGCATGCGCACTCGAGCTGCTGCTTGAGGCAGAGAGAGGACAGCTAGGCGATCCATGGCCGAAGGCAATGCAGAGAGATGTTTTGGTGGGGCGGTGGCTCCATCTGCTGGCTGACAAGCGTGGAAGGAGAAGCCTCATTCCCACTGAGTTCCGGAGGAAGTTTCCAAACATTAGGCACTCTGGGTGCACAAGCTAGGGAGTGCTACTGAGGACTTCCCTCTGGCAACAGAGTGGGCACCAAGGGCATCTGGGCTGGAGGGTGCTTGGAAGCCGCAGGGGAGCCATTGGGCACCCAGTGCTCTCTGATGGAGAACACTGCAGGCCCGAGCATCCATGAACTCCTCCAAGGCTTTGGAGGGGGAAAGTTGTCCTTAGCAGAAGGCTTCCTGCCTCGTGCAGCAGGCCTTTCTGGATGGCGACGCTGCAGCTTCCTTGCAGGCTGCTGGTCCAGGGGCATGTGTCCCCTGGTCCAGAGTGCTGTAGGAGGAGCTCCTAGCAAGGGGAGCCAAGCACCTTGTTTCCTTGGCCTAGACTGGGCTGTGCACACAGAGGCCTGCCAGCAGTGAAGACAGCGCAGGCAGCAAGGGGATGTGTCAGGCAGATAAGAGGCAGCAGGAGTCCCACTTGAAAGTGGGGTCATGACTGTTTTGACCCCAGGCTCCAACGGCAACCTGCATACATAGCCTCTGGACCTGCAGCTTCCCAGGAGTGCAAGAGACACACAGGCAACACCCTGTTGCCTTCTCGTATGAACTGTGCTCCATGGAGGTCCTGTTGCCTGGCAGTGGCCTAGGCCAGCACAGACCCTAGGGAGGCCTGGCCCAGCCTGGGATGGGCCGCGACCTAGCAGGGCAATGGGCAAGCCTGGAACTTGAGGCCAGGCTGCAGGCTCATTCCAGGTTGGGCCTGGTGCAGAGAGCCTTCAGCCAGGACCTACAGGGCGAATGCTCAGGCCAGTGGCTTCTCCCTGTAATCCATGTTCCTCACTCGGGCTGCTCTGCTTGTCAGACCCACACTCCCTAGAAGTGTGTTTCTGAGGCATTTGGACAGTTGGGAAGTGGAGGCTCTCCCAACATTGGAGGCCTGCCTTGAACATTGCTCTGCATACTAAGAGGATTCCCTGCACCTCTGGTGCTGGGGAGAGATTTTCTGCACACAGGAGTCATTGGCACACACAGTGTTTCCCCACGGAAAGTGGTGTCAAAAAGCTCCCTTACAGGAATGCAGGGCACTGTCCCTTTGAAGCCCTCAACGCAGCAGGCTGTCATGGACTCGGCTGCAGGCCTTTGTGGCTGCAGAGACTGCAGCTCCTCTGGAGGTTATGGGTCAATTTGCACTCCTCTTTGAGTAAATGAGGCTTGTGGGATGAGCACCTTGCAAAGAGTGGCAAGCAGCCTGCTCCTTTTGGTGAGACGCACGTGTGGTGAGAGAGGCTTGGCAGCAGAGAAGAAGCAAGAGGGGCAGCCAGGGAGGGGATTTGCATGCAGCTTGGAGGTCCCAGATGTCCTGCTTCCCCACCAGGGAATGCTGGCGATGCCCATCAGGCCCTATTCACAAGTGGGCCCCCAGCGTCTGGATCTGCCCTGTCCCAGCCACGAAAACACACACAGGCCGAACCCTGAGCCCTGCTTAGGGTGACCTTTGCGGCCCAGGTGGTTGGATGGCACAACTGTGTTAGGGGAGAGGAGGCCCGAGGAGGCCTTCAGGGAGCTGCCACAGCATAGCAGTGCTCCAGAAAAGGCACTCTCCTTTCTGTAGGCTGCATGCGCACTCGAGCTGCTGCTTGAGGCAGAGAGAGGACAGCTAGGCGATCCATGGCTGAAGGCAATGCAGAGAGATGTTTTGGTGGGGCGGTGGCTCCATCTGCTGGCTGACAAGCGTGGAAGGAGAAGCCTCATTCCCACTGAGTTCCGGAGGAAGTTTCCAAACATTAGGCACTCTGGGTGCACAAGCTAGGGAGTGCTACTGAGGACTTCCCTCTGGCAACAGAGTGGGCACCAAGGGCATCTGGGCTGGAGGGTGCTTGGAAGCCGCAGGGGAGCCATTGGGCACCCAGTGCTCTCTGATGGAGAACACTGCAGGCCCGAGCATCCATGAACTCCTCCAAGGCTTTGGAGGGGGAAAGTTGTCCTTAGCAGAAGGCTTCCTGCCTCGTGCAGCAGGCCTTTCTGGATGGCGACGCTGCAGCTTCCTTGCAGGCTGCTGGTCCAGGGGCATGTGTCCCCTGGTCCAGAGTGCTGTAGGAGGAGCTCCTAGCAAGGGGAGCCAAGCACCTTGTTTCCTTGGCCTAGACTGGGCTGTGCACACAGAGGCCTGCCAGCAGTGAAGACAGCGCAGGCAGCAAGGGGATGTGTCAGGCAGATAAGAGGCAGCAGGAGTCCCACTTGAAAGTGGGGTCATGACTGTTTTGACCCCAGGCTCCAACGGCAACCTGCATACATAGCCTCTGGACCTGCAGCTTCCCAGGAGTGCAAGAGACACACAGGCAACACCCTGTTGCCTTCTCGTATGAACTGTGCTCCATGGAGGTCCTGTTGCCTGGCAGTGGCCTAGGCCAGCACAGACCCTAGGGAGGCCTGGCCCAGCCTGGGATGGGCCGCGACCTAGCAGGGCAATGGGCAAGCCTGGAACTTGAGGCCAGGCTGTAGGCTCATTCCAGGTTGGGCCTGGTGCAGAGAGCCTTCAGCCAGGACCTACAGGGCGAATGCTCAGGCCAGTGGCTTCTCCCTGTAATCCATGTTCCTCACTCAGGCTGCTCTGCTTGTCAGACCCACACTCCCTAGAAGTGTGTTTCTGAGGCATTTGGACAGTTGGGAAGTGGAGGCTCTCCCAACATTGGAGGCCTGCCTTGAACATTGCTCTGCATACTAAGAGGATTCCCTGCACCTCTGGTGCTGGGGAGAGATTTTCTGCACACAGGAGTCATTGGCACACACAGTGTTTCCCCACGGAAAGTGGTGTCAAAAAGCTCCCTTACAGGAATGCAGGGCACTGTCCCTTTGAAGCCCTCAACGCAGCAGGCTGTCATGGACTCGGCTGTAGGCCTTTGTGGCTGCAGAGACTGCAGCTCCTCTGGAGGTTACTCGGGCCTTCTTGCCCCTACACATTGAGTCCAATCCGAGGCCTTGTGGCCGGCTGAGGCACCTTGCAAGCAGTGGCCAGGTCGCCTGTGTCTTTCTGGCTGAGACAGCATCCACGCTGCCCTGGTGAGAGAGGCCTTGGCACGCCAGCCCTGAAGAAGCAAGAGGGGCAGCCAGGAGGGGATTTGCATGCAGCTTGGAGGTCCCAGATGTCCTCCCATCAGGCCCTATTCACAAGTGGGCCCCCAGCGTCTGGATCTGCCCTGTCCCAGCCACGAAAACACACACAGGCCGAACCCTGAGCCCTGCTTAGGGTGACCTTTGCGGCCCAGGTGGTTGGAATGGCACAACTGTGTTAGGGGAGAGGAGGCCCGAGGAGGCCTTCAGGGAGCTGCCACAGCATAGCAGTGCTCCAGAAAAGGCACTCTCCTTTCTGTAGGCTGCA
Organism: Hippopotamus amphibius kiboko; assembly: GCF_030028045.1. NCBI lineage: Eukaryota > Metazoa > Chordata > Mammalia > Artiodactyla > Hippopotamidae > Hippopotamus > Hippopotamus amphibius. Next base: position 99,256,388 of record NC_080191.1, on the reverse strand, counting down.
TGCGCACTCGAGCTGCTGCTTGAGGCAGAGAGAGGACAGCTAGGCGATCCATGGCCGAAGGCAATGCAGAGAGATGTTTTGGTGGGGCGGTGGCTCCATCTGCTGGCTGACAAGCGTGGAAGGAGAAGCCTCATTCCCACTGAGTTCCGGAGGAAGTTTCCAAACATTAGGCACTCTGGGTGCACAAGCTAGGGAGTGCTACTGAGGACTTCCCTCTGGCAACAGAGTGGGCACCAAGGGCATCTGGGCTGGAGGGTGCTTGGAAGCCGCAGGGGAGCCATTGGGCACCCAGTGCTCTCTGATGGAGAACACTGCAGGCCCGAGCATCCATGAACTCCTCCAAGGCTTTGGAGGGGGAAAGTTGTCCTTAGCAGAAGGCTTCCTGCCTCGTGCAGCAGGCCTTTCTGGATGGCGACGCTGCAGCTTCCTTGCAGGCTGCTGGTCCAGGGGCATGTGTCCCCTGGTCCAGAGTGCTGTAGGAGGAGCTCCTAGCAAGGGGAGCCAAGCACCTTGTTTCCTTGGCCTAGACTGGGCTGTGCACACAGAGGCCTGCCAGCAGTGAAGACAGCGCAGGCAGCAAGGGGATGTGTCAGGCAGATAAGAGGCAGCAGGAGTCCCACTTGAAAGTGGGGTCATGACTGTTTTGACCCCAGGCTCCAACGGCAACCTGCATACATAGCCTCTGGACCTGCAGCTTCCCAGGAGTGCAAGAGACACACAGGCAACACCCTGTTGCCTTCTCGTATGAACTGTGCTCCATGGAGGTCCTGTTGCCTGGCAGTGGCCTAGGCCAGCACAGACCCTAGGGAGGCCTGGCCCAGCCTGGGATGGGCCGCGACCTAGCAGGGCAATGGGCAAGCCTGGAACTTGAGGCCAGGCTGTAGGCTCATTCCAGGTTGGGCCTGGTGCAGAGAGCCTTCAGCCAGGACCTACAGGGCGAATGCTCAGGCCAGTGGCTTCTCCCTGTAATCCATGTTCCTCACTCAGGCTGCTCTGCTTGTCAGACCCACACTCCCTAGAAGTGTGTTTCTGAGGCATTTGGACAGTTGGGAAGTGGAGGCTCTCCCAACATTGGAGGCCTGCCTTGAACATTGCTCTGCATACTAAGAGGATTCCCTGCACCTCTGGTGCTGGGGAGAGATTTTCTGCACACAGGAGTCATTGGCACACACAGTGTTTCCCCACGGAAAGTGGTGTCAAAAAGCTCCCTTACAGGAATGCAGGGCACTGTCCCTTTGAAGCCCTCAACGCAGCAGGCTGTCATGGACTCGGCTGCAGGCCTTTGTGGCTGCAGAGACTGCAGCTCCTCTGGAGGTTATGGGTCAATTTGCACTCCTCTTTGAGTAAATGAGGCTTGTGGGGTGAGCACCTTGCAAAGAGTGGCAAGCAGCCTGCTCCTTTTGGTGAGACGCACGTGTGGTGAGAGAGGCTTGGCAGCAGAGAAGAAGCAAGAGGGGCAGCCAGGGAGGGGATTTGCATGCAGCTTGGAGGTCCCAGATGTCCTGCTTCCCCACCAGGGAATGCTGGCGATGCCCATCAGGCCCTATTCACAAGTGGGCCCCCAGCGTCTGGATCTGCCCTGTCCCAGCCACGAAAACACACACAGGCCGAACCCTGAGCCCTCCTTAGGGTGACCTTTGCGGCCCAGGTGGTTGGAATGGCACAACTGTGTTAGGGGAGAGGAGGCCCGAGGAGGCCTTCAGGGAGCTGCCACAGCATAGCAGTGCTCCAGAAAAGGCACTCTCCTTTCTGTAGGCTGCATGCGCACTCGAGCTGCTGCTTGAGGCAGAGAGAGGACAGCTAGGCGATCCATGGCCGAAGGCAATGCAGAGAGATGTTTTGGTGGGGCGGTGGCTCCATCTGCTGGCTGACAAGCGTGGAAGGAGAAGCCTCATTCCCACTGAGTTCCGGAGGAAGTTTCCAAACATTAGGCACTCTGGGTGCACAAGCTAGGGAGTGCTACTGAGGACTTCCCTCTGGCAACAGAGTGGGCACCAAGGGCATCTGGGCTGGAGGGTGCTTGGAAGCCGCAGGGGAGCCATTGGGCACCCAGTGCTCTCTGATGGAGAACACTGCAGGCCCGAGCATCCATGAACTCCTCCAAGGCTTTGGAGGGGGAAAGTTGTCCTTAGCAGAAGGCTTCCTGCCTCGTGCAGCAGGCCTTTGTGGATGGCGACGCTGCAGCTTCCTTGCAGGCTGCTGGTCCAGGGGCATGTGTCCCCTGGTCCAGAGTGCTGTAGGAGGAGCTCCTAGCAAGGGGAGCCAAGCACCTTGTTTCCTTGGCCTAGACTGGGCTGTGCACACAGAGGCCTGCCAGCAGTGAAGACAGCGCAGGCAGCAAGGGGATGTGTCAGGCAGATAAGAGGCAGCAGGAGTCCCACTTGAAAGTGGGGTCATGACTGTTTTGACCCCAGGCTCCAACGGCAACCTGCATACATAGCCTCTGGACCTGCAGCTTCCCAGGAGTGCAAGAGACACACAGGCAACACCCTGTTGCCTTCTCGTATGAACTGTGCTCCATGGAGGTCCTGTTGCCTGGCAGTGGCCTAGGCCAGCACAGACCCTAGGGAGGCCTGGCCCAGCCTGGGATGGGCCGCGACCTAGCAGGGCAATGGGCAAGCCTGGAACTTGAGGCCAGGCTGCAGGCTCATTCCAGGTTGGGCCTGGTGCAGAGAGCCTTCAGCCAGGACCTACAGGGCGAATGCTCAGGCCAGTGGCTTCTCCCTGTAATCCATGTTCCTCACTCGGGCTGCTCTGCTTGTCAGACCCACACTCCCTAGAAGTGTGTTTCTGAGGCATTTGGACAGTTGGGAAGTGGAGGCTCTCCCAACATTGGAGGCCTGCCTTGAACATTGCTCTGCATACTAAGAGGATTCCCTGCACCTCTGGTGCTGGGGAGAGATTTTCTGCACACAGGAGTCATTGGCACACACAGTGTTTCCCCACGGAAAGTGGTGTCAAAAAGCTCCCTTACAGGAATGCAGGGCACTGTCCCTTTGAAGCCCTCAACGCAGCAGGCTGTCATGGACTCGGCTGCAGGCCTTTGTGGCTGCAGAGACTGCAGCTCCTCTGGAGGTTATGGGTCAATTTGCACTCCTCTTTGAGTAAATGAGGCTTGTGGGATGAGCACCTTGCAAAGAGTGGCAAGCAGCCTGCTCCTTTTGGTGAGACGCACGTGTGGTGAGAGAGGCTTGGCAGCAGAGAAGAAGCAAGAGGGGCAGCCAGGGAGGGGATTTGCATGCAGCTTGGAGGTCCCAGATGTCCTGCTTCCCCACCAGGGAATGCTGGCGATGCCCATCAGGCCCTATTCACAAGTGGGCCCCCAGCGTCTGGATCTGCCCTGTCCCAGCCACGAAAACACACACAGGCCGAACCCTGAGCCCTGCTTAGGGTGACCTTTGCGGCCCAGGTGGTTGGATGGCCCAACTGTGTTAGGGGAGAGGAGGCCCGAGGAGGCCTTCAGGGAGCTGCCACAGCATAGCAGTGCTCCAGAAAAGGCACTCTCCTTTCTGTAGGCTGCATGCGCACTCGAGCTGCTGCTTGAGGCAGAGAGAGGACAGCTAGGCGATCCATGGCTGAAGGCAATGCAGAGAGATGTTTTGGTGGGGCGGTGGCTCCATCTGCTGGCTGACAAGCGTGGAAGGAGAAGCCTCATTCCCACTGAGTTCCGGAGGAAGTTTCCAAACATTAGGCACTCTGGGTGCACAAGCTAGGGAGTGCTACTGAGGACTTCCCTCTGGCAACAGAGTGGGCACCAAGGGCATCTGGGCTGGAGGGTGCTTGGAAGCCGCAGGGGAGCCATTGGGCACCCAGTGCTCTCTGATGGAGAACACTGCAGGCCCGAGCATCCATGAACTCCTCCAAGGCTTTGGAGGGGGAAAGTTATCCTTAGCAGAAGGCTTCCTGCCTCGTGCAGCAGGCCTTTGTGGATGGCGACGCTGCAGCTTCCTTGCAGGCTGCTGGTCCAGGGGCATGTGTCCCCTGGTCCAGAGTGCTGTAGGAGGAGCTCCTAGCAAGGGGAGCCAAGCACCTTGTTTCCTTGGCCTAGACTGGGCTGTGCACACAGAGGCCTGCCAGCAGTGAAGACAGCGCAGGCAGCAAGGGGATGTGTCAGGCAGATAAGAGGCAGCAGGAGTCCCACTTGAAAGTGGGGTCATGACTGTTTTGACCCCAGGCTCCAACGGCAACCTGCATACATAGCCTCTGGACCTGCAGCTTCCCAGGAGTGCAAGAGACACACAGGCAACACCCTGTTGCCTTCTCGTATGAACTGTGCTCCATGGAGGTCCTGTTGCCTGGCAGTGGCCTAGGCCAGCACAGACCCTAGGGAGGCCTGGCCCAGCCTGGGATGGGCCGCGACCTAGCAGGGCAATGGGCAAGCCTGGAACTTGAGGCCAGGCTGTAGGCTCATTCCAGGTTGAGCCTGGTGCAGAGAGCCTTCAGCCAGGACCTACAGGGCGAATGCTCAGGCCAGTGGCTTCTCCCTGTAATCCATGTTCCTCACTCAGGCTGCTCTGCTTGTCAGACCCACACTCCCTAGAAGTGTGTTTCTGAGGCCTTTGGACAGTTGGGAAGTGGAGGCTCTCCCAACATTGGAGGCCTGCCTTGAACATTGCTCTGCATACTAAGAGGATTCCCTGCACCTCTGGTGCTGGGGAGAGATTTTCTGCACACAGGAGTCATTGGCACACACAGTGTTTCCCCACGGAAAGTGGTGTCAAAAAGCTCCCTTACAGGAATGCAGGGCACTGTCCCTTTGAAGCCCTCAACGCAGCAGGCTGTCATGGACTCGGCTGCAGGCCTTTGTGGCTGCAGAGACTGCAGCTCCTCTGGAGGTTATGGGTCAATTTGCACTCCTCTTTGAGTAAATGAGGCTTGTGGGATGAGCACCTTGCAAAGAGTGGCAAGCAGCCTGCTCCTTTTGGTGAGACGCACGTGTGGTGAGAGAGGCTTGGCAGCAGAGAAGAAGCAAGAGGGGCAGCCAGGGAGGGGATTTGCATGCAGCTTGGAGGTCCCAGATGTCCTGCTTCCCCACCAGGGAATGCTGGCGATGCCCATCAGGCCCTATTCACAAGTGGGCCCCCAGCGTCTGGATCTGCCCTGTCCCAGCCACGAAAACACACACAGGCCGAACCCTGAGCCCTGCCTAGGGTGACCTTTGCGGCCCAGGTGGTTGGAATGGCACAACTGTGTTAGGGGAGAGGAGGCCCGAGGAGGCCTTCAGGGAGCTGCCACAGCATAGCAGTGCTCCAGAAAAGGCACTCTCCTTTCTGTAGGCTGCATGCGCACTCGAGCTGCTGCTTGAGGCAGAGAGAGGACAGCTAGGCGATCCATGGCTGAAGGCAATGCAGAGAGATGTTTTGGTGGGGCGGTGGCTCCATCTGCTGGCTGACAAGCGTGGAAGGAGAAGCCTCATTCCCACTGAGTTCCGGAGGAAGTTTCCAAACATTAGGCACTCTGGGTGCACAAGCTAGGGAGTGCTACTGAGGACTTCCCTCTGGCAACAGAGTGGGCACCAAGGGCATCTGGGCTGGAGGGTGCTTGGAAGCCGCAGGGGAGCCATTGGGCACCCAGTGCTCTCTGATGGAGAACACTGCAGGCCCGAGCATCCATGAACTCCTCCAAGGCTTTGGAGGGGGAAAGTTGTCCTTAGCAGAAGGCTTCCTGCCTCGTGCAGCAGGCCTTTCTGGATGGCGACGCTGCAGCTTCCTTGCAGGCTGCTGGTCCAGGGGCATGTGTCCCCTGGTCCAGAGTGCTGTAGGAGGAGCTCCTAGCAAGGGGAGCCAAGCACCTTGTTTCCTTGGCCTAGACTGGGCTGTGCACACAGAGGCCTGCCAGCAGTGAAGACAGCGCAGGCAGCAAGGGGATGTGTCAGGCAGATAAGAGGCAGCAGGAGTCCCACTTGAAAGTGGGGTCATGACTGTTTTGACCCCAGGCTCCAACGGCAACCTGCATACATAGCCTCTGGACCTGCAGCTTCCCAGGAGTGCAAGAGACACACAGGCAACACCCTGTTGCCTTCTCGTATGAACTGTGCTCCATGGAGGTCCTGTTGCCTGGCAGTGGCCTAGGCCAGCACAGACCCTAGGGAGGCCTGGCCCAGCCTGGGATGGGCCGCGACCTAGCAGGGCAATGGGCAAGCCTGGAACTTGAGGCCAGGCTGCAGGCTCATTCCAGGTTGGGCCTGGTGCAGAGAGCCTTCAGCCAGGACCTACAGGGCGAATGCTCAGGCCAGTGGCTTCTCCCTGTAATCCATGTTCCTCACTCGGGCTGCTCTGCTTGTCAGACCCACACTCCCTAGAAGTGTGTTTCTGAGGCATTTGGACAGTTGGGAAGTGGAGGCTCTCGCAACATTGGAGGCCTGCCTTGAACATTGCTCTGCATACTAAGAGGATTCCCTGCACCTCTGGTGCTGGGGAGAGATTTTCTGCACACAGGAGTCATTGGCACACACAGTGTTTCCCCACGGAAAGTGGTGTCAAAAAGCTCCCTTACAGGAATGCAGGGCACTGTCCCTTTGAAGCCCTCAACGCAGCAGGCTGTCATGGACTCGGCTGCAGGCCTTTGTGGCTGCAGAGACTGCAGCTCCTCTGGAGGTTATGGGTCAATTTGCACTCCTCTTTGAGTAAATGAGGCTTGTGGGGTGAGCACCTTGCAAAGAGTGGCAAGCAGCCTGCTCCTTTTGGTGAGACGCACGTGTGGTGAGAGAGGCTTGGCAGCAGAGAAGAAGCAAGAGGGGCAGCCAGGGAGGGGATTTGCATGCAGCTTGGAGGTCCCAGATGTCCTGCTTCCCCACCAGGGAATGCTGGCGATGCCCATCAGGCCCTATTCACAAGTGGGCCCCCAGCGTCTGGATCTGCCCTGTCCCAGCCACGAAAACACACACAGGCCGAACCCTGAGCCCTGCTTAGGGTGACCTTTGCGGCCCAGGTGGTTGGAATGGCACAACTGTGTTAGGGGAGAGGAGGCCCGAGGAGGCCTTCAGGGAGCTGCCACAGCATAGCAGTGCTCCAGAAAAGGCACTCTCCTTTCTGTAGGCTGCATGCACACTCGAGCTGCTGCTTGAGGCAGAGAGAGGACAGCTAGGCGATCCATGGCCGAAGGCAATGCAGAGAGATGTTTTGGTGGGGCGGTGGCTCCATCTGCTGGCTGACAAGCGTGGAAGGAGAAGCCTCATTCCCACTGAGTTCCGGAGGAAGTTTCCAAACATTAGGCACTCTGGGTGCACAAGCTAGGGAGTGCTACTGAGGACTTCCCTCTGGCAACAGAGTGGGCACCAAGGGCATCTGGGCTGGAGGGTGCTTGGAAGCCGCAGGGGAGCCATTGGGCACCCAGTGCTCTCTGATGGAGAACACTGCAGGCCCGAGCATCCATGAACTCCTCCAAGGCTTTGGAGGGGGAAAGTTGTCCTTAGCAGAAGGCTTCCTGCCTCGTGCAGCAGGCCTTTCTGGATGGCGACGCTGCAGCTTCCTTGCAGGCTGCTGGTCCAGGGGCATGTGTCCCCTGGTCCAGAGTGCTGTAGGAGGAGCTCCTAGCAAGGGGAGCCAAGCACCTTGTTTCCTTGGCCTAGACTGGGCTGTGCACACAGAGGCCTGCCAGCAGTGAAGACAGCGCAGGCAGCAAGGGGATGTGTCAGGCAGATAAGAGGCAGCAGGAGTCCCACTTGAAAGTGGGGTCATGACTGTTTTGACCCCAGGCTCCAACGGCAACCTGCATACATAGCCTCTGGACCTGCAGCTTCCCAGGAGTGCAAGAGACACACAGGCAACACCCTGTTGCCTTCTCGTATGAACTGTGCTCCATGGAGGTCCTGTTGCCTGGCAGTGGCCTAGGCCAGCACAGACCCTAGGGAGGCCTGGCCCAGCCTGGGATGGGCCGCGACCTAGCAGGGCAATGGGCAAGCCTGGAACTTGAGGCCAGGCTGCAGGCTCATTCCAGGTTGGGCCTGGTGCAGAGAGCCTTCAGCCAGGACCTACAGGGCGAATGCTCAGGCCAGTGGCTTCTCCCTGTAATCCATGTTCCTCACTCGGGCTGCTCTGCTTGTCAGACCCACACTCCCTAGAAGTGTGTTTCTGAGGCATTTGGACAGTTGGGAAGTGGAGGCTCTCGCAACATTGGAGGCCTGCCTTGAACATTGCTCTGCATACTAAGAGGATTCCCTGCACCTCTGGTGCTGGGGAGAGATTTTCTGCACACAGGAGTCATTGGCACACACAGTGTTTCCCCACGGAAAGTGGTGTCAAAAAGCTCCCTTACAGGAATGCAGGGCACTGTCCCTTTGAAGCCCTCAACGCAGCAGGCTGTCATGGACTCGGCTGCAGGCCTTTGTGGCTGCAGAGACTGCAGCTCCTCTGGAGGTTATGGGTCAATTTGCACTCCTCTTTGAGTAAATGAGGCTTGTGGGGTGAGCACCTTGCAAAGAGTGGCAAGCAGCCTGCTCCTTTTGGTGAGACGCACGTGTGGTGAGAGAGGCTTGGCAGCAGAGAAGAAGCAAGAGGGGCAGCCAGGGAGGGGATTTGCATGCAGCTTGGAGGTCCCAGATGTCCTGCTTCCCCACCAGGGAATGCTGGCGATGCCCATCAGGCCCTATTCACAAGTGGGCCCCCAGCGTCTGGATCTGCCCTGTCCCAGCCACGAAAACACACACAGGCCGAACCCTGAGCCCTGCTTAGGGTGACCTTTGCGGCCCAGGTGGTTGGAATGGCACAACTGTGTTAGGGGAGAGGAGGCCCGAGGAGGCCTTCAGGGAGCTGCCACAGCATAGCAGTGCTCCAGAAAAGGCACTCTCCTTTCTGTAGGCTGCATGCACACTCGAGCTGCTGCTTGAGGCAGAGAGAGGACAGCTAGGCGATCCATGGCCGAAGGCAATGCAGAGAGATGTTTTGGTGGGGCGGTGGCTCCATCTGCTGGCTGACAAGCGTGGAAGGAGAAGCCTCATTCCCACTGAGTTCCGGAGGAAGTTTCCAAACATTAGGCACTCTGGGTGCACAAGCTAGGGAGTGCTACTGAGGACTTCCCTCTGGCAACAGAGTGGGCACCAAGGGCATCTGGGCTGGAGGGTGCTTGGAAGCCGCAGGGGAGCCATTGGGCACCCAGTGCTCTCTGATGGAGAACACTGCAGGCCCGAGCATCCATGAACTCCTCCAAGGCTTTGGAGGGGGAAAGTTGTCCTTAGCAGAAGGCTTCCTGCCTCGTGCAGCAGGCCTTTGTGGATGGCGACGCTGCAGCTTCCTTGCAGGCTGCTGGTCCAGGGGCATGTGTCCCCTGGTCCAGAGTGCTGTAGGAGGAGCTCCTAGCAAGGGGAGCCAAGCACCTTGTTTCCTTGGCCTAGACTGGGCTGTGCACACAGAGGCCTGCCAGCAGTGAAGACAGCGCAGGCAGCAAGGGGATGTGTCAGGCAGATAAGAGGCAGCAGGAGTCCCACTTGAAAGTGGGGTCATGACTGTTTTGACCCCAGGCTCCAACGGCAACCTGCATACATAGCCTCTGGACCTGCAGCTTCCCAGGAGTGCAAGAGACACACAGGCAACACCCTGTTGCCTTCTCGTATGAACTGTGCTCCATGGAGGTCCTGTTGCCTGGCAGTGGCCTAGGCCAGCACAGACCCTAGGGAGGCCTGGCCCAGCCTGGGATGGGCCGCGACCTAGCAGGGCAATGGGCAAGCCTGGAACTTGAGGCCAGGCTGCAGGCTCATTCCAGGTTGGGCCTGGTGCAGAGAGCCTTCAGCCAGGACCTACAGGGCGAATGCTCAGGCCAGTGGCTTCTCCCTGTAATCCATGTTCCTCACTCGGGCTGCTCTGCTTGTCAGACCCACACTCCCTAGAAGTGTGTTTCTGAGGCATTTGGACAGTTGGGAAGTGGAGGCTCTCGCAACATTGGAGGCCTGCCTTGAACATTGCTCTGCATACTAAGAGGATTCCCTGCACCTCTGGTGCTGGGGAGAGATTTTCTGCACACAGGAGTCATTGGCACACACAGTGTTTCCCCACGGAAAGTGGTGTCAAAAAGCTCCCTTACAGGAATGCAGGGCACTGTCCCTTTGAAGCCCTCAACGCAGCAGGCTGTCATGGACTCGGCTGCAGGCCTTTGTGGCTGCAGAGACTGCAGCTCCTCTGGAGGTTATGGGTCAATTTGCACTCCTCTTTGAGTAAATGAGGCTTGTGGGATGAGCACCTTGCAAAGAGTGGCAAGCAGCCTGCTCCTTTTGGTGAGACGCACGTGTGGTGAGAGAGGCTTGGCAGCAGAGAAGAAGCAAGAGGGGCAGCCAGGGAGGGGATTTGCATGCAGCTTGGAGGTCCCAGATGTCCTGCTTCCCCACCAGGGAATGCTGGCGATGCCCATCAGGCCCTATTCACAAGTGGGCCCCCAGCGTCTGGATCTGCCCTGTCCCAGCCACGAAAACACACACAGGCCGAACCCTGAGCCCTGCTTAGGGTGACCTTTGCGGCCCAGGTGGTTGGAATGGCACAACTGTGTTAGGGGAGAGGAGGCCCGAGGAGGCCTTCAGGGAGCTGCCACAGCATAGCAGTGCTCCAGAAAAGGCACTCTCCTTTCTGTAGGCTGCATGCGCACTCGAGCTGCTGCTTGAGGCAGAGAGAGGACAGCTAGGCGATCCATGGCCGAAGGCAATGCAGAGAGATGTTTTGGTGGGGCGGTGGCTCCATCTGCTGGCTGACAAGCGTGGAAGGAGAAGCCTCATTCCCACTGAGTTCCGGAGGAAGTTTTCAAACATTAGGCACTCTGGGTGCACAAGCTAGGGAGTGCTACTGAGGACTTCCCTCTGGCAACAGAGTGGGCACCAAGGGCATCTGGGCTGGAGGGTGCTTGGAAGCCGCAGGGGAGCCATTGGGCACCCAGTGCTCTCTGATGGAGAACACTGCAGGCCCGAGCATCCATGAACTCCTCCAAGGCTTTGGAGGGGGAAAGTTGTCCTTAGCAGAAGGCTTCCTGCCTCGTGCAGCAGGCCTTTGTGGATGGCGACGCTGCAGCTTCCTTGCAGGCTGCTGGTCCAGGGGCATGTGTCCCCTGGTCCAGAGTGCTGTAGGAGGAGCTCCTAGCAAGGGGAGCCAAGCACCTTGTTTCCTTGGCCTAGACTGGGCTGTGCACACAGAGGCCTGCCAGCAGTGAAGACAGCGCAGGCAGCAAGGGGATGTGTCAGGCAGATAAGAGGCAGCAGGAGTCCCACTTGAAAGTGGGGTCATGACTGTTTTGACCCCAGGCTCCAACGGCAACCTGCATACATAGCCTCTGGACCTGCAGCTTCCCAGGAGTGCAAGAGACACACAGGCAACACCCTGTTGCCTTCTCGTATGAACTGTGCTCCATGGAGGTCCTGTTGCCTGGCAGTGGCCTAGGCCAGCACAGACCCTAGGGAGGCCTGGCCCAGCCTGGGATGGGCCGCGACCTAGCAGGGCAATGGGCAAGCCTGGAACTTGAGGCCAGGCTGCAGGCTCATTCCAGGTTGGGCCTGGTGCAGAGAGCCTTCAGCCAGGACCTACAGGGCGAATGCTCAGGCCAGTGGCTTCTCCCTGTAATCCATGTTCCTCACTCGGGCTGCTCTGCTTGTCAGACCCACACTCCCTAGAAGTGTGTTTCTGAGGCATTTGGACAGTTGGGAAGTGGAGGCTCTCGCAACATTGGAGGCCTGCCTTGAACATTGCTCTGCATACTAAGAGGATTCCCTGCACCTCTGGTGCTGGGGAGAGATTTTCTGCACACAGGAGTCATTGGCACACACAGTGTTTCCCCACGGAAAGTGGTGTCAAAAAGCTCCCTTACAGGAATGCAGGGCACTGTCCCTTTGAAGCCCTCAACGCAGCAGGCTGTCATGGACTCGGCTGCAGGCCTTTGTGGCTGCAGAGACTGCAGCTCCTCTGGAGGTTATGGGTCAATTTGCACTCCTCTTTGAGTAAATGAGGCTTGTGGGATGAGCACCTTGCAAAGAGTGGCAAGCAGCCTGCTCCTTTTGGTGAGACGCACGTGTGGTGAGAGAGGCTTGGCAGCAGAGAAGAAGCAAGAGGGGCAGCCAGGGAGGGGATTTGCATGCAGCTTGGAGGTCCCAGATGTCCTGCTTCCCCACCAGGGAATGCTGGCGATGCCCATCAGGCCCTATTCACAAGTGGGCCCCCAGCGTCTGGATCTGCCCTGTCCCAGCCACGAAAACACACACAGGCCGAACCCTGAGCCCTGCTTAGGGTGACCTTTGCGGCCCAGGTGGTTGGAATGGCACAACTGTGTTAGGGGAGAGGAGGCCCGAGGAGGCCTTCAGGGAGCTGCCACAGCATAGCAGTGCTCCAGAAAAGGCACTCTCCTTTCTGTAGGCTGCATGCGCACTCGAGCTGCTGCTTGAGGCAGAGAGAGGACAGCTAGGCGATCCATGGCCGAAGGCAATGCAGAGAGATGTTTTGGTGGGGCGGTGGCTCCATCTGCTGGCTGACAAGCGTGGAAGGAGAAGCCTCATTCCCACTGAGTTCCGGAGGAAGTTTCCAAACATTAGGCACTCTGGGTGCACAAGCTAGGGAGTGCTACTGAGGACTTCCCTCTGGCAACAGAGTGGGCACCAAGGGCATCTGGGCTGGAGGGTGCTTGGAAGCCGCAGGGGAGCCATTGGGCACCCAGTGCTCTCTGATGGAGAACACTGCAGGCCCGAGCATCCATGAACTCCTCCAAGGCTTTGGAGGGGGAAAGTTGTCCTTAGCAGAAGGCTTCCTGCCTCGTGCAGCAGGCCTTTGTGGATGGCGACGCTGCAGCTTCCTTGCAGGCTGCTGGTCCAGGGGCATGTGTCCCCTGGTCCAGAGTGCTGTAGGAGGAGCTCCTAGCAAGGGGAGCCAAGCACCTTGTTTCCTTGGCCTAGACTGGGCTGTGCACACAGAGGCCTGCCAGCAGTGAAGACAGCGCAGGCAGCAAGGGGATGTGTCAGGCAGATAAGAGGCAGCAGGAGTCCCACTTGAAAGTGGGGTCATGACTGTTTTGACCCCAGGCTCCAACGGCAACCTGCATACATAGCCTCTGGACCTGCAGCTTCCCAGGAGTGCAAGAGACACACAGGCAACACCCTGTTGCCTTCTCGTATGAACTGTGCTCCATGGAGGTCCTGTTGCCTGGCAGTGGCCTAGGCCAGCACAGACCCTAGGGAGGCCTGGCCCAGCCTGGGATGGGCCGCGACCTAGCAGGGCAATGGGCAAGCCTGGAACTTGAGGCCAGGCTGCAGGCTCATTCCAGGTTGGGCCTGGTGCAGAGAGCCTTCAGCCAGGACCTACAGGGCGAATGCTCAGGCCAGTGGCTTCTCCCTGTAATCCATGTTCCTCACTCGGGCTGCTCTGCTTGTCAGACCCACACTCCCTAGAAGTGTGTTTCTGAGGCATTTGGACAGTTGGGAAGTGGAGGCTCTCGCAACATTGGAGGCCTGCCTTGAACATTGCTCTGCATACTAAGAGGATTCCCTGCACCTCTGGTGCTGGGGAGAGATTTTCTGCACACAGGAGTCATTGGCACACACAGTGTTTCCCCACGGAAAATGGTGTCAAAAAGCTCCCTTACAGGAATGCAGGGCACTGTCCCTTTGAAGCCCTCAACGCAGCAGGCTGTCATGGACTCGGCTGCAGGCCTTTGTGGCTGCAGAGACTGCAGCTCCTCTGGAGGTTATGGGTCAATTTGCACTCCTCTTTGAGTAAATGAGGCTTGTGGGATGAGCACCTTGCAAAGAGTGGCAAGCAGCCTGCTCCTTTTGGTGAGACGCACGTGTGGTGAGAGAGGCTTGGCAGCAGAGAAGAAGCAAGAGGGGCAGCCAGGGAGGGGATTTGCATGCAGCTTGGAGGTCCCAGATGTCCTGCTTCCCCACCAGGGAATGCTGGCGATGCCCATCAGGCCCTATTCACAAGTGGGCCCCCAGCGTCTGGATCTGCCCTGTCCCAGCCACGAAAACACACACAGGCCGAACCCTGAGCCCTGCTTAGGGTGACCTTTGCGGCCCAGGTGGTTGGAATGGCACAACTGTGTTAGGGGAGAGGAGGCCCGAGGAGGCCTTCAGGGAGCTGCCACAGCATAGCAGTGCTCCAGAAAAGGCACTCTCCTTTCTGTAGGCTGCATGCGCACTCGAGCTGCTGCTTGAGGCAGAGAGAGGACAGCTAGGCGATCCATGGCCGAAGGCAATGCAGAGAGATGTTTTGGTGGGGCGGTGGCTCCATCTGCTGGCTGACAAGCGTGGAAGGAGAAGCCTCATTCCCACTGAGTTCCGGAGGAAGTTTCCAAACATTAGGCACTCTGGGTGCACAAGCTAGGGAGTGCTACTGAGGACTTCCCTCTGGCAACAGAGTGGGCACCAAGGGCATCTGGGCTGGAGGGTGCTTGGAAGCCGCAGGGGAGCCATTGGGCACCCAGTGCTCTCTGATGGAGAACACTGCAGGCCCGAGCATCCATGAACTCCTCCAAGGCTTTGGAGGGGGAAAGTTGTCCTTAGCAGAAGGCTTCCTGCCTCGTGCAGCAGGCCTTTGTGGATGGCGACGCTGCAGCTTCCTTGCAGGCTGCTGGTCCAGGGGCATGTGTCCCCTGGTCCAGAGTGCTGTAGGAGGAGCTCCTAGCAAGGGGAGCCAAGCACCTTGTTTCCTTGGCCTAGACTGGGCTGTGCACACAGAGGCCTGCCAGCAGTGAAGACAGCGCAGGCAGCAAGGGGATGTGTCAGGCAGATAAGAGGCAGCAGGAGTCCCACTTGAAAGTGGGGTCATGACTGTTTTGACCCCAGGCTCCAACGGCAACCTGCATACATAGCCTCTGGACCCGCAGCTTCCCAGGAGTGCAAGAGACACACAGGCAACACCCTGTTGCCTTCTCGTATGAACTGTGCTCCATGGAGGTCCTGTTGCCTGGCAGTGGCCTAGGCCAGCACAGACCCTAGGGAGGCCTGGCCCAGCCTGGGATGGGCCGCGACCTAGCAGGGCAATGGGCAAGCCTGGAACTTGAGGCCAGGCTGCAGGCTCATTCCAGGTTGGGCCTGGTGCAGAGAGCCTTCAGCCAGGACCTACAGGGCGAATGCTCAGGCCAGTGGCTTCTCCCTGTAATCCATGTTCCTCACTCGGGCTGCTCTGCTTGTCAGACCCACACTCCCTAGAAGTGTGTTTCTGAGGCATTTGGACAGTTGGGAAGTGGAGGCTCTCGCAACATTGGAGGCCTGCCTTGAACATTGCTCTGCATACTAAGAGGATTCCCTGCACCTCTGGTGCTGGGGAGAGATTTTCTGCACACAGGAGTCATTGGCACACACAGTGTTTCCCCACGGAAAGTGGTGTCAAAAAGCTCCCTGACAGGAATGCAGGGCACTGTCCCTTTGAAGCCCTCAACGCAGCAGGCTGTCATGGACTCGGCTGCAGGCCTTTGTGGCTGCAGAGACTGCAGCTCCTCTGGAGGTTATGGGTCAATTTGCACTACTCTTTGAGTAAATGAGGCTTGTGGGATGAGCACCTTGCAAAGAGTGGCAAGCAGCCTGCTCCTTTTGGTGAGACGCATGTGTGGTGAGAGAGGCTTGGCAGCAGAGAAGAAGCAAGAGGGGCAGCCAGGGAGGGGATTTGCATGCAGCTTGGAGGTCCCAGATGTCCTGCTTCCCCACCAGGGAATGCTGGCGATGCCCATCAGGCCCTATTCACAAGTGGGCCCCCAGCGTCTGGATCTGCCCTGTCCCAGCCACGAAAACACACACAGGCCGAACCCTGAGCCCTGCTTAGGGTGACCTTTGCGGCCCAGGTGGTTGGAATGGCACAACTGTGTTAGGGGAGAGGAGGCCCGAGGAGGCCTTCAGGGAGCTGCCACAGCATAGCAGTGCTCCAGAAAAGGCACTCTCCTTTCTGTAGGCTGCATGCGCACTCGAGCTGCTGCTTGAGGCAGAGAGAGGACAGCTAGGCGATCCATGGCCGAAGGCAATGCAGAGAGATGTTTTGGTGGGGCGGTGGCTCCATCTGCTGGCTGACAAGCGTGGAAGGAGAAGCCTCATTCCCACTGAGTTCCGGAGGAAGTTTCCAAACATTAGGCACTCTGGGTGCACAAGCTAGGGAGTGCTACTGAGGACTTCCCTCTGGCAACAGAGTCGGCACCAAGGGCATCTGGGCTGGAGGGTGCTTGGAAGCCGCAGGGGAGCCATTGGGCATCCAGTGCTCTCTGATGGAGAACACTGCAGGCCCGAGCATCCATGAACTCCTCCAAGGCTTTGGAGGGGGAAAGTTGTCCTTAGCAGAAGGCTTCCTGCCTCGTGCAGCAGGCCTTTCTGGATGGCGACGCTGCAGCTTCCTTGCAGGCTGCTGGTCCAGGGGCATGTGTCCCCTGGTCCAGAGTGCTGTAGGAGGAGCTCCTAGCAAGGGGAGCCAAGCACCTTGTTTCCTTGGCCTAGACTGGGCTGTGCACACAGAGGCCTGCCAGCAGTGAAGACAGCGCAGGCAGCAAGGGGATGTGTCAGGCAGATAAGAGGCAGCAGGAGTCCCACTTGAAAGTGGGGTCATGACTGTTTTGACCCCAGGCTCCAACGGCAACCTGCATACATAGCCTCTGGACCTGCAGCTTCCCAGGAGTGCAAGAGACACACAGGCAACACCCTGTTGCCTTCTCGTATGAACTGTGCTCCATGGAGGTCCTGTTGCCTGGCAGTGGCCTAGGCCAGCACAGACCCTAGGGAGGCCTGGCCCAGCCTGGGATGGGCCGCGACCTAGCAGGGCAATGGGCAAGCCTGGAACTTGAGGCCAGGCTGCAGGCTCATTCCAGGTTGGGCCTGGTGCAGAGAGCCTTCAGCCAGGACCTACAGGGCGAATGCTCAGGCCAGTGGCTTCTCCCTGTAATCCATGTTCCTCACTCGGGCTGCTCTGCTTGTCAGACCCACACTCCCTAGAAGTGTGTTTCTGAGGCATTTGGACAGTTGGGAAGTGGAGGCTCTCCCAACATTGGAGGCCTGCCTTGAACATTGCTCTGCATACTAAGAGGATTCCCTGCACCTCTGGTGCTGGGGAGAGATTTTCTGCACACAGGAGTCATTGGCACACACAGTGTTTCCCCACGGAAAGTGGTGTCAAAAAGCTCCCTTACAGGAATGCAGGGCACTGTCCCTTTGAAGCCCTCAACGCAGCAGGCTGTCATGGACTCGGCTGCAGGCCTTTGTGGCTGCAGAGACTGCAGCTCCTCTGGAGGTTATGGATCAATTTGCACTCCTCTTTGAGTAAATGAGGCTTGTGGGGTGAGCACCTTGCAAAGAGTGGCAAGCAGCCTGCTCCTTCTGGTGAGACGCACGTGTGGTGAGAGTGGCTTGGCAGCAGAGAAGAAGCAAGAGGGGCAGCCAGGGAGGGGATTTGCATGCAGCTTGGAGGTCCCAGATGTCCTGCTTCCCCACCAGGGAATGCTGGCGATGCCCATCAGGCCCTATTCACAAGTGGGCCTCCAGCGTCTGGATCTGCCCTGTCCCAGCCACGAAAACACACACAGGCCGAACCCTGAGCCCTGCTTAGGGTGACCTTTGCGGCCCAGGTGGTTGGAATGGCACAACTGTGTTAGGGGAGAGGAGGCCCGAGGAGGCCTTCAGGGAGCTGCCACAGCATAGCAGTGCTCCAGAAAAGGCACTCTCCTTTCTGTAGGCTGCATGCGCACTCGAGCTGCTGCTTGAGGCAGAGAGAGGACAGCTAGGCGATCCATGGCCGAAGGCAATGCAGAGAGATGTTTTGGTGGGGCGGTGGCTCCATCTGCTGGCTGACAAGCGTGGAAGGAGAAGCCTCATTCCCACTGAGTTCCGGAGGAAGTTTCCAAACATTAGGCACTCTGGGTGCACAAGCTAGGGAGTGCTACTGAGGACTTCCCTCTGGCAACAGAGTGGGCACCAAGGGCATCTGGGCTGGAGGGTGCTTGGAAGCCGCAGGGGAGCCATTGGGCACCCAGTGCTCGCTGATGGAGAACACTGCAGGCCCGAGCATCCATGAACTCCTCCAAGGCTTTGGAGGGGGAAAGTTGTCCTTAGCAGAAGGCTTCCTGCCTCGTGCAGCAGGCCTTTCTGGATGGCGACGCTGCAGCTTCCTTGCAGGCTGCTGGTCCAGGGGCATGTGTCCCCTGGTCCAGAGTGCTGTAGGAGGAGCTCCTAGCAAGGGGAGCCAAGCACCTTGTTTCCTTGGCCTAGACTGGGCTGTGCACACAGAGGCCTGCCAGCAGTGAAGACAGCGCAGGCAGCAAGGGGATGTGTCAGGCAGATAAGAGGCAGCAGGAGTCCCACTTGAAAGTGGGGTCATGACTGTTTTGACCCCAGGCTCCAACGGCAACCTGCATACATAGCCTCTGGACCTGCAGCTTCCCAGGAGTGCAAGAGACACACAGGCAACACCCTGTTGCCTTCTCGTATGAACTGTGCTCCATGGAGGTCCTGTTGCCTGGCAGTGGCCTAGGCCAGCACAGACCCTAGGGAGGCCTGGCCCAGCCTGGGATGGGCCACGACCTAGCAGGGCAACGGGCAAGCCTGGAACTTGAGGCCAGGCTGCAGGCTCATTCCAGGTTGGGCCTGGTGCAGAGAGCCTTCAGCCAGGACCTACAGGGCGAATGCTCAGGCCAGTGGCTTCTCCCTGTAATCCATGTTCCTCACTCGGGCTGCTCTGCTTGTCAGACCCACACTCCCTAGAAGTGTGTTTCTGAGGCATTTGGACAGTTGGGAAGTGGAGGCTCTCGCAACATTGGAGGCCTGCCTTGAACATTGCTCTGCATACTAAGAGGATTCCCTGCACCTCTGGTGCTGGGGAGAGATTTTCTGCACACAGGAGTCATTGGCACACACAGTGTTTCCCCACGGAAAGTGGTGTCAAAAAGCTCCCTTACAGGAATGCAGGGCACTGTCCCTTTGAAGCCCTCAACGCAGCAGGCTGTCATGGACTCGGCTGCAGGCCTTTGTGGCTGCAGAGACTGCAGCTCCTCTGGAGGTTATGGGTCAATTTGCACTCCTCTTTGAGTAAATGAGGCTTGTGGGATGAGCACCTTGCAAAGAGTGGCAAGCAGCCTGCTCCTTTTGGTGAGACGCACGTGTGGTGAGAGAGGCTTGGCAGCAGAGAAGAAGCAAGAGGGGCAGCCAGGGAGGGGATTTGCATGCAGCTTGGAGGTCCCAGATGTCCTGCTTCCCCACCAGGGAATGCTGGCGATGCCCATCAGGCCCTATTCACAAGTGGGCCCCCAGCGTCTGGATCTGCCCTGTCCCAGCCACGAAAACACACACAGGCCGAACCCTGAGCCCTGCTTAGGGTGACCTTTGCGGCCCAGGTGGTTGGAATGGCACAACTGTGTTAGGGGAGAGGAGGCCCGAGGAGGCCTTCAGGGAGCTGCCACAGCATAGCAGTGCTCCAGAAAAGGTACTCTCCTTTCTGTAGGCTGCATGCGCACTCGAGCTGCTGCTTGAGGCAGAGAGAGGACAGCTAGGCGATCCATGGCCGAAGGCAATGCAGAGAGATGTTTTGGTGGGGCGGTGGCTCCATCTGCTGGCTGACAAGCGTGGAAGGAGAAGCCTCATTCCCACTGAGTTCCGGAGGAAGTTTCCAAACATTAGGCACTCTGGGTGCACAAGCTAGGGAGTGCTACTGAGGACTTCCCTCTGGCAACAGAGTGGGCACCAAGGGCATCTGGGCTGGAGGGTGCTTGGAAGCCGCAGGGGAGCCATTGGGCACCCAGTGCTCTCTGATGGAGAACACTGCAGGCCCGAGCATCCATGAACTCCTCCAAGGCTTTGGAGGGGGAAAGTTGTCCTTAGCAGAAGGCTTCCTGCCTCGTGCAGCAGGCCTTTGTGGATGGCGACGCTGCAGCTTCCTTGCAGGCTGCTGGTCCAGGGGCATGTGTCCCCTGGTCCAGAGTGCTGTAGGAGGAGCTCCTAGCAAGGGGAGCCAAGCACCTTGTTTCCTTGGCCTAGACTGGGCTGTGCACACAGAGGCCTGCCAGCAGTGAAGACAGCGCAGGCAGCAAGGGGATGTGTCAGGCAGATAAGAGGCAGCAGGAGTCCCACTTGAAAGTGGGGTCATGACTGTTTTGACCCCAGGCTCCAACGGCAACCTGCATACATAGCCTCTGGACCTGCAGCTTCCCAGGAGTGCAAGAGACACACAGGCAACACCCTGTTGCCTTCTCGTATGAACTGTGCTCCATGGAGGTCCTGTTGCCTGGCAGTGGCCTAGGCCAGCACAGACCCTAGGGAGGCCTGGCCCAGCCTGGGATGGGCCACGACCTAGCAGGGCAACGGGCAAGCCTGGAACTTGAGGCCAGGCTGCAGGCTCATTCCAGGTTGGGCCTGGTGCAGAGAGCCTTCAGCCAGGACCTACAGGGCGAATGCTCAGGCCAGTGGCTTCTCCCTGTAATCCATGTTCCTCACTCGGGCTGCTCTGCTTGTCAGACCCACACTCCCTAGAAGTGTGTTTCTGAGGCATTTGGACAGTTGGGAAGTGGAGGCTCTCGCAACATTGGAGGCCTGCCTTGAACATTGCTCTGCATACTAAGAGGATTCCCTGCACCTCTGGTGCTGGGGAGAGATTTTCTGCACACAGGAGTCATTGGCACACACAGTGTTTCCCCACGGAAAGTGGTGTCAAAAAGCTCCCTTACAGGAATGCAGGGCACTGTCCCTTTGAAGCCCTCAACGCAGCAGGCTGTCATGGACTCGGCTGCAGGCCTTTGTGGCTGCAGAGACTGCAGCTCCTCTGGAGGTTATGGGTCAATTTGCACTCCTCTTTGAGTAAATGAGGCTTGTGGGATGAGCACCTTGCAAAGAGTGGCAAGCAGCCTGCTCCTTTTGGTGAGACGCACGTGTGGTGAGAGAGGCTTGGCAGCAGAGAAGAAGCAAGAGGGGCAGCCAGGGAGGGGATTTGCATGCAGCTTGGAGGTCCCAGATGTCCTGCTTCCCCACCAGGGAATGCTGGCGATGCCCATCAGGCCCTATTCACAAGTGGGCCCCCAGCGTCTGGATCTGCCCTGTCCCAGCCACGAAAACACACACAGGCCGAACCCTGAGCCCTGCTTAGGGTGACCTTTGCGGCCCAGGTGGTTGGAATGGCACAACTGTGTTAGGGGAGAGGAGGCCCGAGGAGGCCTTCAGGGAGCTGCCACAGCATAGCAGTGCTCCAGAAAAGGCACTCTCCTTTCTGTAGGCTGCATGCGCACTCGAGCTGCTGCTTGAGGCAGAGAGAGGACAGCTAGGCGATCCATGGCCGAAGGCAATGCAGAGAGATGTTTTGGTGGGGCGGTGGCTCCATCTGCTGGCTGACAAGCGTGGAAGGAGAAGCCTCATTCCCACTGAATTCCGGAGGAAGTTTCCAAACATTAGGCACTCTGGGTGCACAAGCTAGGGAGTGCTACTGAGGACTTCCCTCTGGCAACAGAGTGGGCACCAAGGGCATCTGGGCTGGAGGGTGCTTGGAAGCCGCAGGGGAGCCATTGGGCACCCAGTGCTCTCTGATGGAGAACACTGCAGGCCCGAGCATCCATGAACTCCTCCAAGGCTTTGGAGGGGGAAAGTTGTCCTTAGCAGAAGGCTTCCTGCCTCGTGCAGCAGGCCTTTCTGGATGGCGACGCTGCAGCTTCCTTGCAGGCTGCTGGTCCAGGGGCATGTGTCCCCTGGTCCAGAGTGCTGTAGGAGGAGCTCCTAGCAAGGGGAGCCAAGCACCTTGTTTCCTTGGCCTAGACTGGGCTGTGCACACAGAGGCCTGCCAGCAGTGAAGACAGCGCAGGCAGCAAGGGGATGTGTCAGGCAGATAAGAGGCAGCAGGAGTCCCACTTGAAAGTGGGGTCATGACTGTTTTGACCCCAGGCTCCAACGGCAACCTGCATACATAGCCTCTGGACCTGCAGCTTCCCAGGAGTGCAAGAGACACACAGGCAACACCCTGTTGCCTTCTCGTATGAACTGTGCTCCATGGAGGTCCTGTTGCCTGGCAGTGGCCTAGGCCAGCACAGACACTAGGGAGGCCTGGCCCAGCCTGGGATGGGCCGCGACCTAGCAGGGCAATGGGCAAGCCTGGAACTTGAGGCCAGGCTGCAGGCTCATTCCAGGTTGGGCCTGGTGCAGAGAGCCTTCAGCCAGGACCTACAGGGCGAATGCTCAGGCCAGTGGCTTCTCCCTGTAATCCATGTTCCTCACTCGGGCTGCTCTGCTTGTCAGACCCACACTCCCTAGAAGTGTGTTTCTGAGGCATTTGGACAGTTGGGAAGTGGAGGCTCTCGCAACATTGGAGGCCTGCCTTGAACATTGCTCTGCATACTAAGAGGATTCCCTGCACCTCTGGTGCTGGGGAGAGATTTTCTGCACACAGGAGTCATTGGCACACACAGTGTTTCCCCACGGAAAGTGGTGTCAAAAAGCTCCCTTACAGGAATGCAGGGCACTGTCCCTTTGAAGCCCTCAACGCAGCAGGCTGTCATGGACTCGGCTGCAGGCCTTTGTGGCTGCAGAGACTGCAGCTCCTCTGGAGGTTATGGGTCAATTTGCACTCCTCTTTGAGTAAATGAGGCTTGTGGGATGAGCACCTTGCAAAGAGTGGCAAGCAGCCTGCTCCTTTTGGTGAGACGCACGTGTGGTGAGAGAGGCTTGGCAGCAGAGAAGAAGCAAGAGGGGCAGCCAGGGAGGGGATTTGCATGCAGCTTGGAGGTCCCAGATGTCCTGCTTCCCCACCAGGGAATGCTGGCGATGCCCATCAGGCCCTATTCACAAGTGGGCCCCCAGCGTCTGGATCTGCCCTGTCCCAGCCACGAAAACACACACAGGCCGAACCCTGAGCCCTGCTTAGGGTGACCTTTGCGGCCCAGGTGGTTGGAATGGCACAACTGTGTTAGGGGAGAGGAGGCCCGAGGAGGCCTTCAGGGAGCTGCCACAGCATAGCAGTGCTCCAGAAAAGGCACTCTCCTTTCTGTAGGCTGCATGCGCACTCGAGCTGCTGCTTGAGGCAGAGAGAGGACAGCTAGGCGATCCATGGCCGAAGGCAATGCAGAGAGATGTTTTGGTGGGGCGGTGGCTCCATCTGCTGGCTGACAAGCGTGGAAGGAGAAGCCTCATTCCCACTGAGTTCCGGAGGAAGTTTCCAAACATTAGGCACTCTGGGTGCACAAGCTAGGGAGTGCTACTGAGGACTTCCCTCTGGCAACAGAGTGGGCACCAAGGGCATCTGGGCTGGAGGGTGCTTGGAAGCCGCAGGGGAGCCATTGGGCATCCAGTGCTCTCTGATGGAGAACACTGCAGGCCCGAGCATCCATGAACTCCTCCAAGGCTTTGGAGGGGGAAAGTTGTCCTTAGCAGAAGGCTTCCTGCCTCGTGCAGCAGGCCTTTCTGGATGGCGACGCTGCAGCTTCCTTGCAGGCTGCTGGTCCAGGGGCATGTGTGCCCTGGTCCAGAGTGCTGTAGGAGGAGCTCCTAGCAAGGGGAGCCAAGCACCTTGTTTCCTTGGCCTAGACTGGGCTGTGCACACAGAGGCCTGCCAGCAGTGAAGACAGCGCAGGCAGCAAGGGGATGTGTCAGGCAGATAAGAGGCAGCAGGAGTCCCACTTGAAAGTGGGGTCATGACTGTTTTGACCCCAGGCTCCAACGGCAACCTGCATACATAGCCTCTGGACCTGCAGCTTCCCAGGAGTGCAAGAGACACACAGGCAACACCCTGTTGCCTTCTCGTATGAACTGTGCTCCATGGAGGTCCTGTTGCCTGGCAGTGGCCTAGGCCAGCACAGACCCTAGGGAGGCCTGGCCCAGCCTGGGATGGGCCGCGACCTAGCAGGGCAATGGGCAAGCCTGGAACTTGAGGCCAGGCTGCAGGCTCATTCCAGGTTGGGCCTGGTGCAGAGAGCCTTCAGCCAGGACCTACAGGGCGAATGCTCAGGCCAGTGGCTTCTCCCTGTAATCCATGTTCCTCACTCGGGCTGCTCTGCTTGTCAGACCCACACTCCCTAGAAGTGTGTTTCTGAGGCATTTGGACAGTTGGGAAGTGGAGGCTCTCGCAACATTGGAGGCCTGCCTTGAACATTGCTCTGCATACTAAGAGGATTCCCTGCACCTCTGGTGCTGGGGAGAGATTTTCTGCACACAGGAGTCATTGGCACACACAGTGTTTCCCCACGGAAAGTGGTGTCAAAAAGCTCCCTTACAGGAATGCAGGGCACTGTCCCTTTGAAGCCCTCAACGCAGCAGGCTGTCATGGACTCGGCTGCAGGCCTTTGTGGCTGCAGAGACTGCAGCTCCTCTGGAGGTTATGGGTCAATTTGCACTCCTCTTTGAGTAAATGAGGCTTGTGGGATGAGCACCTTGCAAAGAGTGGCAAGCAGCCTGCTCCTTTTGGTGAGACGCACGTGTGGTGAGAGAGGCTTGGCAGCAGAGAAGAAGCAAGAGGGGCAGCCAGGGAGGGGATTTGCATGCAGCTTGGAGGTCCCAGATGTCCTGCTTCCCCACCAGGGAATGCTGGCGATGCCCATCAGGCCCTATTCACAAGTGGGCCCCCAGCGTCTGGATCTGCCCTGTCCCAGCCACGAAAACACACACAGGCCGAACCCTGAGCCCTGCTTAGGGTGACCTTTGCGGCCCAGGTGGTTGGAATGGCACAACTGTGTTAGGGGAGAGGAGGCCCGAGGAGGCCTTCAGGGAGCTGCCACAGCATAGCAGTGCTCCAGAAAAGGCACTCTCCTTTCTGTAGGCTGCATGCGCACTCGAGCTGCTGCTTGAGGCAGAGAGAGGACAGCTAGGCGATCCATGGCCGAAGGCAATGCAGAGAGATGTTTTGGTGGGGCGGTGGCTCCATCTGCTGGCTGACAAGCGTGGAAGGAGAAGCCTCATTCCCACTGAGTTCCGGAGGAAGTTTCCAAACATTAGGCACTCTGGGTGCACAAGCTAGGGAGTGCTACTGAGGACTTCCCTCTGGCAACAGAGTGGGCACCAAGGGCATCTGGGCTGGAGGGTGCTTGGAAGCCGCAGGGGAGCCATTGGGCACCCAGTGCTCTCTGATGGAGAACACTGCAGGCCCGAGCATCCATGAACTCCTCCAAGGCTTTGGAGGGGGAAAGTTGTCCTTAGCAGAAGGCTTCCTGCCTCGTGCAGCAGGCCTTTCTGGATGGCGACGCTGCAGCTTCCTTGCAGGCTGCTGGTCCAGGGGCATGTGTCCCCTGGTCCAGAGTGCTGTAGGAGGAGCTCCTAGCAAGGGGAGCCAAGCACCTTGTTTCCTTGGCCTAGACTGGGCTGTGCACACAGAGGCCTGCCAGCAGTGAAGACAGCGCAGGCAGCAAGGGGATGTGTCAGGCAGATAAGAGGCAGCAGGAGTCCCACTTGAAAGTGGGGTCATGACTGTTTTGACCCCAGGCTCCAACGGCAACCTGCATACATAGCCTCTGGACCTGCAGCTTCCCAGGAGTGCAAGAGACACACAGGCAACACCCTGTTGCCTTCTCGTATGAACTGTGCTCCATGGAGGTCCTGTTGCCTGGCAGTGGCCTAGGCCAGCACAGACCCTAGGGAGGCCTGGCCCAGCCTGGGATGGGCCGCGACCTAGCAGGGCAATGGGCAAGCCTGGAACTTGAGGCCAGGCTGCAGGCTCATTCCAGGTTGGGCCTGGTGCAGAGAGCCTTCAGCCAGGACCTACAGGGCGAATGCTCAGGCCAGTGGCTTCTCCCTGTAATCCATGTTCCTCACTCGGGCTGCTCTGCTTGTCAGACCCACACTCCCTAGAAGTGTGTTTCTGAGGCATTTGGACAGTTGGGAAGTGGAGGCTCTCGCAACATTGGAGGCCTGCCTTGAACATTGCTCTGCATACTAAGAGGATTCCCTGCACCTCTGGTGCTGGGGAGAGATTTTCTGCACACAGGAGTCATTGGCACACACAGTGTTTCCCCACGGAAAGTGGTGTCAAAAAGCTCCCTTACAGGAATGCAGGGCACTGTCCCTTTGAAGCCCTCAACGCAGCAGGCTGTCATGGACTCGGCTGCAGGCCTTTGTGGCTGCAGAGACTGCAGCTCCTCTGGAGGTTATGGGTCAATTTGCACTCCTCTTTGAGTAAATGAGGCTTGTGGGATGAGCACCTTGCAAAGAGTGGCAAGCAGCCTGCTCCTTTTGGTGAGACGCACGTGTGGTGAGAGAGGCTTGGCAGCAGAGAAGAAGCAAGAGGGGCAGCCAGGGAGGGGATTTGCATGCAGCTTGGAGGTCCCAGATGTCCTGCTTCCCCACCAGGGAATGCTGGCGATGCCCATCAGGCCCTATTCACAAGTGGGCCCCCAGCGTCTGGATCTGCCCTGTCCCAGCCACGAAAACACACACAGGCCGAACCCTGAGCCCTGCTTAGGGTGACCTTTGCGGCCCAGGTGGTTGGAATGGCACAACTGTGTTAGGGGAGAGGAGGCCCGAGGAGGCCTTCAGGGAGCTGCCACAGCATAGCAGTGCTCCAGAAAAGGCACTCTCCTTTCTGTAGGCTGCATGCGCACTCGAGCTGCTGCTTGAGGCAGAGAGAGGACAGCTAGGCGATCCATGGCCGAAGGCAATGCAGAGAGATGTTTTGGTGGGGCGGTGGCTCCATCTGCTGGCTGACAAGCGTGGAAGGAGAAGCCTCATTCCCACTGAGTTCCGGAGGAAGTTTCCAAACATTAGGCACTCTGGGTGCACAAGCTAGGGAGTGCTACTGAGGACTTCCCTCTGGCAACAGAGTGGGCACCAAGGGCATCTGGGCTGGAGGGTGCTTGGAAGCTGCAGGGGAGCCATTGGGCACCCAGTGCTCTCTGATGGAGAACACTGCAGGCCCGAGCATCCATGAACTCCTCCAAGGCTTTGGAGGGGGAAAGTTGTCCTTAGCAGAAGGCTTCCTGCCTCGTGCAGCAGGCCTTTCTGGATGGCGACGCTGCAGCTTCCTTGCAGGCTGCTGGTCCAGGGGCATGTGTCCCCTGGTCCAGAGTGCTGTAGGAGGAGCTCCTAGCAAGGGGAGCCAAGCACCTTGTTTCCTTGGCCTAGACTGGGCTGTGCACACAGAGGCCTGCCAGCAGTGAAGACAGCGCAGGCAGCAAGGGGATGTGTCAGGCAGATAAGAGGCAGCAGGAGTCCCACTTGAAAGTGGGGTCATGACTGTTTTGACCCCAGGCTCCAACGGCAACCTGCATACATAGCCTCTGGACCTGCAGCTTCCCAGGAGTGCAAGAGACACACAGGCAACACCCTGTTGCCTTCTCATATGAACTGTGCTCCATGGAGGTCCTGTTGCCTGGCAGTGGCCTAGGCCAGCACAGACCCTAGGGAGGCCTGGCCCAGCCTGGGATGGGCCGCGACCTAGCAGGGCAATGGGCAAGCCTGGAACTTGAGGCCAGGCTGCAGGCTCATTCCAGGTTGGGCCTGGTGCAGAGAGCCTTCAGCCAGGACCTACAGGGCGAATGCTCAGGCCAGTGGCTTCTCCCTGTAATCCATGTTCCTCACTCGGGATGCTCTGCTTGTCAGACCCACACTCCCTAGAAGTGTGTTTCTGAGGCATTTGGACAGTTGGGAAGTGGAGGCTCTCGCAACATTGGAGGCCTGCCTTGAACATTGCTCTGCATACTAAGAGGATTCCCTGCACCTCTGGTGCTGGGGAGAGATTTTCTGCACACAGGAGTCATTGGCACACACAGTGTTTCCCCACGGAAAGTGGTGTCAAAAAGCTCCCTTACAGGAATGCAGGGCACTGTCCCTTTGAAGCCCTCAACGCAGCAGGCTGTCATGGACTCGGCTGCAGGCCTTTGTGGCTGCAGAGACTGCAGCTCCTCTGGAGGTTATGGGTCAATTTGCACTCCTCTTTGAGTAAATGAGGCTTGTGGGATGAGCACCTTGCAAAGAGTGGCAAGCAGCCTGCTCCTTTTGGTGAGACGCACGTGTGGTGAGAGAGGCTTGGCAGCAGAGAAGAAGCAAGAGGGGCAGCCAGGGAGGGGATTTGCATGCAGCTTGGAGGTCCCAGATGTCCTGCTTCCCCACCAGGGAATGCTGGCGATGCCCATCAGGCCCTATTCACAAGTGGGCCCCCAGCGTCTGGATCTGCCCTGTCCCAGCCACGAAAACACACACAGGCCGAACCCTGAGCCCTGCTTAGGGTGACCTTTGCGGCCCAGGTGGTTGGAATGGCACAACTGTGTTAGGGGAGAGGAGGCCCGAGGAGGCCTTCAGGGAGCTGCCACAGCATAGCAGTGCTCCAGAAAAGGCACTCTCCTTTCTGTAGGCTGCATGCGCACTCGAGCTGCTGCTTGAGGCAGAGAGAGGACAGCTAGGCGATCCATGGCCGAAGGCAATGCAGAGAGATGTTTTGGTGGGGCGGTGGCTCCATCTGCTGGCTGACAAGCGTGGAAGGAGAAGCCTCATTCCCACTGAGTTCCGGAGGAAGTTTCCAAACATTAGGCACTCTGGGTGCACAAGCTAGGGAGTGCTACTGAGGACTTCCCTCTGGCAACAGAGTGGGCACCAAGGGCATCTGGGCTGGAGGGTGCTTGGAAGCCGCAGGGGAGCCATTGGGCACCCAGTGCTCTCTGATGGAGAACACTGCAGGCCCGAGCATCCATGAACTCCTCCAAGGCTTTGGAGGGGGAAAGTTGTCCTTAGCAGAAGGCTTCCTGCCTCGTGCAGCAGGCCTTTCTGGATGGCGACGCTGCAGCTTCCTTGCAGGCTGCTGGTCCAGGGGCATGTGTCCCCTGGTCCAGAGTGCTGTAGGAGGAGCTCCTAGCAAGGGGAGCCAAGCACCTTGTTTCCTTGGCCTAGACTGGGCTGTGCACACAGAGGCCTGCCAGCAGTGAAGACAGCGCAGGCAGCAAGGGGATGTGTCAGGCAGATAAGAGGCAGCAGGAGTCCCACTTGAAAGTGGGGTCATGACTGTTTTGACCCCAGGCTCCAACGGCAACCTGCATACATAGCCTCTGGACCTGCAGCTTCCCAGGAGTGCAAGAGACACACAGGCAACACCCTGTTGCCTTCTCGTATGAACTGTGCTCCATGGAGGTCCTGTTGCCTGGCAGTGGCCTAGGCCAGCACAGACCCTAGGGAGGCCTGGCCCAGCCTGGGATGGGCCGCGACCTAGCAGGGCAATGGGCAAGCCTGGAACTTGAGGCCAGGCTGCAGGCTCATTCCAGGTTGGGCCTGGTGCAGAGAGCCTTCAGCCAGGACCTACAGGGCGAATGCTCAGGCCAGTGGCTTCTCCCTGTAATCCATGTTCCTCACTCGGGATGCTCTGCTTGTCAGACCCACACTCCCTAGAAGTGTGTTTCTGAGGCATTTGGACAGTTGGGAAGTGGAGGCTCTCGCAACATTGGAGGCCTGCCTTGAACATTGCTCTGCATACTAAGAGGATTCCCTGCACCTCTGGTGCTGGGGAGAGATTTTCTGCACACAGGAGTCATTGGCACACACAGTGTTTCCCCACGGAAAGTGGTGTCAAAAAGCTCCCTTACAGGAATGCAGGGCACTGTCCCTTTGAAGCCCTCAACGCAGCAGGCTGTCATGGACTCGGCTGCAGGCCTTTGTGGCTGCAGAGACTGCAGCTCCTCTGGAGGTTATGGGTCAATTTGCACTCCTCTTTGAGTAAATGAGGCTTGTGGGATGAGCACCTTGCAAAGAGTGGCAAGCAGCCTGCTCCTTTTGGTGAGACGCACGTGTGGTGAGAGAGGCTTGGCAGCAGAGAAGAAGCAAGAGGGGCAGCCAGGGAGGGGATTTGCATGCAGCTTGGAGGTCCCAGATGTCCTGCTTCCCCACCAGGGAATGCTGGCGATGCCCATCAGGCCCTATTCACAAGTGGGCCCCCAGCGTCTGGATCTGCCCTGTCCCAGCCACGAAAACACACACAGGCCGAACCCTGAGCCCTGCTTAGGGTGACCTTTGCGGCCCAGGTGGTTGGAATGGCACAACTGTGTTAGGGGAGAGGAGGCCCGAGGAGGCCTTCAGGGAGCTGCCACAGCATAGCAGTGCTCCAGAAAAGGCACTCTCCTTTCTGTAGGCTGCATGCGCACTCGAGCTGCTGCTTGAGGCAGAGAGAGGACAGCTAGGCGATCCATGGCCGAAGGCAATGCAGAGAGATGTTTTGGTGGGGCGGTGGCTCCATCTGCTGGCTGACAAGCGTGGAAGGAGAAGCCTCATTCCCACTGAGTTCCGGAGGAAGTTTCCAAACATTAGGCACTCTGGGTGCACAAGCTAGGGAGTGCTACTGAGGACTTCCCTCTGGCAACAGAGTGGGCACCAAGGGCATCTGGGCTGGAGGGTGCTTGGAAGCCGCAGGGGAGCCATTGGGCATCCAGTGCTCTCTGATGGAGAACACTGCAGGCCCGAGCATCCATGAACTCCTCCAAGGCTTTGGAGGGGGAAAGTTGTCCTTAGCAGAAGGCTTCCTGCCTCGTGCAGCAGGCCTTTGTGGATGGCGACGCTGCAGCTTCCTTGCAGGCTGCTGGTCCAGGGGCATGTGTCCCCTGGTCCAGAGTGCTGTAGGAGGAGCTCCTAGCAAGGGGAGCCAAGCACCTTGTTTCCTTGGCCTAGACTGGGCTGTGCACACAGAGGCCTGCCAGCAGTGAAGACAGCGCAGGCAGCAAGGGGATGTGTCAGGCAGATAAGAGGCAGCAGGAGTCCCACTTGAAAGTGGGGTCATGACTGTTTTGACCCCAGGCTCCAACGGCAACCTGCATACATAGCCTCTGGACCTGCAGCTTCCCAGGAGTGCAAGAGACACACAGGCAACACCCTGTTGCCTTCTCGTATGAACTGTGCTCCATGGAGGTCCTGTTGCCTGGCAGTGGCCTAGGCCAGCACAGACCCTAGGGAGGCCTGGCCCAGCCTGGGATGGGCCGTGACCTAGCAGGGCAATGGGCAAGCCTGGAACTTGAGGCCAGGCTGCAGGCTCATTCCAGGTTGGGCCTGGTGCAGAGAGCCTTCAGCCAGGACCTACAGGGCGAATGCTCAGGCCAGTGGCTTCTCCCTGTAATCCATGTTCCTCACTCGGGATGCTCTGCTTGTCAGACCCACACTCCCTAGAAGTGTGTTTCTGAGGCATTTGGACAGTTGGGAAGTGGAGGCTCTCGCAACATTGGAGGCCTGCCTTGAACATTGCTCTGCATACTAAGAGGATTCCCTGCACCTCTGGTGCTGGGGAGAGATTTTCTGCACACAGGAGTCATTGGCACACACAGTGTTTCCCCACGGAAAGTGGTGTCAAAAAGCTCCCTTACAGGAATGCAGGGCACTGTCCCTTTGAAGCCCTCAATGCAGCAGGCTGTCATGGACTCGGCTGCAGGCCTTTGTGGCTGCAGAGACTGCAGCTCCTCTGGAGGTTATGGGTCAATTTGCACTCCTCTTTGAGTAAATGAGGCTTGTGGGATGAGCACCTTGCAAAGAGTGGCAAGCAGCCTGCTCCTTTTGGTGAGACGCACGTGTGGTGAGAGAGGCTTGGCAGCAGAGAAGAAGCAAGAGGGGCAGCCAGGGAGGGGATTTGCATGCAGCTTGGAGGTCCCAGATGTCCTGCTTCCCCACCAGGGAATGCTGGCGATGCCCATCAGGCCCTATTCACAAGTGGGCCCCCAGCGTCTGGATCTGCCCTGTCCCAGCCACGAAAACACACACAGGCCGAACCCTGAGCCCTGCTTAGGGTGACCTTTGCGGCCCAGGTGGTTGGAATGGCACAACTGTGTTAGGGGAGAGGAGGCCCGAGGAGGCCTTCAGGGAGCTGCCACAGCATAGCAGTGCTCCAGAAAAGGCACTCTCCTTTCTGTAGGCTGCATGCGCACTCGAGCTGCTGCTTGAGGCAGAGAGAGGACAGCTAGGCGATCCATGGCCGAAGGCAATGCAGAGAGATGTTTTGGTGGGGCGGTGGCTCCATCTGCTGGCTGACAAGCGTGGAAGGAGAAGCCTCATTCCCACTGAGTTCCGGAGGAAGTTTCCAAACATTAGGCACTCTGGGTGCACAAGCTAGGGAGTGCTACTGAGGACTTCCCTCTGGCAACAGAGTGGGCACCAAGGGCATCTGGGCTGGAGGGTGCTTGGAAGCCGCAGGGGAGCCATTGGGCACCCAGTGCTCTCTGATGGAGAACACTGCAGGCCCGAGCATCCATGAACTCCTCCAAGGCTTTGGAGGGGGAAAGTTGTCCTTAGCAGAAGGCTTCCTGCCTCGTGCAGCAGGCCTTTGTGGATGGCGACGCTGCAGCTTCCTTGCAGGCTGCTGGTCCAGGGGCATGTGTCCCCTGGTCCAGAGTGCTGTAGGAGGAGCTCCTAGCAAGGGGAGCCAAGCACCTTGTTTCCTTGGCCTAGACTGGGCTGTGCACACAGAGGCCTGCCAGCAGTGAAGACAGCGCAGGCAGCAAGGGGATGTGTCAGGCAGATAAGAGGCAGCAGGAGTCCCACTTGAAAGTGGGGTCATGACTGTTTTGACCCCAGGCTCCAACGGCAACCTGCATACATAGCCTCTGGACCTGCAGCTTCCCAGGAGTGCAAGAGACACACAGGCAACACCCTGTTGCCTTCTCATATGAACTGTGCTCCATGGAGGTCCTGTTGCCTGGCAGTGGCCTAGGCCAGCACAGACCCTAGGGAGGCCTGGCCCAGCCTGGGATGGGCCGCGACCTAGCAGGGCAATGGGCAAGCCTGGAACTTGAGGCCAGGCTGCAGGCTCATTCCAGGTTGGGCCTGGTGCAGAGAGCCTTCAGCCAGGACCTACAGGGCGAATGCTCAGGCCAGTGGCTTCTCCCTGTAATCCATGTTCCTCACTCGGGCTGCTCTGCTTGTCAGACCCACACTCCCTAGAAGTGTGTTTCTGAGGCATTTGGACAGTTGGGAAGTGGAGGCTCTCGCAACATTGGAGGCCTGCCTTGAACATTGCTCTGCATACTAAGAGGATTCCCTGCACCTCTGGTGCTGGGGAGAGATTTTCTGCACACAGGAGTCATTGGCACACACAGTGTTTCCCCACGGAAAGTGGTGTCAAAAAGCTCCCTTACAGGAATGCAGGGCACTGTCCCTTTGAAGCCCTCAATGCAGCAGGCTGTCATGGACTCGGCTGCAGGCCTTTGTGGCTGCAGAGACTGCAGCTCCTCTGGAGGTTATGGGTCAATTTGCACTCCTCTTTGAGTAAATGAGGCTTGTGGGATGAGCACCTTGCAAAGAGTGGCAAGCAGCCTGCTCCTTTTGGTGAGACGCACGTGTGGTGAGAGAGGCTTGGCAGCAGAGAAGAAGCAAGAGGGGCAGCCAGGGAGGGGATTTGCATGCAGCTTGGAGGTCCCAGATGTCCTGCTTCCCCACCAGGGAATGCTGGCGATGCCCATCAGGCCCTATTCACAAGTGGGCCTCCAGCGTCTGGATCTGCCCTGTCCCAGCCACGAAAACACACACAGGCCGAACCCTGAGCCCTGCTTAGGGTGACCTTTGCGGCCCAGGTGGTTGGAATGGCACAACTGTGTTAGGGGAGAGGAGGCCCGAGGAGGCCTTCAGGGAGCTGCCACAGCATAGCAGTGCTCCAGAAAAGGCACTCTCCTTTCTGTAGGCTGCATGCGCACTCGAGCTGCTGCTTGAGGCAGAGAGAGGACAGCTAGGCGATCCATGGCCGAAGGCAATGCAGAGAGATGTTTTGGTGGGGCGGTGGCTCCATCTGCTGGCTGACAAGCGTGGAAGGAGAAGCCTCATTCCCACTGAGTTCCGGAGGAAGTTTTCAAACATTAGGCACTCTGGGTGCACAAGCTAGGGAGTGCTACTGAGGACTTCCCTCTGGCAACAGAGTGGGCACCAAGGGCATCTGGGCTGGAGGGTGCTTGGAAGCCGCAGGGGAGCCATTGGGCACCCAGTGCTCTCTGATGGAGAACACTGCAGGCCCGAGCATCCATGAACTCCTCCAAGGCTTTGGAGGGGGAAAGTTGTCCTTAGCAGAAGGCTTCCTGCCTCGTGCAGCAGGCCTTTGTGGATGGCGACGCTGCAGCTTCCTTGCAGGCTGCTGGTCCAGGGGCATGTGTCCCCTGGTCCAGAGTGCTGTAGGAGGAGCTCCTAGCAAGGGGAGCCAAGCACCTTGTTTCCTTGGCCTAGACTGGGCTGTGCACACAGAGGCCTGCCAGCAGTGAAGACAGCGCAGGCAGCAAGGGGATGTGTCAGGCAGATAAGAGGCAGCAGGAGTCCCACTTGAAAGTGGGGTCATGACTGTTTTGACCCCAGGCTCCAACGGCAACCTGCATACATAGCCTCTGGACCTGCAGCTTCCCAGGAGTGCAAGAGACACACAGGCAACACCCTGTTGCCTTCTCGTATGAACTGTGCTCCATGGAGGTCCTGTTGCCTGGCAGTGGCCTAGGCCAGCACAGACCCTAGGGAGGCCTGGCCCAGCCTGGGATGGGCCGCGACCTAGCAGGGCAATGGGCAAGCCTGGAACTTGAGGCCAGGCTGCAGGCTCATTCCAGGTTGGGCCTGGTGCAGAGAGCCTTCAGCCAGGACCTACAGGGCGAATGCTCAGGCCAGTGGCTTCTCCCTGTAATCCATGTTCCTCACTCGGGCTGCTCTGCTTGTCAGACCCACACTCCCTAGAAGTGTGTTTCTGAGGCATTTGGACAGTTGGGAAGTGGAGGCTCTCGCAACATTGGAGGCCTGCCTTGAACATTGCTCTGCATACTAAGAGGATTCCCTGCACCTCTGGTGCTGGGGAGAGATTTTCTGCACACAGGAGTCATTGGCACACACAGTGTTTCCCCACGGAAAGTGGTGTCAAAAAGCTCCCTTACAGGAATGCAGGGCACTGTCCCTTTGAAGCCCTCAACGCAGCAGGCTGTCATGGACTCGGCTGCAGGCCTTTGTGGCTGCAGAGACTGCAGCTCCTCTGGAGGTTATGGGTCAATTTGCACTCCTCTTTGAGTAAATGAGGCTTGTGGGGTGAGCACCTTGCAAAGAGTGGCAAGCAGCCTGCTCCTTTTGTTGAGACGCATGTGTGGTGAGAGAGGCTTGGCAGCAGAGAAGAAGCAAGAGGGGCAGCCAGGGAGGGGATTTGCATGCAGCTTGGAGGTCCCAGATGTCCTGCTTCCCCACCAGGGAATGCTGGCGATGCCCATCAGGCCCTATTCACAAGTGGGCCCCCAGCTTCTGGATCTGCCCTGTCCCAGCCACGAAAACACACACAGGCCGAACCCTGAGCCCTGCTTAGGGTGACCTTTGCGGCCCAGGTTGTTGGAATGGCACAACTGTGTTAGGGGAGAGGAGGCCCGAGGAGGCCTTCAGGGAGCTGCCACAGCATAGCAGTGCTCCAGAAAAGGCACTCTCCTTTCTGTAGGCTGCATGCGCACTCGAGCTGCTGCTTGAGGCAGAGAGAGGACAGCTAGGTGATCCATGGCCGAAGGCAATGCAGAGAGATGTTTTGGTGGGGCGGTGGCTCCATCTGCTGGCTGACAAGCGTGGAAGGAGAAGCCTCATTCCCACTGAGTTCCGGAGGAAGTTTCCAAACATTAGGCACTCTGGGTGCACAAGCTAGGGAGTGCTACTGAGGACTTCCCTCTGGCAACTGAGTGGGCACCAAGGGCATCTGGGCTGGAGGGTGCTTGGAAGCCGCAGGGGAGCCATTGGGCACCCAGTGCTCTCTGATGGAGAACACTGCAGGCCCGAGCATCCATGAACTCCTCCAAGGCTTTGGAGGGGGAAAGTTGTCCTTAGCAGAAGGCTTCCTGCCTCGTGCAGCAGGCCTTTCTGGATGTCGAAGCTGCAGCTTCCTTGCAGGCTGCTGGTCCAGGGGCATGTGTCCCCTGGTCCAGAGTGCTGTAGGAGGAGCTCCTAGCAAGGGGAGCCAAGCACCTTGTTTCCTTGGCCTAGACTGGGCTGTGCACACAGAGGCCTGCCAGCAGTGAAGACAGCGCAGGCAGCTAGGGGATGTGTCAGGCAGATAAGAGGCAGCAGGAGTCCCACTTGAAAGTGGGGTCATGACTGTTTTGACCCCAGGCTCCAACGGCAACCTGCATACATAGCCTCTGGACCCGCAGCTTCCCAGGAGTGCAAGAGACACACAGGCAACACCCTGTTGCCTTCTCGTATGAACTGTGCTCCATGGAGGTCCTGTTGCCTGGCAGTGGCCTAGGCCAGCACAGACCCTAGGGAGGCCTGGCCCAGCCTGGGATGGGCCGCGACCTAGCAGGGCAATGGGCAAGCCTGGAACTTGAGGCCAGGCTGCAGGCTCATTCCAGGTTGGGCCTGGTGCAGAGAGCCTTCAGCCAGGACCTACAGGGCGAATGCTCAGGCCAGTGGCTTCTCCCTGTAATCCATGTTCCTCACTCGGGCTGCTCTGCTTGTCAGACCCACACTCCCTAGAAGTGTGTTTCTGAGGCATTTGGACAGTTGGGAAGTGGAGGCTCTCGCAACATTGGAGGCCTGCCTTGAACATTGCTCTGCATACTAAGAGGATTCCCTGCACCTCTGGTGCTGGGGAGAGATTTTCTGCACACAGGAGCCATTGGCACACACAGTGTTTCCCCACGGAAAGTGGTGTCAAAAAGCTCCCTGACAGGAATGCAGGGCACTGTCCCTTTGAAGCCCTCAACGCAGCAGGCTGTCATGGACTCGGCTGCAGGCCTTTGTGGCTGCAGAGACTGCAGCTCCTCTGGAGGTCATGGGTCAATTTGCACTCCTCTTTGAGTAAATGAGGCTTGTGGGGTGAGCACCTTGCAAAGAGTGGCAAGCAGCCTGCTCCTTCTGGTGAGACGCACGTGTGGTGAGAGAGGCTTGGCAGCAGAGAAGAAGCAAGAGGGGCAGCCAGGGAGGGGATTTGCATGCAGCTTGGAGGTCCCAGATGTCCTGCTTCCCCACCAGGGAATGCTTGCGATGCCCATCAGGCCCTATTCACAAGTGGGCCCCCAGCGTCTGGATCTGCCCTGTCCCAGCCACGAAAACACACACAGGCCGAACCCTGAGCCCTGCTTAGGGTGACCTTTGCGGCCCAGGTGGTTGGAGTGGCACAACTGTGTGAGGGGAGAGGAGGCCCGAGGAGGCCTTCAGGGAGCTGCCACAGCATAGCAGTGCTCCAAAAAAGGCACACTCCTTTCTGTAGGCTGCATGCGCACTCGAGCAGCTGCTTGAGGCAGAGAGAGGACAGCTAGGCGATCCATGGCTGAAGGCAATGCAGAGAGATTTTTTTGGTGGGGCGGTGGCTCCATCTGCTGGCTGACAAGCGTGGAAGGAGAAGCCTCATTCCCACTGAGTTCCGGAGGAAGTTTCCAAACATTAGGCACTCTGGGTGCACAAGCTAGGGAGTGCTACTGAGGACTTCCCTCTGGCAACAGAGCGGGCCCCAAGGGCATTTGGGCTGGAGGGTGCTTGGAAGCCGCAGGGGAGCCATTGGGCACCCAGTGCTCTCTGATGGAGAACACTGCAGGCCCGAGCATCCATGAACTCCTCCAAGGCTTTGGAGGGGGAAAGTTGTCCTTAGCAGAAGGCTTCCTGCCTCGTGCAGCAGGCCTTTCTGGATGGCGAAGCTGCAGCTTCCTTGCAGGCTGCTGGTCCAGGGGCATGTGTCCCCTGGTCCAGAGTGCTGTAGGAGGAGCTCCTAGCAAGGGGAGCCAAGCACCTTGTTTCCTTGGCCTAGACTGGGCTGTGCACACAGAGGCCTGCCAGCAGTGAAGACAGCGCAGGCAGCTAGGGGATGTGTCAGGCAGATAAGAGGCAGCAGGAGTCCCACTTGAAAGTGGGGTCATGACTGTTTTGACCCCAGGCTCCTACGGCAACCTGCATACATAGCCTCTGGACCCGCAGCTTCCCAGGAGTGCAAGAGACACACAGGCAACACCCTGTTGCCTTCTCGTATGAACTGTGCTCCATGGAGGTCCTGTTGCCTGGCAGTGGCCTAGGCCAGCACAGACCCTAGGGAGGCCTGGCCCAGCCTGGGATGGGCCGCGACCTAGCAGGGCAATGGGCAAGCCTGGAACTTGAGGCCAGGCTGCAGGCTCATTCCAGGTTGGGCCTGGTGCAGAGAGCCTTGAGCCAGGACCTACAGGGCGAATGCTCAGGCCAGTGGCTTCTCCCTGTAATCCATGTTCCTCACTCGGGCTGCTCTGCTTGTCAGACTCACACTCCCTAGAAGTGTGTTTCTGAGGCATTTGGACAGTTGGGAAGTGGAGGCTCTCCCAACATTGGAGGCCTGCCTTGAACATTGCTCTGCATACTAAGAGGATTCCCTGCACCTCTGGTGCTGGGGAGAGATTTTCTGCACACAGGAGCCATTGGCACACACAGTGTTTCCCCACGGAAAGTGGTGTCAAAAAGCTCCCTGACAGGAATGCAGGGCACTGTCCCTTTGAAGCCCTCAACGCAGCAGGCTGTCATGGACTCGGCTGCAGGCCTTTGTGGCTGCAGAGACTGCAGCTCCTCTGGAGGTCATGGGTCAATTTGCACTCCTCTTTGAGTAAATGAGGCTTGTGGGGTGAGCACCTTGCAAAGAGTGGCAAGCAGCCTGCTCCTTCTGGTGAGACGCACGTGTGGTGAGAGAGGCTTGGCAGCAGAGAAGAAGCAAGAGGGGCAGCCAGGGAGGGGATTTGCATGCAGCTTGGAGGTCCCAGATGTCCTGCTTCCCCACCAGGGAATGCTGGCGATGCCCATCAGGCCCTATTCACAAGTGGGCCCCCAGCGTCTGGATCTGCCCTGTCCCAGCCACGAAAACACACACAGGCCGAACCCTGAGCCCTGCTTAGGGTGACCTTTGCGGCCCAGGTGGTTGGAGTGGCACAACTGTGTGAGGGGAGAGGAGGCCCGAGGAGGCCTTCAGGGAGCTGCCACAGCATAGCAGTGCTCCAGAAAAGGCACTCTCCTTTCTGTAGGCTGCATGCGCACTCGAGCTGCTGCTTGAGGCAGAGAGAGGACAGCTAGGCGATCCATGGCTGAAGGCAATGCAGAGAGATTTTTTTGGTGGGGCGGTGGCTCCATCTGCTGGCTGACAAGCGTGGAAGGAGAAGCCTCATTCCCACTGAGTTCCGGAGGAAGTTTCCAAACATTAGGCACTCTGGGTGCACAAGCTAGGGAGTGCTACTGAGGACTTCCCTCTGGCAACAGAGTGGGCCCCAAGGGCATTTGGGCTGGAGGGTGCTTGGAAGCCGCAGGGGAGCCATTGGGCACCCAGTGCTCTCTGATGGAGAACACTGCAGGCCCGAGCATCCATGAACTCCTCCAAGGCTTTGGAGGGGGAAAGTTGTCCTTAGCAGAAGGCTTCCTGCCTCGTGCAGCAGGCCTTTCTGGATGGCGAAGCTGCAGCTTCCTTGCAGGCTGCTGGTCCAGGGGCATGTGTCCCCTGGTCCAGAGTGCTGTAGGAGGAGCTCCTAGCAAGGGGAGCCAAGCACCTTGTTTCCTTGGCCTAGACTGGGCTGTGCACACAGAGGCCTGCCAGCAGTGAAGACAGCGCAGGCAGCTAGGGGATGTGTCAGGCAGATAAGAGGCAGCAGGAGTCCCACTTGAAAGTGGGGTCATGACTGTTTTGACCCCAGGCTCCAACGGCAACCTGCATACATAGCCTCTGGACCCGCAGCTTCCCAGGAGTGCAAGAGACACACAGGCAACACCCTGTTGCCTTCTCGTATGAACTGTGCTCCATGGAGGTCCTGTTGCCTGGCAGTGGCCTAGGCCAGCACAGACCCTAGGGAGGCCTGGCCCAGCCTGGGATGGGCCGCGACCTAGCAGGGCAATGGGCAAGCCTGGAACTTGAGGCCAGGCTGCAGGCTCATTCCAGGTTGGGCCTGGTGCAGAGAGCCTTCAGCCAGGACCTACAGGGCGAATGCTCAGGCCAGTGGCTTCTCCCTGTAATCCATGTTCCTCACTCGGGCTGCTCTGCTTGTCAGACCCACACTCCCTAGAAGTGTGTTTCTGAGGCATTTGGACAGTTGGGAAGTGGAGGCTCTCCCAACATTGGAGGCCTGCCTTGAACATTGCTCTGCATACTAAGAGGATTCCCTGCACCTCTGGTGCTGGGGAGAGATTTTCTGCACACAGGAGCCATTGGCACACACAGTGTTTCCCCACGGAAAGTGGTGTCAAAAAGCTCCCTGACAGGAATGCAGGGCACTGTCCCTTTGAAGCCCTCAACGCAGCAGGCTGTCATGGACTCGGCTGCAGGCCTTTGTGGCTGCAGAGACTGCAGCTCCTCTGGAGGTCATGGGTCAATTTGCACTCCTCTTTGAGTAAATGAGGCTTGTGGGGTGAGCACCTTGCAAAGAGTGGCAAGCAGCCTGCTCCTTCTGGTGAGACGCACGTGTGGTGAGAGAGGCTTGGCAGCAGAGAAGAAGCAAGAGGGGCAGCCAGGGAGGGGATTTGCATGCAGCTTGGAGGTCCCAGATGTCCTGCTTCCCCACCAGGGAATGCTGGCGATGCCCATCAGGCCCTATTCACAAGTGGGCCCCCAGCGTCTGGATCTGCCCTGTCCCAGCCACGAAAACACACACAGGCCGAACCCTGAGCCCTGCTTAGGGTGACCTTTGCGGCCCAGGTGGTTGGAGTGGCACAACTGTGTGAGGGGAGAGGAGGCCCGAGGAGGCCTTCAGGGAGCTGCCACAGCATAGCAGTGCTCCAGAAAAGGCACTCTCCTTTCTGTAGGCTGCATGCACACTCGAGCTGCTGCTTGAGGCAGAGAGAGGACAGCTAGGCGATCCATGGCTGAAGGCAATGCAGAGAGATTTTTTTGGTGGGGCGGTGGCTCCATCTGCTGGCTGACAAGCGTGGAAGGAGAAGCCTCATTCCCACTGAGTTCCGGAGGAAGTTTCCAAACATTAGGCACTCTGGGTGCACAAGCTAGGGAGTGCTACTGAGGACTTCCCTCTGGCAACAGAGCGGGCCCCAAGGGCATTTGGGCTGGAGGGTGCTTGGAAGCCGCAGGGGAGCCATTGGGCACCCAGTGCTCTCTGATGGAGAACACTGCAGGCCCGAGCATCCATGAACTCCTCCAAGGCTTTGGAGGGGGAAAGTTGTCCTTAGCAGAAGGCTTCCTGCCTCGTGCAGCAGGCCTTTCTGGATGGCGAAGCTGCAGCTTCCTTGCAGGCTGCTGGTCCAGGGGCATGTGTCCCCTGGTCCAGAGTGCTGTAGGAGGAGCTCCTAGCAAGGGGAGCCAAGCACCTTGTTTCCTTGGCCTAGACTGGGCTGTGCACACAGAGGCCTGCCAGCAGTGAAGACAGCGCAGGCAGCTAGGGGATGTGTCAGGCAGATAAGAGGCAGCAGGAGTCCCACTTGAAAGTGGGGTCATGACTGTTTTGACCCCAGGCTCCTACGGCAACCTGCATACATAGCCTCTGGACCCGCAGCTTCCCAGGAGTGCAAGAGACACACAGGCAACACCCTGTTGCCTTCTCGTATGAACTGTGCTCCATGGAGGTCCTGTTGCCTGGCAGTGGCCTAGGCCAGCACAGACCCTAGGGAGGCCTGGCCCAGCCTGGGATGGGCCGCGACCTAGCAGGGCAATGGGCAAGCCTGGAACTTGAGGCCA
This sequence comes from Hippopotamus amphibius kiboko, assembly GCF_030028045.1. Lineage (NCBI taxonomy): Eukaryota > Metazoa > Chordata > Mammalia > Artiodactyla > Hippopotamidae > Hippopotamus > Hippopotamus amphibius. The sequence goes on along the minus strand of NC_080191.1, from coordinate 99,215,007 downwards.
GGCTGCAGGCTCATTCCAGGTTGGGCCTGGTGCAGAGAGCCTTCAGCCAGGACCTACAGGGCGAATGCTCAGGCCAGTGGCTTCTCCCTGTAATCCATGTTCCTCACTCGGGCTGCTCTGCTTGTCAGACCCACACTCCCTAGAAGTGTGTTTCTGAGGCATTTGGACAGTTGGGAAGTGGAGGCTCTCCCAACATTGGAGGCCTGCCTTGAACATTGCTCTGCATACTAAGAGGATTCCCTGCACCTCTGGTGCTGGGGAGAGATTTTCTGCACACAGGAGCCATTGGCACACACAGTGTTTCCCCACGGAAAGTGGTGTCAAAAAGCTCCCTGACAGGAATGCAGGGCACTGTCCCTTTGAAGCCCTCAACGCAGCAGGCTGTCATGGACTCGGCTGCAGGCCTTTGTGGCTGCAGAGACTGCAGCTCCTCTGGAGGTCATGGGTCAATTTGCACTCCTCTTTGAGTAAATGAGGCTTGTGGGGTGAGCACCTTGCAAAGAGTGGCAAGCAGCCTGCTCCTTCTGGTGAGACGCACGTGTGGTGAGAGAGGCTTGGCAGCAGAGAAGAAGCAAGAGGGGCAGCCAGGGAGGGGATTTGCATGCAGCTTGGAGGTCCCAGATGTCCTGCTTCCCCACCAGGGAATGCTGGCGATGCCCATCAGGCCCTATTCACAAGTGGGCCCCCAGCGTCTGGATCTGCCCTGTCCCAGCCACGAAAACACACACAGGCCGAACCCTGAGCCCTGCTTAGGGTGACCTTTGCGGCCCAGGTGGTTGGAGTGGCACAACTGTGTGAGGGGAGAGGAGGCCCGAGGAGGCCTTCAAGGAGCTGCCACAGCATAGCAGTGCTCCAGAAAAGGCACTCTCCTTTCTGTAGGCTGCATGCGCACTCGAGCTGCTGCTTGAGGCAGAGAGAGGACAGCTAGGCGATCCATGGCTGAAGGCAATGCAGAGAGATTTTTTTGGTGGGGCAGTGGCTCCATCTGCTGGCTGACAAGCGTGGAAGGAGAAGCCTCATTCCCACTGAGTTCCGGAGGAAGTTTCCAAACATTAGGCACTCTGGGTGCACAAGCTAGGGAGTGCTACTGAGGACTTCCCTCTGGCAACAGAGTGGGCCCCAAGGGCATTTGGGCTGGAGGGTGCTTGGAAGCCGCAGGGGAGCCATTGGGCACCCAGTGCTCTCTGATGGAGAACATTGCAGGCCCGATCATCCATGAACTCCTCCAAGGCTTTGGAGGGGGAAAGTTGTCTTTAGCAGAAGGCTTCCTGCCTCGTGCAGCAGGCCTTTCTGGATGGCGAAGCTGCAGCTTCCTTGCAGGCTGCTGGTCCAGGGGCATGTGTCCCCTGGTCCAGAGTGCTGTAGGAGGAGCTCCTAGCAAGGGGAGCCAAGCACCTTGTTTCCTTGGCCTAGACTGGGCTGTGCACACAGAGGCCTGCCAGCAGTGAAGACAGCGCAGGCAGCTAGGGGATGTGTCAGGCAGATAAGAGGCAGCAGGAGTCCCACTTGAAAGTGGGGTCATGACTGTTTTGACCCCAGGCTCCAACGGCAACCTGCATACATAGCCTCTGGACCCGCAGCTTCCCAGGAGTGCAAGAGACACACAGGCAACACCCTGTTGCCTTCTCGTATGAACTGTGCTCCGTGGAGGTCCTGTTGCCTGGCAGTGGCCTAGGCCAGCACAGACCCTAGGGAGGCCTGGCCCAGCCTGGGATGGGCCGCGACCTAGCAGGGCAATGGGCAAGCCTGGAACTTGAGGCCAGGCTGCAGGCTCATTCCAGGTTGGGCCTGGTGCAGAGAGCCTTCAGCCAGGACCTACAGGGCGAATGCTCAGGCCAGTGGCTTCTCCCTGTAATCCATGTTCCTCACTCGGGCTGCTCTGCTTGTCAGACCCACACTCCCTAGAAGTGTGTTTCTGAGGCATTTGGACAGTTGGGAAGTGGAGGCTCTCCCAACATTGGAGGCCTGCCTTGAACATTGCTCTGCATACTAAGAGGATTCCCTGCACCTCTGGTGCTGGGGAGAGATTTTCTGCACACAGGAGCCATTGGCACACACAGTGTTTCCCCACGGAAAGTGGTGTCAAAAAGCTCCCTGACAGGAATGCAGGGCACTGTCCCTTTGAAGCCCTCAACGCAGCAGGCTGTCATGGACTCGGCTGCAGGCCTTTGTGGCTGCAGAGACTGCAGCTCCTCTGGAGGTCATGGGTCAATTTGCACTCCTCTTTGAGTAAATGAGGCTTGTGGGGTGAGCACCTTGAAAAGAGTGGCAAGCAGCCTGCTCCTTCTGGTGAGACGCACGTGTAGTGAGAGAGGCTTGGCAGCAGAGAAGAAGCAAGAGGGGCAGCCAGGGAGGGGATTTGCATGCAGCTTGGAGGTCCCAGATGTCCTGCTTCCCCACCAGGGAATGCTGGCGATGCCCATCAGGCCCTATTCACAAGTGGGCCCCCAGCGTCTGGATCTGCCCTGTCCCAGCCACGAAAACACACACAGGCCGAACCCTGAGCCCTGCTTAGGGTGACCTTTGCGGCCCAGGTGGTTGGAGTGGCACAACTGTGTGAGGGGAGAGGAGGCCCGAGGAGGCCTTCAAGGAGCTGCCACAGCATAGCAGTGCTCCAGAAAAGGCACTCTCCTTTCTGTAGGCTGCATGCGCACTCGAGCTGCTGCTTGAGGCAGAGAGAGGACAGCTAGGCGATCCATGGCTGAAGGCAATGCAGAGAGGTTTTTTTGGTGGGGCGGTGGCTCCATCTGCTGGCTGACAAGCGTGGAAGGAGAAGCCTCATTCCCACTGAGTTCCGGAGGAAGTTTCCAAACATTAGGCACTCTGGGTGCACAAGCTAGGGAGTGCTACTGAGGACTTCCCTCTGGCAACAGAGCGGGCCCCAACGGCATTTGGGCTGGAGGGTGCTTGGAAGCCGCAGGGGAGCCATTGGGCACCCAGTGCTCTCTGATGGAGAACACTGCAGGCCCGAGCATCCATGAACTCCTCCAAGGCTTTGGAGGGGGAAAGTTGTCCTTAGCAGAAGGCTTCCTGCCTCGTGCAGCAGGCCTTTCTGGATGGCGAAGCTGCAGCTTCCTTGCAGGCTGCTGGTCCAGGGGCATGTGTCCCCTGGTCCAGAGTGCTGTAGGAGGAGCTCCTAGCAAGGGGAGCCAAGCACCTTGTTTCCTTGGCCTAGACTGGGCTGTGCACACAGAGGCCTGCCAGCAGTGAAGACAGCGCAGGCAGCTAGGGGATGTGTCAGGCAGATAAGAGGCAGCAGGAGTCCCACTTGAAAGTGGGGTCATGACTGTTTTGACCCCAGGCTCCAACGGCAACCTGCATACATAGCCTCTGGACCCGCAGCTTCCCAGGAGTGCAAGAGACACACAGGCAACACCCTGTTGCCTTCTCGTATGAACTGTGCTCCATGGAGGTCCTGTTGCCTGGCAGTGGCCTACGCCAGCACAGACCCTAGGGAGGCCTGGCCCAGCCTGGGATGGGCTGCGACCTAGCAGGGCAATGGGCAAGCCTGGAACTTGAGGCCAGGCTGCAGGCTCATTCCAGGTTGGGCCTGGTGCAGAGAGCCTTCAGCCAGGACCTACAGGGCGAATGCTCAGGCCAGTGGCTTCTCCCTGTAATCCATGTTCCTCACTCGGGCTGCTCTGCTTGTCAGACCCACACTCCCTAGAAGTGTGTTTCTGAGGCATTTGGACAGTTGGGAAGTGGAGGCTCTCCCAACATTGGAGGCCTGCCTTGAACATTGCTCTGCATACTAAGAGGATTCCCTGCACCTCTGGTGCTGGGGAGAGATTTTCTGCACACAGGAGCCATTGGCACACACAGTGTTTCCCCACGGAAAGTGGTGTCAAAAAGCTCCCTGACAGGACTGCAGGGCACTGTCCCTTTGAAGCCCTCAACGCAGCAGGCTGTCATGGACTCGGCTGCAGGCCTTTGTGGCTGCAGAGACTGCAGCTCCTCTGGAGGTCATGGGTCAATTTGCACTCCTCTTTGAGTAAATGAGGCTTGTGGGGTGAGCACCTTGCAAAGAGTGGCAAGCAGCCTGCTCCTTCTGGTGAGACGCACGTGTGGTGAGAGAGGCTTGGCAGCAGAGAAGAAGCAAGAGGGGCAGCCAGGGAGGGGATTTGCATGCAGCTTGGAGGTCCCAGATGTCCTGCTTCCCCACCAGGGAATGCTGGCGATGCCCATCAGGCCCTATTCACAAGTGGGCCCCCAGCGTCTGGATCTGCCCTGTCCCAGCCACGAAAACACACACAGGCCGAACCCTGAGCCCTGCTTAGGGTGACCTTTGCGGCCCAGGTGGTTGGAGTGGCACAACTGTGTGAGGGGAGAGGAGGCCCGAGGAGGCCTTCAGGGAGCTGCCACAGCATAGCAGTGCTCCAGAAAAGGCACGGTCCTTTCTGTAGGCTGCATGCGCACTCGAGCTGCTGCTTGAGGCAGAGAGAGGACAGCTAGGCGATCCATGGCTGAAGGCAATGCAGAGAGATTTTTTTGGTGGGGCGGTGGCTCCATCTGCTGGCTGACAAGCGTGGAAGGAGAAGCCTCATTCCCACTGAGTTCCGGAGGAAGTTTCCAAACATTAGGCACTCTGGGTGCACAAGCTAGGGAGTGCTACTGAGGACTTCCCTCTGGCAACAGAGTGGGCACCAAGGGCATCTGGGCTGGAGGGTGCTTGGAAGCCGCAGGGGAGCCATTGGGCACCCAGTGCTCTCTGATGGAGAACACTGCAGGCCCGAGCATCCATGAACTCCTCCAAGGCTTTGGAGGGGGAAAGTTTTCTTTAGCAGAAGGCTTCCTGCCTCGTGCAGCAGGCCTTTCTGGATGGCGAAGCTGCAGCTTCCTTGCAGGCTGCTGGTCCAGGGGCATGTGTCCCCTGGTCCAGAGTGCTGTAGGAGGAGCTCCTAGCAAGGGGAGCCAAGCACCTTGTTTCCTTGGCCTAGACTGGGCTGTGCACACAGAGGCCTGCCAGCAGTGAAGACAGCGCAGGCAGCTAGGGGATGTGTCAGGCAGATAAGAGGCAGCAGGAGTCCCACTTGAAAGTGGGGTCATGACTGTTTTGACCCCAGGCTCCAACGGCAACCTGCATACATAGCCTCTGGACCCGCAGCTTCCCAGGAGTGCAAGAGACACACAGGCAACACCCTGTTGCCTTCTCGTATGAACTGTGCTCCATGGAGGTCCTGTTGCCTGGCAGTGGCCTAGGCCAGCACAGACCCTAGGGAGGCCTGGCCCAGCCTGGGATGGGCTGCGACCTAGCAGGGCAATGGGCAAGCCTGGAACTTGAGGCCAGGCTGCAGGCTCATTCCAGGTTGGGCCTGGTGCAGAGAGCCTTCAGCCAGGACCTACAGGGCGAATGCTCAGGCCAGTGGCTTCTCCCTGTAATCCATGTTCCTCACTCGGGCTGCTCTGCTTGTCAGACCCACACTCCCTAGAAGTGTGTTTCTGAGGCATTTGGACAGTTGGGAAGTGGAGGCTCTCCCAACATTGGAGGCCTGCCTTGAACATTGCTCTGCATACTAAGAGGATTCCCTGCACCTCTGGTGCTGGGGAGAGATTTTCTGCACACAGGAGCCATTGGCACACACAGTGTTTCCCCACGGAAAGTGGTGTCAAAAAGCTCCCTGACAGGAATGCAGGGCGCTGTCCCTTTGAAGCCCTCAACGCAGCAGGCTGTCATGGACTCGGCTGCAGGCCTTTGTGGCTGCAGAGACTGCAGCTCCTCTGGAGGTCATGGGTCAATTTGCACTCCTCTTTGAGTAAATGAGGCTTGTGGGGTGAGCACCTTGCAAAGAGTGGCAAGCAGCCTGCTCCTTCTGGTGAGACGCACGTGTGGTGAGAGAGGCTTGGCAGCAGAGAAGAAGCAAGAGGGGCAGCCAGGGAGGGGATTTGCATGCAGCTTGGAGGTCCCAGATGTCCTGCTTCCCCACCAGGGAATGCTGGCGATGCCCATCAGGCCCTATTCACAAGTGGGCCCCCAGCGTCTGGATCTGCCCTGTCCCAGCCACGAAAACACACACAGGCCGAACCCTGAGCCCTGCTTAGGGTGACCTTTGCGGCCCAGGTGGTTGGAGTGGCACAACTGTGTGAGGGGAGAGGAGGCCCGAGGAGGCCTTCAGGGAGCTGCCACAGCATAGCAGTGCTCCAGAAAAGGCACTCTCCTTTCTGTAGGCTGCATGCGCACTCGAGCTGCTGCTTGAGGCAGAGAGAGGACAGCTAGGCGATCCATGGCTGAAGGCAATGCAGAGAGATTTTTTTGGTGGGGCGGTGGCTCCATCTGCTGGCTGACAAGCGTGGAAGGAGAAGCCTCATTCCCACTGAGTTCCGGAGGAAGTTTCCAAACATTAGGCACTCTGGGTGCACAAGCTAGGGAGTGCTACTGAGGACTTCCCTCTGGCAACAGAGCGGGCCCCAAGGGCATTTGGGCTGGAGGGTGCTTGGAAGCCGCAGGGGAGCCATTGGGCACCCAGTGCTCTCTGATGGAGAACACTGCAGGCCCGAGCATCCATGAACTCCTCCAAGGCTTTGGAGGGGGAAAGTTGTCCTTAGCAGAAGGCTTCCTGCCTCGTGCAGCAGGCCTTTCTGGATGGCGAAGCTGCAGCTTCCTTGCAGGCTGCTGGTCCAGGGGCATGTGTCCCCTGGTCCAGAGTGCTGTAGGAGGAGCTCCTAGCAAGGGGAGCCAAGCACCTTGTTTCCTTGGCCTAGACTGGGCTGTGCACACAGAGGCCTGCCAGCAGTGAAGACAGCGCAGGCAGCTAGGGGATGTGTCAGGCAGATAAGAGGCAGCAGGAGTCCCACTTGAAAGTGGGGTCATGACTGTTTTGACCCCAGGCTCCAACGGCAACCTGCATACATAGCCTCTGGACCCGCAGCTTCCCAGGAGTGCAAGAGACACACAGGCAACACCCTGTTGCCTTCTCGTATGAACTGTGCTCCATGGAGGTCCTGTTGCCTGGCAGTGGCCTAGGCCAGCACAGACCCTAGGGAGGCCTGGCCCAGCCTGGGATGGGCCGCGACCTAGCAGGGCAATGGGCAAGCCTGGAACTTGAGGCCAGGCTGCAGGCTCATTCCAGGTTGGGCCTGGTGCAGAGAGCCTTCAGCCAGGACCTACAGGGCGAATGCTCAGGCCAGTGGCTTCTCCCTGTAATCCATGTTCCTCACTCGGGCTGCTCTGCTTGTCAGACCCACACTCCCTAGAAGTGTGTTTCTGAGGCATTTGGACAGTTTGGAAGTGGAGGCCCTCCCAACATTGGAGGCCTGCCTTGAACATTGCTCTGCATACTAAGAGGATTCCCTGCACCTCTGGTGCTGGGGAGAGATTTTCTGCACACAGGAGCCATTGGCACACACAGTGTTTCCCCACGGAAAGTGGTGTCAAAAAGCTCCCTGACAGGAATGCAGGGCACTGTCCCTTTGAAGCCCTCAACGCAGCAGGCTGTCATGGACTCGGCTGCAGGCCTTTGTGGCTGCAGAGACTGCAGCTCCTCTGGAGGTCATGGGTCAATTTGCACTCCTCTTTGAGTAAATGAGGCTTGTGGGGTGAGCACCTTGAAAAGAGTGGCAAGCAGCCTGCTCCTTCTGGTGAGACGCACGTGTGGTGAGAGAGGCTTGGCAGCAGAGAAGAAGCAAGAGGGGCAGCCAGGGAGGGGATTTGCATGCAGCTTGGAGGTCCCAGATGTCCTGCTTCCCCACCAGGGAATGCTGGCGATGCCCATCAGGCCCTATTCACAAGTGGGCCCCCAGCGTCTGGATCTGCCCTGTCCCAGCCACGAAAACACACACAGGCCGAACCCTGAGCCCTGCTTAGGGTGACCTTTGCGGCCCAGGTGGTTGGAGTGGCACAACTGTGTGAGGGGAGAGGAGGCCCGAGGAGGCCTTCAGGGAGCTGCCACAGCATAGCAGTGCTCCAGAAAAGGCACTGTCCTTTCTGTAGGCTGCATGCGCACTCGAGCTGCTGCTTGAGGCAGAGAGAGGACAGCTAGGCGATCCATGGCTGAAGGCAATGCAGAGAGATTTTTTTGGTGGGGCGGTGGCTCCATCTGCTGGCTGACAAGCGTGGAAGGAGAAGCCTCATTCCCACTGAGTTCCGGAGGAAGTTTCCAAACATTAGGCACTCTGGGTGCACAAGCTAGGGAGTGCTACTGAGGACTTCCCTCTGGCAACAGAGCGGGCCCCAAGGGCATTTGGGCTGGAGGGTGCTTGGAAGCCGCAGGGGAGCCATTGGGCACCCAGTGCTCTCTGATGGAGAACACTGCAGGCCCGAGCATCCATGAACTCCTCCAAGGCTTTGGAGGGGGAAAGTTGTCCTTAGCAGAAGGCTTCCTGCCTCGTGCAGCAGGCCTTTCTGGATGGCGAAGCTGCAGCTTCCTTGCAGGCTGCTGGTCCAGGGGCATGTGTCCCCTGGTCCAGAGTGCTGTAGGAGGAGCTCCTAGCAAGGGGAGCCAAGCACCTTGTTTCCTTGGCCTAGACTGGGCTGTGCACACAGAGGCCTGCCAGCAGTGAAGACAGCGCAGGCAGCTAGGGGATGTGTCAGGCAGATAAGAGGCAGCAGGAGTCCCACTTGAAAGTGGGGTCATGACTGTTTTGACCCCAGGCTCCAACGGCAACCTGCATACATAGCCTCTGGACCCGCAGCTTCCCAGGAGTGCAAGAGACACACAGGCAACACCCTGTTGCCTTCTCGTATGAACTGTGCTCCATGGAGGTCCTGTTGCCTGGCAGTGGCCTAGGCCAGCACAGACCCTAGGGAGGCCTGGCCCAGCCTGGGATGGGCCGCGACCTAGCAGGGCAATGGGCAAGCCTGGAACTTGAGGCCAGGCTGCAGGCTCATTCCAGGTTGGGCCTGGTGCAGAGAGCCTTCAGCCAGGACCTACAGGGCGAATGCTCAGGCCAGTGGCTTCTCCCTGTAATCCATGTTCCTCACTCGGGCTGCTCTGCTTGTCAGACCCACACTCCCTAGAAGTGTGTTTCTGAGGCATTTGGACAGTTGGGAAGTGGAGGCTCTCCCAACATTGGAGGCCTGCCTTGAACATTGCTCTGCATACTAAGAGGATTCCCTGCACCTCTGGTGCTGGGGAGAGATTTTCTGCACACAGGAGCCATTGGCACACACAGTGTTTCCCCACGGAAAGTGGTGTCAAAAAGCTCCCTTACAGGAATGCAGGGCACTGTCCCTTTGAAGCCCTCAACGCAGCAGGCTGTCATGGACTCGGCTGCAGGCCTTTGTGGCTGCAGAGACTGCAGCTCCTCTGGAGGTCATGGGTCAATTTGCACTCCTCTTTGAGTAAATGAGGCTTGTGGGGTGAGCACCTTGCAAAGAGTGGCAAGCAGCCTGCTCCTTCTGGTGAGACGCACGTGTGGTGAGAGAGGCTTGGCAGCAGAGAAGAAGCAAGAGGGGCAGCCAGGGAGGGGATTTGCATGCAGCTTGGAGGTCCCAGATGTCCTGCTTCCCCACCAGGGAATGCTGGCGATGCCCATCAGGCCCTATTCACAAGTGGGCCCCCAGCGTCTGGATCTGCCCTGTCCCAGCCACGAAAACACACACAGGCCGAACCCTGAGCCCTGCTTAGGGTGACCTTTGTGGCCCAGGTGGTTGGATTGGCACAACTGTGTGAGGGGAGAGGAGGCCCGAGGAGGCCTTCAGGGAGCTGCCACAGCATAGCAGTGCTCCAGAAAAGGCACTCTCCTTTCTGTAGGCTGCATGCGCACTCGAGCTGCTGCTTGAGGCAGAGAGAGGACAGCTAGGCGATCCATGGCTGAAGGCAATGCAGAGAGATTTTTTTGGTGGGGCGGTGGCTCCATCTGCTGGCTGACAAGCGTGGAAGGAGAAGCCTCATTCCCACTGAGTTCCGGAGGAAGTTTCCAAACATTAGGCACTCTGGGTGCACAAGCTAGGGAGTGCTACTGAGGACTTCCCTCTGGCAACAGAGCGGGCCCCAAGGGCATTTGGGCTGGAGGGTGCTTGGAAGCCGCAGGGGAGCCATTGGGCACCCAGTGCTCTCTGATGGAGAACACTGCAGGCCCGAGCATCCATGAACTCCTCCAAGGCTTTGGAGGGGGAAAGTTGTCCTTAGCAGAAGGCTTCCTGCCTCGTGCAGCAGGCCTTTCTGGATGGCGAAGCTGCAGCTTCCTTGCAGGCTGCTGGTCCAGGGGCATGTGTCCCCTGGTCCAGAGTGCTGTAGGAGGAGCTCCTAGCAAGGGGAGCCAAGCACCTTGTTTCCTTGGCATAGACTGGGCTGTGCACACAGAGGCCTGCCAGCAGTGAAGACAGCGCAGGCAGCTAGGGGATGTGTCAGGCAGATAAGAGGCAGCAGGAGTCCCACTTGAAAGTGGGGTCATGACTGTTTTGACCCCAGGCTCCAACGGCAACCTGCATACATAGCCTCTGGACCCGCAGCTTCCCAGGAGTGCAAGAGACACACAGGCAACACCCTGTTGCCTTCTCGTATGAACTGTGCTCCATGGAGGTCCTGTTGCCTGGCAGTGGCCTAGGCCAGCACAGACCCTAGGGAGGCCTGGCCCAGCCTGGGATGGGCCGTGACCTAGCAGGGCAATGGGCAAGCCTGGAACTTGAGGCCAGGCTGCAGGCTCATTCCAGGTTGGGCCTGGTGCAGAGAGCCTTGAGCCAGGACCTACAGGGCGAATGCTCAGGCCAGTGGCTTCTCCCTGTAATCCATGTTCCTCACTCGGGCTGCTCTGCTTGTCAGACCTACACTCCCTAGAAGTGTGTTTCTGAGGCATTTGGACAGTTGGGAAGTGGAGGCTCTCCCAACATTGGAGGCCTGCCTTGAACATTGCTCTGCATACTAAGAGGATTCCCTGCACCTCTGGTGCTGGGGAGAGATTTTCTGCACACAGGAGCCATTGGCACACACAGTGTTTCCCCACGGAAAGTGGTGTCAAAAAGCTCCCTGACAGGAATGCAGGGCACTGTCCCTTTGAAGCCCTCAACGCAGCAGGCTGTCATGGACTCGGCTGCAGGCCTTTGTGGCTGCAGAGACTGCAGCTCCTCTGGAGGTCATGGGTCAATTTGCACTCCTCTTTGAGTAAATGAGGCTTGTGGGGTGAGCACCTTGCAAAGAGTGGCAAGCAGCCTGCTCCTTCTGGTGAGACGCACGTGTGGTGAGAGAGGCTTGGCAGCAGAGAAGAAGCAAGAGGGGCAGCCAGGGAGGGGATTTGCATGCAGCTTGGAGGTCCCAGATGTCCTGCTTCCCCACCAGGGAATGCTGGCGATGCCCATCAGGCCCTATTCACAAGTGGGCCCCCAGCGTCTGGATCTGCCCTGTCCCAGCCACGAAAACACACACAGGCCGAACCCTGAGCCCTGCTTAGGGTGACCTTTGCGGCCCAGGTGGTTGGATTGGCACAACTGTGTGAGGGGAGAGGAGGCCCGAGGAGGCCTTCAGGGAGCTGCCACAGCATAGCAGTGCTCCAGAAAAGGCACTCTCCTTTCTGTAGGCTGCATGCGCACTCGAGCTGCTGCTTGAGGCAGAGAGAGGACAGCTAGGCGATCCATGGCTGAAGGCAATGCAGAGAGATTTTTTTGGTGGGGCGGTGGCTCCATCTGCTGGCTGACAAGCGTGGAAGGAGAAGCCTCATTCCCACTGAGTTCCGGAGGAAGTTTCCAAACATTAGGCACTCTGGGTGCACAAGCTAGGGAGTGCTACTGAGGACTTCCCTCTGGCAACAGAGCGGGCCCCAAGGGCATTTGGGCTGGAGGGTGCTTGGAAGCCGCAGGGGAGCCATTGGGCACCCAGTGCTCTCTGATGGAGAACACTGCAGGCCCGAGCATCCATGAACTCCTCCAAGGCTTTGGAGGGGGAAACTTGTCCTTAGCAGAAGGCTTCCTGCCTCGTGCAGCAGGCCTTTCTGGATGGCGAAGCTGCAGCTTCCTTGCAGGCTGCTGGTCCAGGGGCATGTGTCCCCTGGTCCAGAGTGCTGTAGGAGGAGCTCCTAGCAAGGGGAGCCAAGCACCTTGTTTCCTTGGCCTAGACTGGGCTGTGCACACAGAGGCCTGCCAGCAGTGAAGACAGCGCAGGCAGCTAGGGGATGTGTCAGGCAGATAAGAGGCAGCAGGAGTCCCACTTGAAAGTGGGGTCATGACTGTTTTGACCCCAGGCTCCAACGGCAACCTGCATACATAGCCTCTGGACCCGCAGCTTCCCAGGAGTGCAAGAGACACACAGGCAACACCCTGTTGCCTTCTCGTATGAACTGTGCTCCATGGAGGTCCTGTTGCCTGGCAGTGGCCTAGGCCAGCACAGACCCTAGGGAGGCCTGGCCCAGCCTGGGATGGGCCGCGACCTAGCAGGGCAATGGGCAAGCCTGGAACTTGAGGCCAGGCTGCAGGCTCATTCCAGGTTGGGCCTGGTGCAGAGAGCCTTCAGCCAGGACCTACAGGGCGAATGCTCAGGCCAGTGGCTTCTCCCTGTAATCCATGTTCCTCACTCGGGCTGCTCTGCTTGTCAGACCCACACTCCCTAGAAGTGTGTTTCTGAGGCATTTGGACAGTTGGGAAGTGGAGGCTCTCCCAACATTGGAGGCCTGCCTTGAACATTGCTCTGCATACTAAGAGGATTCCCTGCACCTCTGGTGCTGGGGAGAGATTTTCTGCACACAGGAGCCATTGGCACACACAGTGTTTCCCCACGGAAAGTGGTGTCAAAAGCTCCCTGACAGGAATGCAGGGCACTGTCCCTTTGAAGCCCTCAACGCAGCAGGCTGTCATGGACTCGGCTGCAGGCCTTTGTGGCTGCAGAGACTGCAGCTCCTCTGGAGGTCATGGGTCAATTTGCACTCCTCTTTGAGTAAATGAGGCTTGTGGGGTGAGCACCTTGCAAAGAGTGGCAAGCAGCCTGCTCCTTCTGGTGAGACGCACGTGTGGTGAGAGAGGCTTGGCAGCAGAGAAGAAGCAAGAGGGGCAGCCAGGGAGGGGATTTGCATGCAGCTTGGAGGTCCCAGATGTCCTGCTTCCCCACCAGGGAATGCTGGCGATGCCCATCAGGCCCTATTCACAAGTGGGCCCCCAGCGTCTGGATCTGCCCTGTCCCAGCCACGAAAACACACACAGGCCGAACCCTGAGCCCTGCTTAGGGTGACCTTTGCGGCCCAGGTGGTTGGATTGGCACAACTGTGTGAGGGGAGAGGAGGCCCGAGGAGGCCTTCAGGGAGCTGCCACAGCATAGCAGTGCTCCAGAAAAGGCACTCTCCTTTCTGTAGGCTGCATGCGCACTCGAGCTGCTGCTTGAGGCAGAGAGAGGACAGCTAGGCGATCCATGGCTGAAGGCAATGCAGAGAGATTTTTTTGGTGGGGCGGTGGCTCCATCTGCTGGCTGACAAGCGTGGAAGGAGAAGCCTCATTCCCACTGAGTTCCGGAGGAAGTTTCCAAACATTAGGCACTCTGGGTGCACAAGCTAGGGAGTGCTACTGAGGACTTCCCTCTGGCAACAGAGCGGGCCCCAAGGGCATTTGGGCTGGAGGGTGCTTGGAAGCCGCAGGGGAGCCATTGGGCACCCAGTGCTCTCTGATGGAGAACACTGCAGGCCCGAGCATCCATGAACTCCTCCAAGGCTTTGGAGGGGGAAACTTGTCCTTAGCAGAAGGCTTCCTGCCTCGTGCAGCAGGCCTTTCTGGATGGCGAAGCTGCAGCTTCCTTGCAGGCTGCTGGTCCAGGGGCATGTGTCCCCTGGTCCAGAGTGCTGTAGGAGGAGCTCCTAGCAAGGGGAGCCAAGCACCTTGTTTCCTTGGCCTAGACTGGGCTGTGCACACAGAGGCCTGCCAGCAGTGAAGACAGCGCAGGCAGCTAGGGGATGTGTCAGGCAGATAAGAGGCAGCAGGAGTCCCACTTGAAAGTGGGGTCATGACTGTTTTGACCCCAGGCTCCAACGGCAACCTGCATACATAGCCTCTGGACCCGCAGCTTCCCAGGAGTGCAAGAGACACACAGGCAACACCCTGTTGCCTTCTCGTATGAACTGTGCTCCATGGAGGTCCTGTTGCCTGGCAGTGGCCTAGGCCAGCACAGACCCTAGGGAGGCCTGGCCCAGCCTGGGATGGGCCGCGACCTAGCAGGGCAATGGGCAAGCCTGGAACTTGAGGCCAGGCTGCAGGCTCATTCCAGGTTGGGCCTGGTGCAGAGAGCCTTCAGCCAGGACCTACAGGGCGAATGCTCAGGCCAGTGGCTTCTCCCTGTAATCCATGTTCCTCACTCGGGCTGCTCTGCTTGTCAGACCCACACTCCCTAGAAGTGTGTTTCTGAGGCATTTGGACAGTTGGGAAGTGGAGGCCCTCCCAACATTGGAGGCCTGCTTTGAACATTGCTCTGCATACTAAGAGGATTCCCTGCACCTCTGGTGCTGGGGAGAGATTTTCTGCACACAGGAGCCATTGGCACACACAGTGTTTCCCCACGGAAAGTGGTGTCAAAAAGCTCCCTGACAGGAATGCAGGGCACTGTCCCTTTGAAGCCCTCAACGCAGCAGGGTGTCATGGACTCGGCTGCAGGCCTTTGTGGCTGCAGAGACTGCAGCTCCTCTGGAGGTCATGGGTCAATTTGCACTCCTCTTTGAGTAAATGAGGCTTGTGGGGTGAGCACCTTGCAAAGAGTGGCAAGCAGCCTGCTCCTTCTGGTGAGACGCACGTGTGGTGAGAGAGGCTTGGCAGCAGAGAAGAAGCAAGAGGGGCAGCCAGGGAGGGGATTTGCATGCAGCTTGGAGGTCCCAGATGTCCTGCTTCCCCACCAGGGAATGCTGGCGATGCCCATCAGGCCCTATTCACAAGTGGGCCCCCAGCGTCTGGATCTGCCCTGTCCCAGCCACGAAAACACACACAGGCCGAACCCTGAGCCCTGCTTAGGGTGACCTTTGCGGCCCAGGTGGTTGGAGTGGCACAACTGTGTGAGGGGAGAGGAGGCCCGAGGAGGCCTTCAGGGAGCTGCCACAGCATAGCAGTGCTCCAGAAAAGGCACTCTCCTTTCTGTAGGCTGCATGCGCACTCGAGCTGCTGCTTGAGGCAGAGAGAGGACAGCTAGGCGATCCATGGCTGAAGGCAATGCAGAGAGATTTTTTTGGTGGGGCGGTGGCTCCATCTGCTGGCTGACAAGCGTGGAAGGAGAAGCCTCATTCCCACTGAGTTCCGGAGGAAGTTTCCAAACATTAGGCACTCTGGGTGCACAAGCTAGGGAGTGCTACTGAGGACTTCCCTCTGGCAACAGAGCGGGCACCAAGGGCATTTGGGCTGGAGGGTGCTTGGAAGCCGCAGGGGAGCCATTGGGCACCCAGTGCTCTCTGATGGAGAACACTGCAGGCCCGAGCATCCATGAACTCCTCCAAGGCTTTGGAGGGGGAAAGTTGTCCTTAGCAGAAGGCTTCCTGCCTCGTGCAGCAGGCCTTTCTGGATGGCGAAGCTGCAGCTTCCTTGCAGGCTGCTGGTCCAGGGGCATGTGTCCCCTGGTCCAGAGTGCTGTAGGAGGAGCTCCTAGCAAGGGGAGCCAAGCACCTTGTTTCCTTGGCCTAGACTGGGCTGTGCACACAGAGGCCTGCCAGCAGTGAAGACAGCGCAGGCAGCTAGGGGATGTGTCAGGCAGATAAGAGGCAGCAGGAGTCCCACTTGAAAGTGGGGTCATGACTGTTTTGACCCCAGGCTCCAACGGCAACCTGCATACATAGCCTCTGGACCCGCAGCTTCCCAGGAGTGCAAGAGACACACAGGCAACACCCTGTTGCCTTCTCGTATGAACTGTGCTCCATGGAGGTCCTGTTGCCTGGCAGTGGCCTAGGCCAGCACAGACCCTAGGGAGGCCTGGCCCAGCCTGGGATGGGCCGCGACCTAGCAGGGCAATGGGCAAGCCTGGAACTTGAGGCCAGGCTGCAGGCTCATTCCAGGTTGGGCCTGGTGCAGAGAGCCTTCAGCCAGGACCTACAGGGCGAATGCTCAGGCCAGTGGCTTCTCCCTGTAATCCATGTTCCTCACTCGGGCTGCTCTGCTTGTCAGACCCACACTCCCTAGAAGTGTGTTTCTGAGGCATTTGGACAGTTGGGAAGTGGAGGCCCTCCCAACATTGGAGGCCTGCTTTGAACATTGCTCTGCATACTAAGAGGATTCCCTGCACCTCTGGTGCTGGGGAGAGATTTTCTGCACACAGGAGCCATTGGCACACACAGTGTTTCCCCACGGAAAGTGGTGTCAAAAAGCTCCCTGACAGGAATGCAGGGCACTGTCCCTTTGAAGCCCTCAACGCAGCAGGGTGTCATGGACTCGGCTGCAGGCCTTTGTGGCTGCAGAGACTGCAGCTCCTCTGGAGGTCATGGGTCAATTTGCACTCCTCTTTGAGTAAATGAGGCTTGTGGGGTGAGCACCTTGCAAAGAGTGGCAAGCAGCCTGCTCCTTCTGGTGAGACGCACGTGTGGTGAGAGAGGCTTGGCAGCAGAGAAGAAGCAAGAGGGGCAGCCAGGGAGGGGATTTGCATGCAGCTTGGAGGTCCCAGATGTCCTGCTTCCCCACCAGGGAATGCTGGCGATGCCCATCAGGCCCTATTCACAAGTGGGCCCCCAGCGTCTGGATCTGCCCTGTCCCAGCCACGAAAACACACACAGGCCGAACCCTGAGCCCTGCTTAGGGTGACCTTTGCGGCCCAGGTGGTTGGAGTGGCACAACTGTGTGAGGGGAGAGGAGGCCCGAGGAGGCCTTCAGGGAGCTGCCACAGCATAGCAGTGCTCCAGAAAAGGCACTCTCCTTTCTGTAGGCTGCATGCGCACTCGAGCTGCTGCTTGAGGCAGAGAGAGGACAGCTAGGCGATCCATGGCTGAAGGCAATGCAGAGAGATTTTTTTGGTGGGGCGGTGGCTCCATCTGCTGGCTGACAAGCGTGGAAGGAGAAGCCTCATTCCCACTGAGTTCCGGAGGAAGTTTCCAAACATTAGGCACTCTGGGTGCACAAGCTAGGGAGTGCTACTGAGGACTTCCCTCTGGCAACAGAGCGGGCACCAAGGGCATTTGGGCTGGAGGGTGCTTGGAAGCCGCAGGGGAGCCATTGGGCACCCAGTGCTCTCTGATGGAGAACACTGCAGGCCCGAGCATCCATGAACTCCTCCAAGGCTTTGGAGGGGGAAAGTTGTCCTTAGCAGAAGGCTTCCTGCCTCGTGCAGCAGGCCTTTCTGGATGGCGAAGCTGCAGCTTCCTTGCAGGCTGCTGGTCCAGGGGCATGTGTCCCCTGGTCCAGAGTGCTGTAGGAGGAGCTCCTAGCAAGGGGAGCCAAGCACCTTGTTTCCTTGGCCTAGACTGGGCTGTGCACACAGAGGCCTGCCAGCAGTGAAGACAGCGCAGGCAGCTAGGGGATGTGTCAGGCAGATAAGAGGCAGCAGGAGTCCCACTTGAAAGTGGGGTCATGACTGTTTTGACCCCAGGCTCCAACGGCAACCTGCATACATAGCCTCTGGACCCGCAGCTTCCCAGGAGTGCAAGAGACACACAGGCAACACCCTGTTGCCTTCTCGTATGAACTGTGCTCCATGGAGGTCCTGTTGCCTGGCAGTGGCCTAGGCCAGCACAGACCCTAGGGAGGCCTGGCCCAGCCTGGGATGGGCCGCGACCTAGCAGGGCAATGGGCAAGCCTGGAACTTGAGGCCAGGCTGCAGGCTCATTCCAGGTTGGGCCTGGTGCAGAGAGCCTTCAGCCAGGACCTACAGGGCGAATGCTCAGGCCAGTGGCTTCTCCCTGTAATCCATGTTCCTCACTCGGGCTGCTCTGCTTGTCAGACCCACACTCCCTAGAAGTGTGTTTCTGAGGCATTTGGACAGTTGGGAAGTGGAGGCCCTCCCAACATTGGAGGCCTGCCTTGAACATTGCTCTGCATACTAAGAGGATTCCCTGCACCTCTGGTGCTGGGGAGAGATTTTCTGCACACAGGAGCCATTGGCACACACAGTGTTTCCCCACGGAAAGTGGTGTCAAAAAGCTCCCTGACAGGAATGCAGGGCACTGTCCCTTTGAAGCCCTCAACGCAGCAGGCTGTCATGGACTCGGCTGCAGGCCTTTGTGGCTGCAGAGACTGCAGCTCCTCTGGAGGTCATGGGTCAATTTGCACTCCTCTTTGAGTAAATGAGGCTTGTGGGGTGAGCACCTTGCAAAGAGTGGCAAGCAGCCTGCTCCTTCTGGTGAGACGCACGTGTGGTGAGAGAGGCTTGGCAGCAGAGAAGAAGCAAGAGGGGCAGCCAGGGAGGGGATTTGCATGCAGCTTGGAGGTCCCAGATGTCCTGCTTCCCCACCAGGGAATGCTGGCGATGCCCATCAGGCCCTATTCACAAGTGGGCCCCCAGCGTCTGGATCTGCCCTGTCCCAGCCACGAAAACACACACAGGCCGAACCCTGAGCCCTGCTTAGGGTGACCTTTGCGGCCCAGGTGGTTGGAGTGGCACAACTGTGTGAGGGGAGAGGAGGCCCGAGGAGGCCTTCAGGGAGCTGCCACAGCATAGCAGTGCTCCAGAAAAGGCACTCTCCTTTCTGTAGGCTGCATGCGCACTCGAGCTGCTGCTTGAGGCAGAGAGAGGACAGCTAGGCGATCCATGGCTGAAGGCAATGCAGAGAGATTTTTTTGGTGGGGCGGTGGCTCCATCTGCTGGCTGACAAGCGTGGAAGGAGAAGCCTCATTCCCACTGAGTTCCGGAGGAAGTTTCCAAACATTAGGCACTCTGGGTGCACAAGCTAGGGAGTGCTACTGAGGACTTCCCTCTGGCAACAGAGCGGGCCCCAAGGGCATTTGGGCTGGAGGGTGCTTGGAAGCCGCAGGGGAGCCATTGGGCACCCAGTGCTCTCTGATGGAGAACACTGCAGGCCCGAGCATCCATGAACTCCTCCAAGGCTTTGGAGGGGGAAAGTTGTCCTTAGCAGAAGGCTTCCTGCCTCGTGCAGCAGGCCTTTCTGGATGGCGAAGCTGCAGCTTCCTTGCAGGCTGCTGGTCCAGGGGCATGTGTCCCCTGGTCCAGAGTGCTGTAGGAGGAGCTCCTAGCAAGGGGAGCCAAGCACCTTGTTTCCTTGGCCTAGACTGGGCTGTGCACACAGAGGCCTGCCAGCAGTGAAGACAGCGCAGGCAGCTAGGGGATGTGTCAGGCAGATAAGAGGCAGCAGGAGTCCCACTTGAAAGTGGGGTCATGACTGTTTTGACCCCAGGCTCCAACGGCAACCTGCATACATAGCCTCTGGACCCGCAGCTTCCCAGGAGTGCAAGAGACACACAGGCAACACCCTGTTGCCTTCTCGTATGAACTGTGCTCCATGGAGGTCCTGTTGCCTGGCAGTGGCCTAGGCCAGCACAGACCCTAGGGAGGCCTGGCCCAGCCTGGGATGGGCCGCGACCTAGCAGGGCAATGGGCAAGCCTGGAACTTGAGGCCAGGCTGCAGGCTCATTCCAGGTTGGGCCTGGTGCAGAGAGCCTTCAGCCAGGACCTACAGGGCGAATGCTCAGGCCAGTGGCTTCTCCCTGTAATCCATGTTCCTCACTCGGGCTGCTCTGCTTGTCAGACCCACACTCCCTAGAAGTGTGTTTCTGAGGCATTTGGACAGTTGGGAAGTGGAGGCTCTCCCAACATTGGAGGCCTGCCTTGAACATTGCTCTGCATACTAAGAGGATTCCCTGCACCTCTGGTGCTGGGGAGAGATTTTCTGCACACAGGAGCCATTGGCACACACAGTGTTTCCCCACGGAAAGTGGTGTCAAAAAGCTCCCTGACAGGAATGCAGGGCACTGTCCCTTTGAAGCCCTCAACGCAGCAGGCTGTCATGGACTCGGCTGCAGGCCTTTGTGGCTGCAGAGACTGCAGCTCCTCTGGAGGTCATGGGTCAATTTGCACTCCTCTTTGAGTAAATGAGGCTTGTGGGGTGAGCACCTTGCAAAGAGTGGCAAGCAGCCTGCTCCTTCTGGTGAGACGCACGTGTGGTGAGAGAGGCTTGGCAGCAGAGAAGAAGCAAGAGGGGCAGCCAGGGAGGGGATTTGCATGCAGCTTGGAGGTCCCAGATGTCCTGCTTCCCCACCAGGGAATGCTGGCGATGCCCATCAGGCCCTATTCACAAGTGGGCCCCCAGCGTCTGGATCTGCCCTGTCCCAGCCACGAAAACACACACAGGCCGAACCCTGAGCCCTGCTTAGGGTGACCTTTGCGGCCCAGGTGGTTGGATTGGCACAACTGTGTGAGGGGAGAGGAGGCCCGTGGAGGCCTTCAGGGAGCTGCCACAGCATAGCAGTGCTCCAGAAAAGGCACTCTCCTTTCTGTAGGCTGCATGCGCACTCGAGCTGCTGCTTGAGGCAGAGAGAGGACAGCTAGGCGATCCATGGCTGAAGGCAATGCAGAGAGATTTTTTTGGTGGGGCGGTGGCTCCATCTGCTGGCTGACAAGCGTGGAAGGAGAAGCCTCATTCCCACTGAGTTCCGGAGGAAGTTTCCAAACATTAGGCACTCTGGGTGCACAAGCTAGGGAGTGCTACTGAGGACTTCCCTCTGGCAACAGAGCGGGCCCCAAGGGCATTTGGGCTGGAGGGTGCTTGGAAGCCGCAGGGGAGCCATTGGGCACCCAGTGCTCTCTGATGGAGAACACTGCAGGCCCGAGCATCCATGAACTCCTCCAAGGCTTTGGAGGGGGAAAGTTGTCCTTAGCAGAAGGCTTCCTGCCTCGTGCAGCAGGCCTTTCTGGATGGCGAAGCTGCAGCTTCCTTGCAGGCTGCTGGTCCAGGGGCATGTGTCCCCTGGTCCAGAGTGCTGTAGGAGGAGCTCCTAGCAAGGGGAGCCAAGCACCTTGTTTCCTTGGCCTAGACTGGGCTGTGCACACAGAGGCCTGCCAGCAGTGAAGACAGCGCAGGCAGCTAGGGGATGTGTCAGGCAGATAAGAGGCAGCAGGAGTCCCACTTGAAAGTGGGGTCATGACTGTTTTGACCCCAGGCTCCAACGGCAACCTGCATACATAGCCTCTGGACCCGCAGCTTCCCAGGAGTGCAAGAGACACACAGGCAACACCCTGTTGCCTTCTCGTATGAACTGTGCTCCATGGAGGTCCTGTTGCCTGGCAGTGGCCTAGGCCAGCACAGACCCTAGGGAGGCCTGGCCCAGCCTGGGATGGGCCGCGACCTAGCAGGGCAATGGGCAAGCCTGGAACTTGAGGCCAGGCTGCAGGCTCATTCCAGGTTGGGCCTGGTGCAGAGAGCCTTCAGCCAGGACCTACAGGGCGAATGCTCAGGCCAGTGGCTTCTCCCTGTAATCCATGTTCCTCACTCGGGCTGCTCTGCTTGTCAGACCCACACTCCCTAGAAGTGTGTTTCTGAGGCATTTGGACAGTTGGGAAGTGGAGGCCCTCCCAACATTGGAGGCCTGCTTTGAACATTGCTCTGCATACTAAGAGGATTCCCTGCACCTCTGGTGCTGGGGAGAGATTTTCTGCACACAGGAGCCATTGGCACACACAGTGTTTCCCCACGGAAAGTGGTGTCAAAAAGCTCCCTGACAGGAATGCAGGGCACTGTCCCTTTGAAGCCCTCAACGCAGCAGGCTGTCATGGACTCGGCTGCAGGCCTTTGTGGCTGCAGAGACTGCAGCTCCTCTGGAGGTCATGGGTCAATTTGCACTCCTCTTTGAGTAAATGAGGCTTGTGGGGTGAGCACCTTGCAAAGAGTGGCAAGCAGCCTGCTCCTTCTGGTGAGACGCACGTGTGGTGAGAGAGGCTTGGCAGCAGAGAAGAAGCAAGAGGGGCAGCCAGGGAGGGGATTTGCATGCAGCTTGGAGGTCCCAGATGTCCTGCTTCCCCACCAGGGAATGCTGGCGATGCCCATCAGGCCCTATTCACAAGTGGGCCCCCAGCGTCTGGATCTGCCCTGTCCCAGCCACGAAAACACACACAGGCCGAACCCTGAGCCCTGCTTAGGGTGACCTTTGCGGCCCAGGTGGTTGGAGTGGCACAACTGTGTGAGGGGAGAGGAGGCCCGAGGAGGCCTTCAGGGAGCTGCCACAGCATAGCAGTGCTCCAGAAAAGGCACTCTCCTTTCTGTAGGCTGCATGCGCACTCGAGCTGCTGCTTGAGGCAGAGAGAGGACAGCTAGGCGATCCATGGCTGAAGGCAATGCAGAGAGATTTTTTTGGTGGGGCGGTGGCTCCATCTGCTGGCTGACAAGCGTGGAAGGAGAAGCCTCATTCCCACTGAGTTCCGGAGGAAGTTTCCAAACATTAGGCACTCTGGGTGCACAAGCTAGGGAGTGCTACTGAGGACTTCCCTCTGGCAACAGAGCGGGCCCCAAGGGCATCTGGGCTGGAGGGTGCTTGGAAGCCGCAGGGGAGCCATTGGGCACCCAGTGCTCTCTGATGGAGAACACTGCAGGCCCGAGCATCCATGAACTCCTCCAAGGCTTTGGAGGGGGAAAGTTGTCCTTAGCAGAAGGCTTCCTGCCTCGTGCAGCAGGCCTTTCTGGATGGCGAAGCTGCAGCTTCCTTGCAGGCTGCTGGTCCAGGGGCATGTGTCCCCTGGTCCAGAGTGCTGTAGGAGGAGCTCCTAGCAAGGGGAGCCAAGCACCTTGTTTCCTTGGCCTAGACTGGGCTGTGCACACAGAGGCCTGCCAGCAGTGAAGACAGCGCAGGCAGCTAGGGGATGTGTCAGGCAGATAAGAGGCAGCAGGAGTCCCACTTGAAAGTGGGGTCATGACTGTTTTGACCCCAGGCTCCAACGGCAACCTGCATACATAGCCTCTGGACCCGCAGCTTCCCAGGAGTGCAAGAGACACACAGGCAACACCCTGTTGCCTTCTCGTATGAACTGTGCTCCATGGAGGTCCTGTTGCCTGGCAGTGGCCTAGGCCAGCACAGACCCTAGGGAGGCCTGGCCCAGCCTGGGATGGGCCGCGACCTAGCAGGGCAATGGGCAAGCCTGGAACTTGAGGCCAGGCTGCAGGCTCATTCCAGGTTGGGCCTGGTGCAGAGAGCCTTCAGCCAGGACCTACAGGGCGAATGCTCAGGCCAGTGGCTTCTCCCTGTAATCCATGTTCCTCACTCGGGCTGCTCTGCTTGTCAGACCCACACTCCCTAGAAGTGTGTTTCTGAGGCATTTGGACAGTTGGGAAGTGGAGGCTCTCCCAACATTGGAGGCCTGCCTTGAACATTGCTCTGCATACTAAGAGGATTCCCTGCACCTCTGGTGCTGGGGAGAGATTTTCTGCACACAGGAGCCATTGGCACACACAGTGTTTCCCCACGGAAAGTGGTGTCAAAAAGCTCCCTGACAGGAATGCAGGGCACTGTCCCTTTGAAGCCCTCAACGCAGCAGGCTGTCATGGACTCGGCTGCAGGCCTTTGTGGCTGCAGAGACTGCAGCTCCTCTGGAGGTCATGGGTCAATTTGCACTCCTCTTTGAGTAAATGAGGCTTGTGGGGTGAGCACCTTGAAAAGAGTGGCAAGCAGCCTGCTCCTTCTGGTGAGACGCACGTGTGGTGAGAGAGGCTTGGCAGCAGAGAAGAAGCAAGAGGGGCAGCCAGGGAGGGGATTTGCATGCAGCTTGGAGGTCCCAGATGTCCTGCTTCCCCACCAGGGAATGCTGGCGATGCCCATCAGGCCCTATTCACAAGTGGGCCCCCAGCGTCTGGATCTGCCCTGTCCCAGCCACGAAAACACACACAGGCCGAACCCTGAGCCCTGCTTAGGGTGACCTTTGCGGCCCAGGTGGTTGGAGTGGCACAACTGTGTGAGGGGAGAGGAGGCCCGAGGAGGCCTTCAGGGAGCTGCCACAGCATAGCAGTGCTCCAGAAAAGGCACTCTCCTTTCTGTAGGCTGCATGCGCACTCGAGCTGCTGCTTGAGGCAGAGAGAGGACAGCTAGGCGATCCATGGCTGAAGGCAATGCAGAGAGATTTTTTTGGTGGGGCGGTGGCTCCATCTGCTGGCTGACAAGCGTGGAAGGAGAAGCCTCATTCCCACTGAGTTCCGGAGGAAGTTTCCAAACATTAGGCACTCTGGGTGCACAAGCTAGGGAGTGCTACTGAGGACTTCCCTCTGGCAACAGAGCGGGCCCCAAGGGCATTTGGGCTGGAGGGTGCTTGGAAGCCGCAGGGGAGCCATTGGGCACCCAGTGCTCTCTGATGGAGAACACTGCAGGCCCGAGCATCCATGAACTCCTCCAAGGCTTTGGAGGGGGAAAGTTGTCCTTAGCAGAAGGCTTCCTGCCTCGTGCAGCAGGCCTTTCTGGATGGCGAAGCTGCAGCTTCCTTGCAGGCTGCTGGTCCAGGGGCATGTGTCCCCTGGTCCAGAGTGCTGTAGGAGGAGCTCCTAGCAAGGGGAGCCAAGCACCTTGTTTCCTTGGCCTAGACTGGGCTGTGCACACAGAGGCCTGCCAGCAGTGAAGACAGCGCAGGCAGCTAGGGGATGTGTCAGGCAGATAAGAGGCAGCAGGAGTCCCACTTGAAAGTGGGGTCATGACTGTTTTGACCCCAGGCTCCAACGGCAACCTGCATACATAGCCTCTGGACCCGCAGCTTCCCAGGAGTGCAAGAGACACACAGGCAACACCCTGTTGCCTTCTCGTATGAACTGTGCTCCATGGAGGTCCTGTTGCCTGGCAGTGGCCTAGGCCAGCACAGACCCTAGGGAGGCCTGGCCCAGCCTGGGATGGGCCGCGACCTAGCAGGGCAATGGGCAAGCCTGGAACTTGAGGCCAGGCTGCAGGCTCATTCCAGGTTGGGCCTGGTGCAGAGAGCCTTCAGCCAGGACCTACAGGGCGAATGCTCAGGCCAGTGGCTTCTCCCTGTAATCCATGTTCCTCACTCGGGCTGCTCTGCTTGTCAGACCCACACTCCCTAGAAGTGTGTTTCTGAGGCATTTGGACAGTTGGGAAGTGGAGGCCCTCCCAACATTGGAGGCCTGCTTTGAACATTGCTCTGCATACTAAGAGGATTCCCTGCACCTCTGGTGCTGGGGAGAGATTTTCTGCACACAGGAGCCATTGGCACACACAGTGTTTCCCCACGGAAAGTGGTGTCAAAAAGCTCCCTGACAGGAATGCAGGGCACTGTCCCTTTGAAGCCCTCAACGCAGCAGGCTGTCATGGACTCGGCTGCAGGCCTTTGTGGCTGCAGAGACTGCAGCTCCTCTGGAGGTCATGGGTCAATTTGCACTCCTCTTTGAGTAAATGAGGCTTGTGGGGTGAGCACCTTGCAAAGAGTGGCAAGCAGCCTGCTCCTTCTGGTGAGACGCACGTGTGGTGAGAGAGGCTTGGCAGCAGAGAAGAAGCAAGAGGGGCAGCCAGGGAGGGGATTTGCATGCAGCTTGGAGGTCCCAGATGTCCTGCTTCCCCACCAGGGAATGCTGGCGATGCCCATCAGGCCCTATTCACAAGTGGGCCCCCAGCGTCTGGATCTGCCCTGTCCCAGCCACGAAAACACACACAGGCCGAACCCTGAGCCCTGCTTAGGGTGACCTTTGCGGCCCAGGTGGTTGGAGTGGCACAACTGTGTGAGGGGAGAGGAGGCCCGAGGAGGCCTTCAGGGAGCTGCCACAGCATAGCAGTGCTCCAGAAAAGGCACTCTCCTTTCTGTAGGCTGCATGCGCACTCGAGCTGCTGCTTGAGGCAGAGAGAGGACAGCTAGGCGATCCATGGCTGAAGGCAATGCAGAGAGATTTTTTTGGTGGGGCGGTGGCTCCATCTGCTGGCTGACAAGCGTGGAAGGAGAAGCCTCATTCCCACTGAGTTCCGGAGGAAGTTTCCAAACATTAGGCACTCTGGGTGCACAAGCTAGGGAGTGCTACTGAGGACTTCCCTCTGGCAACAGAGCGGGCCCCAAGGGCATCTGGGCTGGAGGGTGCTTGGAAGCCGCAGGGGAGCCATTGGGCACCCAGTGCTCTCTGATGGAGAACACTGCAGGCCCGAGCATCCATGAACTCCTCCAAGGCTTTGGAGGGGGAAAGTTGTCCTTAGCAGAAGGCTTCCTGCCTCGTGCAGCAGGCCTTTCTGGATGGCGAAGCTGCAGCTTCCTTGCAGGCTGCTGGTCCAGGGGCATGTGTCCCCTGGTCCAGAGTGCTGTAGGAGGAGCTCCTAGCAAGGGGAGCCAAGCACCTTGTTTCCTTGGCCTAGACTGGGCTGTGCACACAGAGGCCTGCCAGCAGTGAAGACAGCGCAGGCAGCTAGGGGATGTGTCAGGCAGATAAGAGGCAGCAGGAGTCCCACTTGAAAGTGGGGTCATGACTGTTTTGACCCCAGGCTCCAACGGCAACCTGCATACATAGCCTCTGGACCCGCAGCTTCCCAGGAGTGCAAGAGACACACAGGCAACACCCTGTTGCCTTCTCGTATGAACTGTGCTCCATGGAGGTCCTGTTGCCTGGCAGTGGCCTAGGCCAGCACAGACCCTAGGGAGGCCTGGCCCAGCCTGGGATGGGCCGCGACCTAGCAGGGCAATGGGCAAGCCTGGAACTTGAGGCCAGGCTGCAGGCTCATTCCAGGTTGGGCCTGGTGCAGAGAGCCTTCAGCCAGGACCTACAGGGCGAATGCTCAGGCCAGTGGCTTCTCCCTGTAATCCATGTTCCTCACTCGGGCTGCTCTGCTTGTCAGACCCACACTCCCTAGAAGTGTGTTTCTGAGGCATTTGGACAGTTGGGAAGTGGAGGCTCTCCCAACATTGGAGGCCTGCCTTGAACATTGCTCTGCATACTAAGAGGATTCCCTGCACCTCTGGTGCTGGGGAGAGATTTTCTGCACACAGGAGCCATTGGCACACACAGTGTTTCCCCACGGAAAGTGGTGTCAAAAAGCTCCCTGACAGGAATGCAGGGCACTGTCCCTTTGAAGCCCTCAACGCAGCAGGCTGTCATGGACTCGGCTGCAGGCCTTTGTGGCTGCAGAGACTGCAGCTCCTCTGGAGGTCATGGGTCAATTTGCACTCCTCTTTGAGTAAATGAGGCTTGTGGGGTGAGCACCTTGCAAAGAGTGGCAAGCAGCCTGCTCCTTCTGGTGAGACGCACGTGTGGTGAGAGAGGCTTGGCAGCAGAGAAGAAGCAAGAGGGGCAGCCAGGGAGGGGATTTGCATGCAGCTTGGAGGTCCCAGATGTCCTGCTTCCCCACCAGGGAATGCTGGCGATGCCCATCAGGCCCTATTCACAAGTGGGCCCCCAGCGTCTGGATCTGCCCTGTCCCAGCCACGAAAACACACACAGGCCGAACCCTGAGCCCTGCTTAGGGTGACCTTTGCGGCCCAGGTGGTTGGAGTGGCACAACTGTGTGAGGGGAGAGGAGGCCCGAGGAGGCCTTCAGGGAGCTGCCACAGCATAGCAGTGCTCCAGAAAAGGCACTCTCCTTTCTGTAGGCTGCATGCGCACTCGAGCTGCTGCTTGAGGCAGAGAGAGGACAGCTAGGCGATCCATGGCTGAAGGCAATGCAGAGAGATTTTTTTGGTGGGGCGGTGGCTCCATCTGCTGGCTGACAAGCGTGGAAGGAGAAGCCTCATTCCCACTGAGTTCCGGAGGAAGTTTCCAAACATTAGGCACTCTGGGTGCACAAGCTAGGGAGTGCTACTGAGGACTTCCCTCTGGCAACAGAGCGGGCACCAAGGGCATTTGGGCTGGAGGGTGCTTGGAAGCCGCAGGGGAGCCATTGGGCACCCAGTGCTCTCTGATGGAGAACACTGCAGGCCCGAGCATCCATGAACTCCTCCAAGGCTTTGGAGGGGGAAAGTTGTCCTTAGCAGAAGGCTTCCTGCCTCGTGCAGCAGGCCTTTCTGGATGGCGAAGCTGCAGCTTCCTTGCAGGCTGCTGGTCCAGGGGCATGTGTCCCCTGGTCCAGAGTGCTGTAGGAGGAGCTCCTAGCAAGGGGAGCCAAGCACCTTGTTTCCTTGGCCTAGACTGGGCTGTGCACACAGAGGCCTGCCAGCAGTGAAGACAGCGCAGGCAGCTAGGGGATGTGTCAGGCAGATAAGAGGCAGCAGAAGTCCCACTTGAAAGTGGGGTCATGACTGTTTTGACCCCAGGCTCCAACGGCAACCTGCATACATAGCCTCTGGACCCGCAGCTTCCCAGGAGTGCAAGAGACACACAGGCAACACCCTGTTGCCTTCTCGTATGAACTGTGCTCCATGGAGGTCCTGTTGCCTGGCAGTGGCCTAGGCCAGCACAGACCCTAGGGAGGCCTGGCCCAGCCTGGGATGGGCCGCGACCTAGCAGGGCAATGGGCAAGCCTGGAACTTGAGGCCAGGCTGCAGGCTCATTCCAGGTTGGGCCTGGTGCAGAGAGCCTTCAGCCAGGACCTACAGGGCGAATGCTCAGGCCAGTGGCTTCTCCCTGTAATCCATGTTCCTCACTCGGGCTGCTCTGCTTGTCAGACCCACACTCCCTAGAAGTGTGTTTCTGAGGCATTTGGACAGTTTGGAAGTGGAGGCCCTCCCAACATTGGAGGCCTGCCTTGAACATTGCTCTGCATACTAAGAGGATTCCCTGCACCTCTGGTGCTGGGGAGAGATTTTCTGCACACAGGAGCCATTGGCACACACAGTGTTTCCCCACGGAAAGTGGTGTCAAAAAGCTCCCTGACAGGAATGCAGGGCACTGTCCCTTTGAAGCCCTCAACGCAGCAGGCTGTCATGGACTCGGCTGCAGGCCTTTGTGGCTGCAGAGACTGCAGCTCCTCTGGAGGTCATGGGTCAATTTGCACTCCTCTTTGAGTAAATGAGGCTTGTGGGGTGAGCACCTTGAAAAGAGTGGCAAGCAGCCTGCTCCTTCTGGTGAGACGCACGTGTGGTGAGAGAGGCTTGGCAGCAGAGAAGAAGCAAGAGGGGCAGCCAGGGAGGGGATTTGCATGCAGCTTGGAGGTCCCAGATGTCCTGCTTCCCCACCAGGGAATGCTGGCGATGCCCATCAGGCCCTATTCACAAGTGGGCCCCCAGCGTCTGGATCTGCCCTGTCCCAGCCACGAAAACACACACAGGCCGAACCCTGAGCCCTGCTTAGGGTGACCTTTGCGGCCCAGGTGGTTGGAGTGGCACAACTGTGTGAGGGGAGAGGAGGCCCGAGGAGGCCTTCAGGGAGCTGCCACAGCATAGCAGTGCTCCAGAAAAGGCACTCTCCTTTCTGTAGGCTGCATGCGCACTCGAGCTGCTGCTTGAGGCAGAGAGAGGACAGCTAGGCGATCCATGGCTGAAGGCAATGCAGAGAGATTTTTTTGGTGGGGCGGTGGCTCCATCTGCTGGCTGACAAGCGTGGAAGGAGAAGCCTCATTCCCACTGAGTTCCGGAGGAAGTTTCCAAACATTAGGCACTCTGGGTGCACAAGCTAGGGAGTGCTACTGAGGACTTCCCTCTGGCAACAGAGCGGGCCCCAAGGGCATTTGGGCTGGAGGGTGCTTGGAAGCCGCAGGGGAGCCATTGGGCACCCAGTGCTCTCTGATGGAGAACACTGCAGGCCCGAGCATCCATGAACTCCTCCAAGGCTTTGGAGGGGGAAAGTTGTCCTTAGCAGAAGGCTTCCTGCCTCGTGCAGCAGGCCTTTCTGGATGGCGAAGCTGCAGCTTCCTTGCAGGCTGCTGGTCCAGGGGCATGTGTCCCCTGGTCCAGAGTGCTGTAGGAGGAGCTCCTAGCAAGGGGAGCCAAGCACCTTGTTTCCTTGGCCTAGACTGGGCTGTGCACACAGAGGCCTGCCAGCAGTGAAGACAGCGCAGGCAGCTAGGGGATGTGTCAGGCAGATAAGAGGCAGCAGGAGTCCCACTTGAAAGTGGGGTCATGACTGTTTTGACCCCAGGCTCCAACGGCAACCTGCATACATAGCCTCTGGACCCGCAGCTTCCCAGGAGTGCAAGAGACACACAGGCAACACCCTGTTGCCTTCTCGTATGAACTGTGCTCCATGGAGGTCCTGTTGCCTGGCAGTGGCCTAGGCCAGCACAGACCCTAGGGAGGCCTGGCCCAGCCTGGGATGGGCCGCGACCTAGCAGGGCAATGGGCAAGCCTGGAACTTGAGGCCAGGCTGCAGGCTCATTCCAGGTTGGGCCTGGTGCAGAGAGCCTTCAGCCAGGACCTACAGGGCGAATGCTCAGGCCAGTGGCTTCTCCCTGTAATCCATGTTCCTCACTCGGGCTGCTCTGCTTGTCAGACCCACACTCCCTAGAAGTGTGTTTCTGAGGCATTTGGACAGTTGGGAAGTGGAGGCTCTCCCAACATTGGAGGCCTGCCTTGAACATTGCTCTGCATACTAAGAGGATTCCCTGCACCTCTGGTGCTGGGGAGAGATTTTCTGCACACAGGAGCCATTGGCACACACAGTGTTTCCCCACGGAAAGTGGTGTCAAAAAGCTCCCTGACAGGAATGCAGGGCACTGTCCCTTTGAAGCCCTCAACGCAGCAGGCTGTCATGGACTCGGCTGCAGGCCTTTGTGGCTGCAGAGACTGCAGCTCCTCTGGAGGTCATGGGTCAATTTGCACTCCTCTTTGAGTAAATGAGGCTTGTGGGGTGAGCACCTTGCAAAGAGTGGCAAGCAGCCTGCTCCTTCTGGTGAGACGCACGTGTGGTGAGAGAGGCTTGGCAGCAGAGAAGAAGCAAGAGGGGCAGCCAGGGAGGGGATTTGCATGCAGCTTGGAGGTCCCAGATGTCCTGCTTCCCCACCAGGGAATGCTGGCGATGCCCATCAGGCCCTATTCACAAGTGGGCCCCCAGCGTCTGGATCTGCCCTGTCCCAGCCACGAAAACACACACAGGCCGAACCCTGAGCCCTGCTTAGGGTGACCTTTGTGGCCCAGGTGGTTGGATTGGCACAACTGTGTGAGGGGAGAGGAGGCCCGAGGAGGCCTTCAGGGAGCTGCCACAGCATAGCAGTGCTCCAGAAAAGGCACTCTCCTTTCTGTAGGCTGCATGCGCACTCGAGCTGCTGCTTGAGGCAGAGAGAGGACAGCTAGGCGATCCATGGCTGAAGGCAATGCAGAGAGATTTTTTTGGTGGGGCGGTGGCTCCATCTGCTGGCTGACAAGCGTGGAAGGAGAAGCCTCATTCCCACTGAGTTCCGGAGGAAGTTTCCAAACATTAGGCACTCTGGGTGCACAAGCTAGGGAGTGCTACTGAGGACTTCCCTCTGGCAACAGAGCGGGCCCCAAGGGCATTTGGGCTGGAGGGTGCTTGGAAGCCGCAGGGGAGCCATTGGGCACCCAGTGCTCTCTGATGGAGAACACTGCAGGCCCGAGCATCCATGAACTCCTCCAAGGCTTTGGAGGGGGAAAGTTGTCCTTAGCAGAAGGCTTCCTGCCTCGTGCAGCAGGCCTTTCTGGATGGCGAAGCTGCAGCTTCCTTGCAGGCTGCTGGTCCAGGGGCATGTGTCCCCTGGTCCAGAGTGCTGTAGGAGGAGCTCCTAGCAAGGGGAGCCAAGCACCTTGTTTCCTTGGCCTAGACTGGGCTGTGCACACAGAGGCCTGCCAGCAGTGAAGACAGCGCAGGCAGCTAGGGGATGTGTCAGGCAGATAAGAGGCAGCAGGAGTCCCACTTGAAAGTGGGGTCATGACTGTTTTGACCCCAGGCTCCAACGGCAACCTGCATACATAGCCTCTGGACCCGCAGCTTCCCAGGAGTGCAAGAGACACACAGGCAACACCCTGTTGCCTTCTCGTATGAACTGTGCTCCATGGAGGTCCTGTTGCCTGGCAGTGGCCTAGGCCAGCACAGACCCTAGGGAGGCCTGGCCCAGCCTGGGATGGGCCGCGACCTAGCAGGGCAATGGGCAAGCCTGGAACTTGAGGCCAGGCTGCAGGCTCATTCCAGGTTGGGCCTGGTGCAGAGAGCCTTGAGCCAGGACCTACAGGGCGAATGCTCAGGCCAGTGGCTTCTCCCTGTAATCCATGTTCCTCACTCGGGCTGCTCTGCTTGTCAGACCCACACTCCCTAGAAGTGTGTTTCTGAGGCATTTGGACAGTTGGGAAGTGGAGGCTCTCCCAACATTGGAGGCCTGCCTTGAACATTGCTCTGCATACTAAGAGGATTCCCTGCACCTCTGGTGCTGGGGAGAGATTTTCTGCACACAGGAGCCATTGGCACACACAGTGTTTCCCCACGGAAAGTGGTGTCAAAAAGCTCCCTGACAGGAATGCAGGGCACTGTCCCTTTGAAGCCCTCAACGCAGCAGGCTGTCATGGACTCGGCTGCAGGCCTTTGTGGCTGCAGAGACTGCAGCTCCTCTGGAGGTCATGGGTCAATTTGCACTCCTCTTTGAGTAAATGAGGCTTGTGGGGTGAGCACCTTGCAAAGAGTGGCAAGCAGCCTGCTCCTTCTGGTGAGACGCACGTGTGGTGAGAGAGGCTTGGCAGCAGAGAAGAAGCAAGAGGGGCAGCCAGGGAGGGGATTTGCATGCAGCTTGGAGGTCCCAGATGTCCTGCTTCCCCACCAGGGAATGCTGGCGATGCCCATCAGGCCCTATTCACAAGTGGGCCCCCAGCGTCTGGATCTGCCCTGTCCCAGCCACGAAAACACACACAGGCCGAACCCTGAGCCCTGCTTAGGGTGACCTTTGCGGCCCAGGTGGTTGGATTGGCACAACTGTGTGAGGGGAGAGGAGGCCCGAGGAGGCCTTCAGGGAGCTGCCACAGCATAGCAGTGCTCCAGAAAAGGCACTCTCCTTTCTGTAGGCTGCATGCGCACTCGAGCTGCTGCTTGAGGCAGAGAGAGGACAGCTAGGCGATCCATGGCTGAAGGCAATGCAGAGAGATTTTTTTGGTGGGGCGGTGGCTCCATCTGCTGGCTGACAAGCGTGGAAGGAGAAGCCTCATTCCCACTGAGTTCCGGAGGAAGTTTCCAAACATTAGGCACTCTGGGTGCACAAGCTAGGGAGTGCTACTGAGGACTTCCCTCTGGCAACAGAGCGGGCCCCAAGGGCATTTGGGCTGGAGGGTGCTTGGAAGCCGCAGGGGAGCCATTGGGCACCCAGTGCTCTCTGATGGAGAACACTGCAGGCCCGAGCATCCATGAACTCCTCCAAGGCTTTGGAGGGGGAAAGTTGTCCTTAGCAGAAGGCTTCCTGCCTCGTGCAGCAGGCCTTTCTGGATGGCGAAGCTGCAGCTTCCTTGCAGGCTGCTGGTCCAGGGGCATGTGTCCCCTGGTCCAGAGTGCTGTAGGAGGAGCTCCTAGCAAGGGGAGCCAAGCACCTTGTTTCCTTGGCCTAGACTGGGCTGTGCACACAGAGGCCTGCCAGCAGTGAAGACAGCGCAGGCAGCTAGGGGATGTGTCAGGCAGATAAGAGGCAGCAGGAGTCCCACTTGAAAGTGGGGTCATGACTGTTTTGACCCCAGGCTCCAACGGCAACCTGCATACATAGCCTCTGGACCCGCAGCTTCCCAGGAGTGCAAGAGACACACAGGCAACACCCTGTTGCCTTCTCGTATGAACTGTGCTCCATGGAGGTCCTGTTGCCTGGCAGTGGCCTAGGCCAGCACAGACCCTAGGGAGGCCTGGCCCAGCCTGGGATGGGCCGCGACCTAGCAGGGCAATGGGCAAGCCTGGAACTTGAGGCCAGGCTGCAGGCTCATTCCAGGTTGGGCCTGGTGCAGAGAGCCTTCAGCCAGGACCTACAGGGCGAATGCTCAGGCCAGTGGCTTCTCCCTGTAATCCATGTTCCTCACTCGGGCTGCTCTGCTTGTCAGACCCACACTCCCTAGAAGTGTGTTTCTGAGGCATTTGGACAGTTGGGAAGTGGAGGCCCTCCCAACATTGGAGGCCTGCTTTGAACATTGCTCTGCATACTAAGAGGATTCCCTGCACCTCTGGTGCTGGGGAGAGATTTTCTGCACACAGGAGCCATTGGCACACACAGTGTTTCCCCACGGAAAGTGGTGTCAAAAAGCTCCCTGACAGGAATGCAGGGCACTGTCCCTTTGAAGCCCTCAACGCAGCAGGCTGTCATGGACTCGGCTGCAGGCCTTTGTGGCTGCAGAGACTGCAGCTCCTCTGGAGGTCATGGGTCAATTTGCACTCCTCTTTGAGTAAATGAGGCTTGTGGGGTGAGCACCTTGCAAAGAGTGGCAAGCAGCCTGCTCCTTCTGGTGAGACGCACGTGTGGTGAGAGAGGCTTGGCAGCAGAGAAGAAGCAAGAGGGGCAGCCAGGGAGGGGATTTGCATGCAGCTTGGAGGTCCCAGATGTCCTGCTTCCCCACCAGGGAATGCTGGCGATGCCCATCAGGCCCTATTCACAAGTGGGCCCCCAGCGTCTGGATCTGCCCTGTCCCAGCCACGAAAACACACACAGGCCGAACCCTGAGCCCTGCTTAGGGTGACCTTTGCGGCCCAGGTGGTTGGAGTGGCACAACTGTGTGAGGGGAGAGGAGGCCCGAGGAGGCCTTCAGGGAGCTGCCACAGCATAGCAGTGCTCCAGAAAAGGCACTGTCCTTTCTGTAGGCTGCATGCGCACTCGAGCTGCTGCTTGAGGCAGAGAGAGGACAGCTAGGCGATCCATGGCTGAAGGCAATGCAGAGAGATTTTTTTGGTGGGGCGGTGGCTCCATCTGCTGGCTGACAAGCGTGGAAGGAGAAGCCTCATTCCCACTGAGTTCCGGAGGAAGTTTCCAAACATTAGGCACTCTGGGTGCACAAGCTAGGGAGTGCTACTGAGGACTTCCCTCTGGCAACAGAGCGGGCCCCAAGGGCATTTGGGCTGGAGGGTGCTTGGAAGCCGCAGGGGAGCCATTGGGCACCCAGTGCTCTCTGATGGAGAACACTGCAGGCCCGAGCATCCATGAACTCCTCCAAGGCTTTGGAGGGGGAAAGTTGTCCTTAGCAGAAGGCTTCCTGCCTCGTGCAGCAGGCCTTTCTGGATGGCGAAGCTGCAGCTTCCTTGCAGGCTGCTGGTCCAGGGGCATGTGTCCCCTGGTCCAGAGTGCTGTAGGAGGAGCTCCTAGCAAGGGGAGCCAAGCACCTTGTTTCCTTGGCCTAGACTGGGCTGTGCACACAGAGGCCTGCCAGCAGTGAAGACAGCGCAGGCAGCTAGGGGATGTGTCAGGCAGATAAGAGGCAGCAGGAGTCCCACTTGAAAGTGGGGTCATGACTGTTTTGACCCCAGGCTCCAACGGCAACCTGCATACATAGCCTCTGGACCCGCAGCTTCCCAGGAGTGCAAGAGACACACAGGCAACACCCTGTTGCCTTCTCGTATGAACTGTGCTCCATGGAGGTCCTGTTGCCTGGCAGTGGCCTAGGCCAGCACAGACCGTAGGGAGGCCTGGCCCAGCCTGGGATGGGCCGCGACCTAGCAGGGCAATGGGCAAGCCTGGAACTTGAGGCCAGGCTGCAGGCTCATTCCAGGTTGGGCCTGGTGCAGAGAGCCTTCAGCCAGGACCTACAGGGCGAATGCTCAGGCCAGTGGCTTCTCCCTGTAATCCATGTTCCTCACTCGGGCTGCTCTGCTTGTCAGACCCACACTCCCTAGAAGTGTGTTTCTGAGGCATTTGGACAGTTGGGAAGTGGAGGCCCTCCCAACATTGGAGGCCTGCTTTGAACATTGCTCTGCATACTAAGAGGATTCCCTGCACCTCTGGTGCTGGGGAGAGATTTTCTGCACACAGGAGCCATTGGCACACACAGTGTTTCCCCACGGAAAGTGGTGTCAAAAAGCTCCCTGACAGGAATGCAGGGCACTGTCCCTTTGAAGCCCTCAACGCAGCAGGCTGTCATGGACTCGGCTGCAGGCCTTTGTGGCTGCAGAGACTGCAGCTCCTCTGGAGGTCATGGGTCAATTTGCACTCCTCTTTGAGTAAATGAGGCTTGTGGGGTGAGCACCTTGCAAAGAGTGGCAAGCAGCCTGCTCCTTCTGGTGAGACGCACGTGTGGTGAGAGAGGCTTGGCAGCAGAGAAGAAGCAAAAGGGGCAGCCAGGGAGGGGATTTGCATGCAGCTTGGAGGTCCCAGATGTCCTGCTTCCCCACCAGGGAATGCTGGCGATGCCCATCAGGCCCTATTCACAAGTGGGCCCCCAGCGTCTGGATCTGCCCTGTCCCAGCCACGAAAACACACACAGGCCGAACCCTGAGCCCTGCTTAGGGTGACCTTTGCGGCCCAGGTGGTTGGAGTGGCACAACTGTGTGAGGGGAGAGGAGGCCCGAGGAGGCCTTCAGGGAGCTGCCACAGCATAGCAGTGCTCCAGAAAAGGCACTCTCCTTTCTGTAGGCTGCATGCGCACTCGAGCTGCTGCTTGAGGCAGAGAGAGGACAGCTAGGCGATCCATGGCTGAAGGCAATGCAGAGAGATTTTTTTGGTGGGGCGGTGGCTCCATCTGCTGGCTGACAAGCGTGGAAGGAGAAGCCTCATTCCCACTGAGTTCCGGAGGAAGTTTCCAAACATTAGGCACTCTGGGTGCACAAGCTAGGGAGTGCTACTGAGGACTTCCCTCTGGCAACAGAGCGGGCCCCAAGGGCATCTGGGCTGGAGGGTGCTTGGAAGCCGCAGGGGAGCCATTGGGCACCCAGTGCTCTCTGATGGAGAACACTGCAGGCCCGAGCATCCATGAACTCCTCCAAGGCTTTGGAGGGGGAAAGTTGTCCTTAGCAGAAGGCTTCCTGCCTCGTGCAGCAGGCCTTTCTGGATGGCGAAGCTGCAGCTTCCTTGCAGGCTGCTGGTCCAGGGGCATGTGTCCCCTGGTCCAGAGTGCTGTAGGAGGAGCTCCTAGCAAGGGGAGCCAAGCACCTTGTTTCCTTGGCCTAGACTGGGCTGTGCACACAGAGGCCTGCCAGCAGTGAAGACAGCGCAGGCAGCTAGGGGATGTGTCAGGCAGATAAGAGGCAGCAGGAGTCCCACTTGAAAGTGGGGTCATGACTGTTTTGACCCCAGGCTCCAACGGCAACCTGCATACATAGCCTCTGGACCCGCAGCTTCCCAGGAGTGCAAGAGACACACAGGCAACACCCTGTTGCCTTCTCGTATGAACTGTGCTCCATGGAGGTCCTGTTGCCTGGCAGTGGCCTAGGCCAGCACAGACCCTAGGGAGGCCTGGCCCAGCCTGGGATGGGCCGCGACCTAGCAGGGCAATGGGCAAGCCTGGAACTTGAGGCCAGGCTGCAGGCTCATTCCAGGTTGGGCCTGGTGCAGAGAGCCTTCAGCCAGGACCTACAGGGCGAATGCTCAGGCCAGTGGCTTCTCCCTGTAATCCATGTTCCTCACTCGGGCTGCTCTGCTTGTCAGACCCACACTCCCTAGAAGTGTGTTTCTGAGGCATTTGGACAGTTGGGAAGTGGAGGCTCTCCCAACATTGGAGGCCTGCCTTGAACATTGCTCTGCATACTAAGAGGATTCCCTGCACCTCTGGTGCTGGGGAGAGATTTTCTGCACACAGGAGCCATTGGCACACACAGTGTTTCCCCACGGAAAGTGGTGTCAAAAAGCTCCCTGACAGGAATGCAGGGCACTGTCCCTTTGAAGCCCTCAACGCAGCAGGCTGTCATGGACTCGGCTGCAGGCCTTTGTGGCTGCAGAGACTGCAGCTCCTCTGGAGGTCATGGGTCAATTTGCACTCCTCTTTGAGTAAATGAGGCTTGTGGGGTGAGCACCTTGCAAAGAGTGGCAAGCAGCCTGCTCCTTCTGGTGAGACGCACGTGTGGTGAGAGAGGCTTGGCAGCAGAGAAGAAGCAAGAGGGGCAGCCAGGGAGGGGATTTGCATGCAGCTTGGAGGTCCCAGATGTCCTGCTTCCCCACCAGGGAATGCTGGCGATGCCCATCAGGCCCTATTCACAAGTGGGCCCCCAGCGTCTGGATCTGCCCTGTCCCAGCCACGAAAACACACACAGGCCGAACCCTGAGCCCTGCTTAGGGTGACCTTTGCGGCCCAGGTGGTTGGAGTGGCACAACTGTGTGAGGGGAGAGGAGGCCCGAGGAGGCCTTCAGGGAGCTGCCACAGCATAGCAGTGCTCCAGAAAAGGCACTCTCCTTTCTGTAGGCTGCATGCGCACTCGAGCTGCTGCTTGAGGCAGAGAGAGGACAGCTAGGCGATCCATGGCTGAAGGCAATGCAGAGAGATTTTTTTGGTGGGGCGGTGGCTCCATCTGCTGGCTGACAAGCGTGGAAGGAGAAGCCTCATTCCCACTGAGTTCCGGAGGAAGTTTCCAAACATTAGGCACTCTGGGTGCACAAGCTAGGGAGTGCTACTGAGGACTTCCCTCTGGCAACAGAGCGGGCACCAAGGGCATTTGGGCTGGAGGGTGCTTGGAAGCCGCAGGGGAGCCATTGGGCACCCAGTGCTCTCTGATGGAGAACACTGCAGGCCCGAGCATCCATGAACTCCTCCAAGGCTTTGGAGGGGGAAAGTTGTCCTTAGCAGAAGGCTTCCTGCCTCGTGCAGCAGGCCTTTCTGGATGGCGAAGCTGCAGCTTCCTTGCAGGCTGCTGGTCCAGGGGCATGTGTCCCCTGGTCCAGAGTGCTGTAGGAGGAGCTCCTAGCAAGGGGAGCCAAGCACCTTGTTTCCTTGGCCTAGACTGGGCTGTGCACACAGAGGCCTGCCAGCAGTGAAGACAGCGCAGGCAGCAAGGGGATGTGTCAGGCAGATAAGAGGCAGCAGAAGTCCCACTTGAAAGTGGGGTCATGACTGTTTTGACCCCAGGCTCCAACGGCAACCTGCATACATAGCCTCTGGACCCGCAGCTTCCCAGGAGTGCAAGAGACACACAGGCAACACCCTGTTGCCTTCTCGTATGAACTGTGCTCCATGGAGGTCCTGTTGCCTGGCAGTGGCCTAGGCCAGCACAGACCCTAGGGAGGCCTGGCCCAGCCTGGGATGGGCCGCGACCTAGCAGGGCAATGGGCAAGCCTGGAACTTGAGGCCAGGCTGCAGGCTCATTCCAGGTTGGGCCTGGTGCAGAGAGCCTTCAGCCAGGACCTACAGGGCGAATGCTCAGGCCAGTGGCTTCTCCCTGTAATCCATGTTCCTCACTCGGGCTGCTCTGCTTGTCAGACCCACACTCCCTAGAAGTGTGTTTCTGAGGCATTTGGACAGTTTGGAAGTGGAGGCCCTCCCAACATTGGAGGCCTGCCTTGAACATTGCTCTGCATACTAAGAGGATTCCCTGCACCTCTGGTGCTGGGGAGAGATTTTCTGCACACAGGAGCCATTGGCACACACAGTGTTTCCCCACGGAAAGTGGTGTCAAAAAGCTCCCTGACAGGAATGCAGGGCACTGTCCCTTTGAAGCCCTCAACGCAGCAGGCTGTCATGGACTCGGCTGCAGGCCTTTGTGGCTGCAGAGACTGCAGCTCCTCTGGAGGTCATGGGTCAATTTGCACTCCTCTTTGAGTAAATGAGGCTTGTGGGGTGAGCACCTTGCAAAGAGTGGCAAGCAGCCTGCTCCTTCTGGTGAGACGCACGTGTGGTGAGAGAGGCTTGGCAGCAGAGAAGAAGCAAGAGGGGCAGCCAGGGAGGGGATTTGCATGCAGCTTGGAGGTCCCAGATGTCCTGCTTCCCCACCAGGGAATGCTGGCGATGCCCATCAGGCCCTATTCACAAGTGGGCCCCCAGCGTCTGGATCTGCCCTGTCCCAGCCACGAAAACACACACAGGCCGAACCCTGAGCCCTGCTTAGGGTGACCTTTGCGGCCCAGGTGGTTGGAGTGGCACAACTGTGTGAGGGGAGAGGAGGCCCGAGGAGGCCTTCAGGGAGCTGCCACAGCATAGCAGTGCTCCAGAAAAGGCACTCTCCTTTCTGTAGGCTGCATGCGCACTCGAGCTGCTGCTTGAGGCAGAGAGAGGACAGCTAGGCGATCCATGGCTGAAGGCAATGCAGAGAGATTTTTTTGGTGGGGCGGTGGCTCCATCTGCTGGCTGACAAGCGTGGAAGGAGAAGCCTCATTCCCACTGAGTTCCGGAGGAAGTTTCCAAACATTAGGCACTCTGGGTGCACAAGCTAGGGAGTGCTACTGAGGACTTCCCTCTGGCAACAGAGCGGGCCCCAAGGGCATTTGGGCTGGAGGGTGCTTGGAAGCCGCAGGGGAGCCATTGGGCACCCAGTGCTCTCTGATGGAGAACACTGCAGGCCCGAGCATCCATGAACTCCTCCAAGGCTTTGGAGGGGGAAAGTTGTCCTTAGCAGAAGGCTTCCTGCCTCGTGCAGCAGGCCTTTCTGGATGGCGAAGCTGCAGCTTCCTTGCAGGCTGCTGGTCCAGGGGCATGTGTCCCCTGGTCCAGAGTGCTGTAGGAGGAGCTCCTAGCAAGGGGAGCCAAGCACCTTGTTTCCTTGGCCTAGACTGGGCTGTGCACACAGAGGCCTGCCAGCAGTGAAGACAGCGCAGGCAGCTAGGGGATGTGTCAGGCAGATAAGAGGCAGCAGGAGTCCCACTTGAAAGTGGGGTCATGACTGTTTTGACCCCAGGCTCCAACGGCAACCTGCATACATAGCCTCTGGACCCGCAGCTTCCCAGGAGTGCAAGAGACACACAGGCAACACCCTGTTGCCTTCTCGTATGAACTGTGCTCCATGGAGGTCCTGTTGCCTGGCAGTGGCCTAGGCCAGCACAGACCCTAGGGAGGCCTGGCCCAGCCTGGGATGGGCCGCGACCTAGCAGGGCAATGGGCAAGCCTGGAACTTGAGGCCAGGCTGCAGGCTCATTCCAGGTTGGGCCTGGTGCAGAGAGCCTTCAGCCAGGACCTACAGGGCGAATGCTCAGGCCAGTGGCTTCTCCCTGTAATCCATGTTCCTCACTCGGGCTGCTCTGCTTGTCAGACCCACACTCCCTAGAAGTGTGTTTCTGAGGCATTTGGACAGTTGGGAAGTGGAGGCTCTCCCAACATTGGAGGCCTGCCTTGAACATTGCTCTGCATACTAAGAGGATTCCCTGCACCTCTGGTGCTGGGGAGAGATTTTCTGCACACAGGAGCCATTGGCACACACAGTGTTTCCCCACGGAAAGTGGTGTCAAAAAGCTCCCTGACAGGAATGCAGGGCACTGTCCCTTTGAAGCCCTCAACGCAGCAGGCTGTCATGGACTCGGCTGCAGGCCTTTGTGGCTGCAGAGACTGCAGCTCCTCTGGAGGTCATGGGTCAATTTGCACTCCTCTTTGAGTAAATGAGGCTTGTGGGGTGAGCACCTTGCAAAGAGTGGCAAGCAGCCTGCTCCTTTTGGTGAGACGCACGTGTGGTGAGAGAGGCTTGGCAGCAGAGAAGAAGCAAGAGGGGCAGCCAGGGAGGGGATTTGCATGCAGCTTGGAGGTCCCAGATGTCCTGCTTCCCCACCAGGGAATGCTGGCGATGCCCATCAGGCCCTATTCACAAGTGGGCCCCCAGCGTCTGGATCTGCCCTGTCCCAGCCACGAAAACACACACAGGCCGAACCCTGAGCCCTGCTTAGGGTGACCTTTGTGGCCCAGGTGGTTGGATTGGCACAACTGTGTGAGGGGAGAGGAGGCCCGAGGAGGCCTTCAGGGAGCTGCCACAGCATAGCAGTGCTCCAGAAAAGGCACTCTCCTTTCTGTAGGCTGCATGCGCACTCGAGCTGCTGCTTGAGGCAGAGAGAGGACAGCTAGGCGATCCATGGCTGAAGGCAATGCAGAGAGATTTTTTTGGTGGGGCGGTGGCTCCATCTGCTGGCTGACAAGCGTGGAAGGAGAAGCCTCATTCCCACTGAGTTCCGGAGGAAGTTTCCAAACATTAGGCACTCTGGGTGCACAAGCTAGGGAGTGCTACTGAGGACTTCCCTCTGGCAACAGAGCGGGCCCCAAGGGCATTTGGGCTGGAGGGTGCTTGGAAGCCGCAGGGGAGCCATTGGGCACCCAGTGCTCTCTGATGGAGAACACTGCAGGCCCGAGCATCCATGAACTCCTCCAAGGCTTTGGAGGGGGAAAGTTGTCCTTAGCAGAAGGCTTCCTGCCTCGTGCAGCAGGCCTTTCTGGATGGCGAAGCTGCAGCTTCCTTGCAGGCTGCTGGTCCAGGGGCATGTGTCCCCTGGTCCAGAGTGCTGTAGGAGGAGCTCCTAGCAAGGGGAGCCAAGCACCTTGTTTCCTTGGCCTAGACTGGGCTGTGCACACAGAGGCCTGCCAGCAGTGAAGACAGCGCAGGCAGCTAGGGGATGTGTCAGGCAGATAAGAGGCAGCAGGAGTCCCACTTGAAAGTGGGGTCATGACTGTTTTGACCCCAGGCTCCAACGGCAACCTGCATACATAGCCTCTGGACCCGCAGCTTCCCAGGAGTGCAAGAGACACACAGGCAACACCCTGTTGCCTTCTCGTATGAACTGTGCTCCATGGAGGTCCTGTTGCCTGGCAGTGGCCTAGGCCAGCACAGACCCTAGGGAGGCCTGGCCCAGCCTGGGATGGGCCGCGACCTAGCAGGGCAATGGGCAAGCCTGGAACTTGAGGCCAGGCTGCAGGCTCATTCCAGGTTGGGCCTGGTGCAGAGAGCCTTGAGCCAGGACCTACAGGGCGAATGCTCAGGCCAGTGGCTTCTCCCTGTAATCCATGTTCCTCACTCGG
Source organism: Hippopotamus amphibius kiboko (assembly GCF_030028045.1). Lineage (NCBI taxonomy): Eukaryota > Metazoa > Chordata > Mammalia > Artiodactyla > Hippopotamidae > Hippopotamus > Hippopotamus amphibius. The sequence goes on along the minus strand of NC_080191.1, from coordinate 99,172,609 downwards.
GCTGCTCTGCTTGTCAGACCCACACTCCCTAGAAGTGTGTTTCTGAGGCATTTGGACAGTTGGGAAGTGGAGGCTCTCCCAACATTGGAGGCCTGCCTTGAACATTGCTCTGCATACTAAGAGGATTCCCTGCACCTCTGGTGCTGGGGAGAGATTTTCTGCACACAGGAGCCATTGGCACACACAGTGTTTCCCCACGGAAAGTGGTGTCAAAAAGCTCCCTGACAGGAATGCAGGGCACTGTCCCTTTGAAGCCCTCAACGCAGCAGGCTGTCATGGACTCGGCTGCAGGCCTTTGTGGCTGCAGAGACTGCAGCTCCTCTGGAGGTCATGGGTCAATTTGCACTCCTCTTTGAGTAAATGAGGCTTGTGGGGTGAGCACCTTGCAAAGAGTTGCAAGCAGCCTGCTCCTTCTGGTGAGACGCACGTGTGGTGAGAGAGGCTTGGCAGCAGAGAAGAAGCAAGAGGGGCAGCCAGGGAGGGGATTTGCATGCAGCTTGGAGGTCCCAGATGTCCTGCTTCCCCACCAGGGAATGCTGGCGATGCCCATCAGGCCCTATTCACAAGTGGGCCCCCAGCGTCTGGATCTGCCCTGTCCCAGCCACGAAAACACACACAGGCCGAACCCTGAGCCCTGCTTAGGGTGACCTTTGCGGCCCAGGTGGTTGGATTGGCACAACTGTGTGAGGGGAGAGGAGGCCCGAGGAGGCCTTCAGGGAGCTGCCACAGCATAGCAGTGCTCCAGAAAAGGCACTCTCCTTTCTGTAGGCTGCATGCGCACTCGAGCTGCTGCTTGAGGCAGAGAGAGGACAGCTAGGCGATCCATGGCTGAAGGCAATGCAGAGAGATTTTTTTGGTGGGGCGGTGGCTCCATCTGCTGGCTGACAAGCGTGGAAGGAGAAGCCTCATTCCCACTGAGTTCCGGAGGAAGTTTCCAAACATTAGGCACTCTGGGTGCACAAGCTAGGGAGTGCTACTGAGGACTTCCCTCTGGCAACAGAGCGGGCCCCAAGGGCATTTGGGCTGGAGGGTGCTTGGAAGCCGCAGGGGAGCCATTGGGCACCCAGTGCTCTCTGATGGAGAACACTGCAGGCCCGAGCATCCATGAACTCCTCCAAGGCTTTGGAGGGGGAAAGTTGTCCTTAGCAGAAGGCTTCCTGCCTCGTGCAGCAGGCCTTTCTGGATGGCGAAGCTGCAGCTTCCTTGCAGGCTGCTGGTCCAGGGGCATGTGTCCCCTGGTCCAGAGTGCTGTAGGAGGAGCTCCTAGCAAGGGGAGCCAAGCACCTTGTTTCCTTGGCCTAGACTGGGCTGTGCACACAGAGGCCTGCCAGCAGTGAAGACAGCGCAGGCAGCTAGGGGATGTGTCAGGCAGATAAGAGGCAGCAGGAGTCCCACTTGAAAGTGGGGTCATGACTGTTTTGACCCCAGGCTCCAACGGCAACCTGCATACATAGCCTCTGGACCCGCAGCTTCCCAGGAGTGCAAGAGACACACAGGCAACACCCTGTTGCCTTCTCGTATGAACTGTGCTCCATGGAGGTCCTGTTGCCTGGCAGTGGCCTAGGCCAGCACAGACCCTAGGGAGGCCTGGCCCAGCCTGGGATGGGCCGCGACCTAGCAGGGCAATGGGCAAGCCTGGAACTTGAGGCCAGGCTGCAGGCTCATTCCAGGTTGGGCCTGGTGCAGAGAGCCTTCAGCCAGGACCTACAGGGCGAATGCTCAGGCCAGTGGCTTCTCCCTGTAATCCATGTTCCTCACTCGGGCTGCTCTGCTTGTCAGACCCACACTCCCTAGAAGTGTGTTTCTGAGGCATTTGGACAGTTTGGAAGTGGAGGCCCTCCCAACATTGGAGGCCTGCCTTGAACATTGCTCTGCATACTAAGAGGATTCCCTGCACCTCTGGTGCTGGGGAGAGATTTTCTGCACACAGGAGCCATTGGCACACACAGTGTTTCCCCACGGAAAGTGGTGTCAAAAAGCTCCCTGACAGGAATGCAGGGCACTGTCCCTTTGAAGCCCTCAACGCAGCAGGCTGTCATGGACTCGGCTGCAGGCCTTTGTGGCTGCAGAGACTGCAGCTCCTCTGGAGGTCATGGGTCAATTTGCACTCCTCTTTGAGTAAATGAGGCTTGTGGGGTGAGCACCTTGAAAAGAGTGGCAAGCAGCCTGCTCCTTCTGGTGAGACGCACGTGTGGTGAGAGAGGCTTGGCAGCAGAGAAGAAGCAAGAGGGGCAGCCAGGGAGGGGATTTGCATGCAGCTTGGAGGTCCCAGATGTCCTGCTTCCCCACCAGGGAATGCTGGCGATGCCCATCAGGCCCTATTCACAAGTGGGCCCCCAGCGTCTGGATCTGCCCTGTCCCAGCCACGAAAACACACACAGGCCGAACCCTGAGCCCTGCTTAGGGTGACCTTTGCGGCCCAGGTGGTTGGAGTGGCACAACTGTGTGAGGGGAGAGGAGGCCCGAGGAGGCCTTCAGGGAGCTGCCACAGCATAGCAGTGCTCCAGAAAAGGCACTGTCCTTTCTGTAGGCTGCATGCGCACTCGAGCTGCTGCTTGAGGCAGAGAGAGGACAGCTAGGCGATCCATGGCTGAAGGCAATGCAGAGAGATTTTTTTGGTGGGGCGGTGGCTCCATCTGCTGGCTGACAAGCGTGGAAGGAGAAGCCTCATTCCCACTGAGTTCCGGAGGAAGTTTCCAAACATTAGGCACTCTGGGTGCACAAGCTAGGGAGTGCTACTGAGGACTTCCCTCTGGCAACAGAGCGGGCCCCAAGGGCATTTGGGCTGGAGGGTGCTTGGAAGCCGCAGGGGAGCCATTGGGCACCCAGTGCTCTCTGATGGAGAACACTGCAGGCCCGAGCATCCATGAACTCCTCCAAGGCTTTGGAGGGGGAAAGTTGTCCTTAGCAGAAGGCTTCCTGCCTCGTGCAGCAGGCCTTTCTGGATGGCGAAGCTGCAGCTTCCTTGCAGGCTGCTGGTCCAGGGGCATGTGTCCCCTGGTCCAGAGTGCTGTAGGAGGAGCTCCTAGCAAGGGGAGCCAAGCACCTTGTTTCCTTGGCCTAGACTGGGCTGTGCACACAGAGGCCTGCCAGCAGTGAAGACAGCGCAGGCAGCTAGGGGATGTGTCAGGCAGATAAGAGGCAGCAGGAGTCCCACTTGAAAGTGGGGTCATGACTGTTTTGACCCCAGGCTCCAACGGCAACCTGCATACATAGCCTCTGGACCCGCAGCTTCCCAGGAGTGCAAGAGACACACAGGCAACACCCTGTTGCCTTCTCGTATGAACTGTGCTCCATGGAGGTCCTGTTGCCTGGCAGTGGCCTAGGCCAGCACAGACCCTAGGGAGGCCTGGCCCAGCCTGGGATGGGCCGCGACCTAGCAGGGCAATGGGCAAGCCTGGAACTTGAGGCCAGGCTGCAGGCTCATTCCAGGTTGGGCCTGGTGCAGAGAGCCTTCAGCCAGGACCTACAGGGCGAATGCTCAGGCCAGTGGCTTCTCCCTGTAATCCATGTTCCTCACTCGGGCTGCTCTGCTTGTCAGACCCACACTCCCTAGAAGTGTGTTTCTGAGGCATTTGGACAGTTTGGAAGTGGAGGCCCTCCCAACATTGGAGGCCTGCCTTGAACATTGCTCTGCATACTAAGAGGATTCCCTGCACCTCTGGTGCTGGGGAGAGATTTTCTGCACACAGGAGCCATTGGCACACACAGTGTTTCCCCACGGAAAGTGGTGTCAAAAAGCTCCCTGACAGGAATGCAGGGCACTGTCCCTTTGAAGCCCTCAACGCAGCAGGCTGTCATGGACTCGGCTGCAGGCCTTTGTGGCTGCAGAGACTGCAGCTCCTCTGGAGGTCATGGGTCAATTTGCACTCCTCTTTGAGTAAATGAGGCTTGTGGGGTGAGCACCTTGCAAAGAGTGGCAAGCAGCCTGCTCCTTCTGGTGAGACGCACGTGTGGTGAGAGAGGCTTGGCAGCAGAGAAGAAGCAAGAGGGGCAGCCAGGGAGGGGATTTGCATGCAGCTTGGAGGTCCCAGATGTCCTGCTTCCCCACCAGGGAATGCTGGCGATGCCCATCAGGCCCTATTCACAAGTGGGCCCCCAGCGTCTGGATCTGCCCTGTCCCAGCCACGAAAACACACACAGGCCGAACCCTGAGCCCTGCTTAGGGTGACCTTTGTGGCCCAGGTGGTTGGATTGGCACAACTGTGTGAGGGGAGAGGAGGCCCGAGGAGGCCTTCAGGGAGCTGCCACAGCATAGCAGTGCTCCAGAAAAGGCACTCTCCTTTCTGTAGGCTGCATGCGCACTCGAGCTGCTGCTTGAGGCAGAGAGAGGACAGCTAGGCGATCCATGGCTGAAGGCAATGCAGAGAGATTTTTTTGGTGGGGCGGTGGCTCCATCTGCTGGCTGACAAGCGTGGAAGGAGAAGCCTCATTCCCACTGAGTTCCGGAGGAAGTTTCCAAACATTAGGCACTCTGGGTGCACAAGCTAGGGAGTGCTACTGAGGACTTCCCTCTGGCAACAGAGCGGGCCCCAAGGGCATTTGGGCTGGAGGGTGCTTGGAAGCCGCAGGGGAGCCATTGGGCACCCAGTGCTCTCTGATGGAGAACACTGCAGGCCCGAGCATCCATGAACTCCTCCAAGGCTTTGGAGGGGGAAAGTTGTCCTTAGCAGAAGGCTTCCTGCCTCGTGCAGCAGGCCTTTCTGGATGGCGAAGCTGCAGCTTCCTTGCAGGCTGCTGGTCCAGGGGCATGTGTCCCCTGGTCCAGAGTGCTGTAGGAGGAGCTCCTAGCAAGGGGAGCCAAGCACCTTGTTTCCTTGGCCTAGACTGGGCTGTGCACACAGAGGCCTGCCAGCAGTGAAGACAGCGCAGGCAGCTAGGGGATGTGTCAGGCAGATAAGAGGCAGCAGGAGTCCCACTTGAAAGTGGGGTCATGACTGTTTTGACCCCAGGCTCCAACGGCAACCTGCATACATAGCCTCTGGACCCGCAGCTTCCCAGGAGTGCAAGAGACACACAGGCAACACCCTGTTGCCTTCTCGTATGAACTGTGCTCCATGGAGGTCCTGTTGCCTGGCAGTGGCCTAGGCCAGCACAGACCCTAGGAAGGCCTGGCCCAGCCTGGGATGGGCCGCGACCTAGCAGGGCAATGGGCAAGCCTGGAACTTGAGGCCAGGCTGCAGGCTCATTCCAGGTTGGGCCTGGTGCAGAGAGCCTTCAGCCAGGACCTACAGGGCGAATGCTCAGGCCAGTGGCTTCTCCCTGTAATCCATGTTCCTCACTCGGGCTGCTCTGCTTGTCAGACCCACACTCCCTAGAAGTGTGTTTCTGAGGCATTTGGACAGTTGGGAAGTGGAGGCTCTCCCAACATTGGAGGCCTGCCTTGAACATTGCTCTGCATACTAAGAGGATTCCCTGCACCTCTGGTGCTGGGGAGAGATTTTCTGCACACAGGAGCCATTGGCACACACAGTGTTTCCCCACGGAAAGTGGTGTCAAAAAGCTCCCTGACAGGAATGCAGGGCACTGTCCCTTTGAAGCCCTCAACGCAGCAGGCTGTCATGGACTCGGCTGCAGGCCTTTGTGGCTGCAGAGACTGCAGCTCCTCTGGAGGTCATGGGTCAATTTGCACTCCTCTTTGAGTAAATGAGGCTTGTGGGGTGAGCACCTTGCAAAGAGTGGCAAGCAGCCTGCTCCTTCTGGTGAGACGCACGTGTGGTGAGAGAGGCTTGGCAGCAGAGAAGAAGCAAGAGGGGCAGCCAGGGAGGGGATTTGCATGCAGCTTGGAGGTCCCAGATGTCCTGCTTCCCCACCAGGGAATGCTGGCGATGCCCATCAGGCCCTATTCACAAGTGGGCCCCCAGCGTCTGGATCTGCCCTGTCCCAGCCACGAAAACACACACAGGCCGAACCCTGAGCCCTGCTTAGGGTGACCTTTGCGGCCCAGGTGGTTGGATTGGCACAACTGTGTGAGGGGAGAGGAGGCCCGAGGAGGCCTTCAGGGAGCTGCCACAGCATAGCAGTGCTCCAGAAAAGGCACTCTCCTTTCTGTAGGCTGCATGCGCACTCGAGCTGCTGCTTGAGGCAGAGAGAGGACAGCTAGGCGATCCATGGCTGAAGGCAATGCAGAGAGATTTTTTTGGTGGGGCGGTGGCTCCATCTGCTGGCTGACAAGCGTGGAAGGAGAAGCCTCATTCCCACTGAGTTCCGGAGGAAGTTTCCAAACATTAGGCACTCTGGGTGCACAAGCTAGGGAGTGCTACTGAGGACTTCCCTCTGGCAACAGAGCGGGCCCCAAGGGCATTTGGGCTGGAGGGTGCTTGGAAGCCGCAGGGGAGCCATTGGGCACCCAGTGCTCTCTGATGGAGAACACTGCAGGCCCGAGCATCCATGAACTCCTCCAAGGCTTTGGAGGGGGAAAGTTGTCCTTAGCAGAAGGCTTCCTGCCTCGTGCAGCAGGCCTTTCTGGATGGCGAAGCTGCAGCTTCCTTGCAGGCTGCTGGTCCAGGGGCATGTGTCCCCTGGTCCAGAGTGCTGTAGGAGGAGCTCCTAGCAAGGGGAGCCAAGCACCTTGTTTCCTTGGCCTAGACTGGGCTGTGCACACAGAGGCCTGCCAGCAGTGAAGACAGCGCAGGCAGCTAGGGGATGTGTCAGGCAGATAAGAGGCAGCAGGAGTCCCACTTGAAAGTGGGGTCATGACTGTTTTGACCCCAGGCTCCAACGGCAACCTGCATACATAGCCTCTGGACCCGCAGCTTCCCAGGAGTGCAAGAGACACACAGGCAACACCCTGTTGCCTTCTCGTATGAACTGTGCTCCATGGAGGTCCTGTTGCCTGGCAGTGGCCTAGGCCAGCACAGACCCTAGGGAGGCCTGGCCCAGCCTGGGATGGGCCGCGACCTAGCAGGGCAATGGGCAAGCCTGGAACTTGAGGCCAGGCTGCAGGCTCATTCCAGGTTGGGCCTGGTGCAGAGAGCCTTCAGCCAGGACCTACAGGGCGAATGCTCAGGCCAGTGGCTTCTCCCTGTAATCCATGTTCCTCACTCGGGCTGCTCTGCTTGTCAGACCCACACTCCCTAGAAGTGTGTTTCTGAGGCATTTGGACAGTTTGGAAGTGGAGGCCCTCCCAACATTGGAGGCCTGCCTTGAACATTGCTCTGCATACTAAGAGGATTCCCTGCACCTCTGGTGCTGGGGAGAGATTTTCTGCACACAGGAGCCATTGGCACACACAGTGTTTCCCCACGGAAAGTGGTGTCAAAAAGCTCCCTGACAGGAATGCAGGGCACTGTCCCTTTGAAGCCCTCAACGCAGCAGGCTGTCATGGACTCGGCTGCAGGCCTTTGTGGCTGCAGAGACTGCAGCTCCTCTGGAGGTCATGGGTCAATTTGCACTCCTCTTTGAGTAAATGAGGCTTGTGGGGTGAGCACCTTGAAAAGAGTGGCAAGCAGCCTGCTCCTTCTGGTGAGACGCACGTGTGGTGAGAGAGGCTTGGCAGCAGAGAAGAAGCAAGAGGGGCAGCCAGGGAGGGGATTTGCATGCAGCTTGGAGGTCCCAGATGTCCTGCTTCCCCACCAGGGAATGCTGGCGATGCCCATCAGGCCCTATTCACAAGTGGGCCCCCAGCGTCTGGATCTGCCCTGTCCCAGCCACGAAAACACACACAGGCCGAACCCTGAGCCCTGCTTAGGGTGACCTTTGCGGCCCAGGTGGTTGGAGTGGCACAACTGTGTGAGGGGAGAGGAGGCCCGAGGAGGCCTTCAGGGAGCTGCCACAGCATAGCAGTGCTCCAGAAAAGGCACTGTCCTTTCTGTAGGCTGCATGCGCACTCGAGCTGCTGCTTGAGGCAGAGAGAGGACAGCTAGGCGATCCATGGCTGAAGGCAATGCAGAGAGATTTTTTTGGTGGGGCGGTGGCTCCATCTGCTGGCTGACAAGCGTGGAAGGAGAAGCCTCATTCCCACTGAGTTCCGGAGGAAGTTTCCAAACATTAGGCACTCTGGGTGCACAAGCTAGGGAGTGCTACTGAGGACTTCCCTCTGGCAACAGAGCGGGCCCCAAGGGCATTTGGGCTGGAGGGTGCTTGGAAGCCGCAGGGGAGCCATTGGGCACCCAGTGCTCTCTGATGGAGAACACTGCAGGCCCGAGCATCCATGAACTCCTCCAAGGCTTTGGAGGGGGAAAGTTGTCCTTAGCAGAAGGCTTCCTGCCTCGTGCAGCAGGCCTTTCTGGATGGCGAAGCTGCAGCTTCCTTGCAGGCTGCTGGTCCAGGGGCATGTGTCCCCTGGTCCAGAGTGCTGTAGGAGGAGCTCCTAGCAAGGGGAGCCAAGCACCTTGTTTCCTTGGCCTAGACTGGGCTGTGCACACAGAGGCCTGCCAGCAGTGAAGACAGCGCAGGCAGCTAGGGGATGTGTCAGGCAGATAAGAGGCAGCAGGAGTCCCACTTGAAAGTGGGGTCATGACTGTTTTGACCCCAGGCTCCAACGGCAACCTGCATACATAGCCTCTGGACCCGCAGCTTCCCAGGAGTGCAAGAGACACACAGGCAACACCCTGTTGCCTTCTCGTATGAACTGTGCTCCATGGAGGTCCTGTTGCCTGGCAGTGGCCTAGGCCAGCACAGACCCTAGGGAGGCCTGGCCCAGCCTGGGATGGGCCGCGACCTAGCAGGGCAATGGGCAAGCCTGGAACTTGAGGCCAGGCTGCAGGCTCATTCCAGGTTGGGCCTGGTGCAGAGAGCCTTCAGCCAGGACCTACAGGGCGAATGCTCAGGCCAGTGGCTTCTCCCTGTAATCCATGTTCCTCACTCGGGCTGCTCTGCTTGTCAGACCCACACTCCCTAGAAGTGTGTTTCTGAGGCATTTGGACAGTTGGGAAGTGGAGGCTCTCCCAACATTGGAGGCCTGCCTTGAACATTGCTCTGCATACTAAGAGGATTCCCTGCACCTCTGGTGCTGGGGAGAGATTTTCTGCACACAGGAGCCATTGGCACACACAGTGTTTCCCCACGGAAAGTGGTGTCAAAAAGCTCCCTGACAGGAATGCAGGGCACTGTCCCTTTGAAGCCCTCAACGCAGCAGGCTGTCATGGACTCGGCTGCAGGCCTTTGTGGCTGCAGAGACTGCAGCTCCTCTGGAGGTCATGGGTCAATTTGCACTCCTCTTTGAGTAAATGAGGCTTGTGGGGTGAGCACCTTGCAAAGAGTGGCAAGCAGCCTGCTCCTTCTGGTGAGACGCACGTGTGGTGAGAGAGGCTTGGCAGCAGAGAAGAAGCAAGAGGGGCAGCCAGGGAGGGGATTTGCATGCAGCTTGGAGGTCCCAGATGTCCTGCTTCCCCACCAGGGAATGCTGGCGATGCCCATCAGGCCCTATTCACAAGTGGGCCCCCAGCGTCTGGATCTGCCCTGTCCCAGCCACGAAAACACACACAGGCCGAACCCTGAGCCCTGCTTAGGGTGACCTTTGTGGCCCAGGTGGTTGGATTGGCACAACTGTGTGAGGGGAGAGGAGGCCCGAGGAGGCCTTCAGGGAGCTGCCACAGCATAGCAGTGCTCCAGAAAAGGCACTCTCCTTTCTGTAGGCTGCATGCGCACTCGAGCTGCTGCTTGAGGCAGAGAGAGGACAGCTAGGCGATCCATGGCTGAAGGCAATGCAGAGAGATTTTTTTGGTGGGGCGGTGGCTCCATCTGCTGGCTGACAAGCGTGGAAGGAGAAGCCTCATTCCCACTGAGTTCCGGAGGAAGTTTCCAAACATTAGGCACTCTGGGTGCACAAGCTAGGGAGTGCTACTGAGGACTTCCCTCTGGCAACAGAGCGGGCCCCAAGGGCATTTGGGCTGGAGGGTGCTTGGAAGCCGCAGGGGAGCCATTGGGCACCCAGTGCTCTCTGATGGAGAACACTGCAGGCCCGAGCATCCATGAACTCCTCCAAGGCTTTGGAGGGGGAAAGTTGTCCTTAGCAGAAGGCTTCCTGCCTCGTGCAGCAGGCCTTTCTGGATGGCGAAGCTGCAGCTTCCTTGCAGGCTGCTGGTCCAGGGGCATGTGTCCCCTGGTCCAGAGTGCTGTAGGAGGAGCTCCTAGCAAGGGGAGCCAAGCACCTTGTTTCCTTGGCCTAGACTGGGCTGTGCACACAGAGGCCTGCCAGCAGTGAAGACAGCGCAGGCAGCTAGGGGATGTGTCAGGCAGATAAGAGGCAGCAGGAGTCCCACTTGAAAGTGGGGTCATGACTGTTTTGACCCCAGGCTCCAACGGCAACCTGCATACATAGCCTCTGGACCCGCAGCTTCCCAGGAGTGCAAGAGACACACAGGCAACACCCTGTTGCCTTCTCGTATGAACTGTGCTCCATGGAGGTCCTGTTGCCTGGCAGTGGCCTAGGCCAGCACAGACCCTAGGGAGGCCTGGCCCAGCCTGGGATGGGCCGCGACCTAGCAGGGCAATGGGCAAGCCTGGAACTTGAGGCCAGGCTGCAGGCTCATTCCAGGTTGGGCCTGGTGCAGAGAGCCTTCAGCCAGGACCTACAGGGCGAATGCTCAGGCCAGTGGCTTCTCCCTGTAATCCATGTTCCTCACTCGGGCTGCTCTGCTTGTCAGACCCACACTCCCTAGAAGTGTGTTTCTGAGGCATTTGGACAGTTTGGAAGTGGAGGCCCTCCCAACATTGGAGGCCTGCCTTGAACATTGCTCTGCATACTAAGAGGATTCCCTGCACCTCTGGTGCTGGGGAGAGATTTTCTGCACACAGGAGCCATTGGCACACACAGTGTTTCCCCACGGAAAGTGGTGTCAAAAAGCTCCCTGACAGGAATGCAGGGCACTGTCCCTTTGAAGCCCTCAACGCAGCAGGCTGTCATGGACTCGGCTGCAGGCCTTTGTGGCTGCAGAGACTGCAGCTCCTCTGGAGGTCATGGGTCAATTTGCACTCCTCTTTGAGTAAATGAGGCTTGTGGGGTGAGCACCTTGAAAAGAGTGGCAAGCAGCCTGCTCCTTCTGGTGAGACGCACGTGTGGTGAGAGAGGCTTGGCAGCAGAGAAGAAGCAAGAGGGGCAGCCAGGGAGGGGATTTGCATGCAGCTTGGAGGTCCCAGATGTCCTGCTTCCCCACCAGGGAATGCTGGCGATGCCCATCAGGCCCTATTCACAAGTGGGCCCCCAGCGTCTGGATCTGCCCTGTCCCAGCCACGAAAACACACACAGGCCGAACCCTGAGCCCTGCTTAGGGTGACCTTTGCGGCCCAGGTGGTTGGAGTGGCACAACTGTGTGAGGGGAGAGGAGGCCCGAGGAGGCCTTCAGGGAGCTGCCACAGCATAGCAGTGCTCCAGAAAAGGCACTGTCCTTTCTGTAGGCTGCATGCGCACTCGAGCTGCTGCTTGAGGCAGAGAGAGGACAGCTAGGCGATCCATGGCTGAAGGCAATGCAGAGAGATTTTTTTGGTGGGGCGGTGGCTCCATCTGCTGGCTGACAAGCGTGGAAGGAGAAGCCTCATTCCCACTGAGTTCCGGAGGAAGTTTCCAAACATTAGGCACTCTGGGTGCACAAGCTAGGGAGTGCTACTGAGGACTTCCCTCTGGCAACAGAGCGGGCCCCAAGGGCATTTGGGCTGGAGGGTGCTTGGAAGCCGCAGGGGAGCCATTGGGCACCCAGTGCTCTCTGATGGAGAACACTGCAGGCCCGAGCATCCATGAACTCCTCCAAGGCTTTGGAGGGGGAAAGTTGTCCTTAGCAGAAGGCTTCCTGCCTCGTGCAGCAGGCCTTTCTGGATGGCGAAGCTGCAGCTTCCTTGCAGGCTGCTGGTCCAGGGGCATGTGTCCCCTGGTCCAGAGTGCTGTAGGAGGAGCTCCTAGCAAGGGGAGCCAAGCACCTTGTTTCCTTGGCCTAGACTGGGCTGTGCACACAGAGGCCTGCCAGCAGTGAAGACAGCGCAGGCAGCTAGGGGATGTGTCAGGCAGATAAGAGGCAGCAGGAGTCCCACTTGAAAGTGGGGTCATGACTGTTTTGACCCCAGGCTCCAACGGCAACCTGCATACATAGCCTCTGGACCCGCAGCTTCCCAGGAGTGCAAGAGACACACAGGCAACACCCTGTTGCCTTCTCGTATGAACTGTGCTCCATGGAGGTCCTGTTGCCTGGCAGTGGCCTAGGCCAGCACAGACCCTAGGGAGGCCTGGCCCAGCCTGGGATGGGCCGCGACCTAGCAGGGCAATGGGCAAGCCTGGAACTTGAGGCCAGGCTGCAGGCTCATTCCAGGTTGGGCCTGGTGCAGAGAGCCTTCAGCCAGGACCTACAGGGCGAATGCTCAGGCCAGTGGCTTCTCCCTGTAATCCATGTTCCTCACTCGGGCTGCTCTGCTTGTCAGACCCACACTCCCTAGAAGTGTGTTTCTGAGGCATTTGGACAGTTGGGAAGTGGAGGCTCTCGCAACATTGGAGGCCTGCCTTGAACATTGCTCTGCATACTAAGAGGATTCCCTGCACCTCTGGTGCTGGGGAGAGATTTTCTGCACACAGGAGCCATTGGCACACACAGTGTTTCCCCACGGAAAGTGGTGTCAAAAAGCTCCCTGACAGGAATGCAGGGCACTGTCCCTTTGAAGCCCTCAACGCAGCAGGCTGTCATGGACTCGGCTGCAGGCCTTTGTGGCTGCAGAGACTGCAGCTCCTCTGGAGGTCATGGGTCAATTTGCACTCCTCTTTGAGTAAATGAGGCTTGTGGGGTGAGCACCTTGCAAAGAGTGGCAAGCAGCCTGCTCCTTCTGGTGAGACGCACGTGTGGTGAGAGAGGCTTGGCAGCAGAGAAGAAGCAAGAGGGGCAGCCAGGGAGGGGATTTGCATGCAGCTTGGAGGTCCCAGATGTCCTGCTTCCCCACCAGGGAATGCTGGCGATGCCCATCAGGCCCTATTCACAAGTGGGCCCCCAGCGTCTGGATCTGCCCTGTCCCAGCCACGAAAACACACACAGGCCGAACCCTGAGCCCTGCTTAGGGTGACCTTTGTGGCCCAGGTGGTTGGATTGGCACAACTGTGTGAGGGGAGAGGAGGCCCGAGGAGGCCTTCAGGGAGCTGCCACAGCATAGCAGTGCTCCAGAAAAGGCACTCTCCTTTCTGTAGGCTGCATGCGCACTCGAGCTGCTGCTTGAGGCAGAGAGAGGACAGCTAGGCGATCCATGGCTGAAGGCAATGCAGAGAGATTTTTTTGGTGGGGCGGTGGCTCCATCTGCTGGCTGACAAGCGTGGAAGGAGAAGCCTCATTCCCACTGAGTTCCGGAGGAAGTTTCCAAACATTAGGCACTCTGGGTGCACAAGCTAGGGAGTGCTACTGAGGACTTCCCTCTGGCAACAGAGCGGGCCCCAAGGGCATTTGGGCTGGAGGGTGCTTGGAAGCCGCAGGGGAGCCATTGGGCACCCAGTGCTCTCTGATGGAGAACACTGCAGGCCCGAGCATCCATGAACTCCTCCAAGGCTTTGGAGGGGGAAAGTTGTCCTTAGCAGAAGGCTTCCTGCCTCGTGCAGCAGGCCTTTCTGGATGGCGAAGCTGCAGCTTCCTTGCAGGCTGCTGGTCCAGGGGCATGTGTCCCCTGGTCCAGAGTGCTGTAGGAGGAGCTCCTAGCAAGGGGAGCCAAGCACCTTGTTTCCTTGGCCTAGACTGGGCTGTGCACACAGAGGCCTGCCAGCAGTGAAGACAGCGCAGGCAGCTAGGGGATGTGTCAGGCAGATAAGAGGCAGCAGGAGTCCCACTTGAAAGTGGGGTCATGACTGTTTTGACCCCAGGCTCCAACGGCAACCTGCATACATAGCCTCTGGACCCGCAGCTTCCCAGGAGTGCAAGAGACACACAGGCAACACCCTGTTGCCTTCTCGTATGAACTGTGCTCCATGGAGGTCCTGTTGCCTGGCAGTGGCCTAGGCCAGCACAGACCCTAGGGAGGCCTGGCCCAGCCTGGGATGGGCCGCGACCTAGCAGGGCAATGGGCAAGCCTGGAACTTGAGGCCAGGCTGCAGGCTCATTCCAGGTTGGGCCTGGTGCAGAGAGCCTTGAGCCAGGACCTACAGGGCGAATGCTCAGGCCAGTGGCTTCTCCCTGTAATCCATGTTCCTCACTCGGGCTGCTCTGCTTGTCAGACCCACACTCCCTAGAAGTGTGTTTCTGAGGCATTTGGACAGTTGGGAAGTGGAGGCTCTCCCAACATTGGAGGCCTGCCTTGAACATTGCTCTGCATACTAAGAGGATTCCCTGCACCTCTGGTGCTGGGGAGAGATTTTCTGCACACAGGAGCCATTGGCACACACAGTGTTTCCCCACGGAAAGTGGTGTCAAAAAGCTCCCTGACAGGAATGCAGGGCACTGTCCCTTTGAAGCCCTCAACGCAGCAGGCTGTCATGGACTCGGCTGCAGGCCTTTGTGGCTGCAGAGACTGCAGCTCCTCTGGAGGTCATGGGTCAATTTGCACTCCTCTTTGAGTAAATGAGGCTTGTGGGGTGAGCACCTTGCAAAGAGTGGCAAGCAGCCTGCTCCTTCTGGTGAGACGCACGTGTGGTGAGAGAGGCTTGGCAGCAGAGAAGAAGCAAGAGGGGCAGCCAGGGAGGGGATTTGCATGCAGCTTGGAGGTCCCAGATGTCCTGCTTCCCCACCAGGGAATGCTGGCGATGCCCATCAGGCCCTATTCACAAGTGGGCCCCCAGCGTCTGGATCTGCCCTGTCCCAGCCACGAAAACACACACAGGCCGAACCCTGAGCCCTGCTTAGGGTGACCTTTGCGGCCCAGGTGGTTGGAGTGGCACAACTGTGTGAGGGGAGAGGAGGCCCGAGGAGGCCTTCAGGGAGCTGCCACAGCATAGCAGTGCTCCAGAAAAGGCACTCTCCTTTCTGTAGGCTGCATGCGCACTCGAGCTGCTGCTTGAGGCAGAGAGAGGACAGCTAGGCGATCCATGGCTGAAGGCAATGCAGAGAGATTTTTTTGGTGGGGCGGTGGCTCCATCTGCTGGCTGACAAGCGTGGAAGGAGAAGCCTCATTCCCACTGAGTTCCGGAGGAAGTTTCCAAACATTAGGCACTCTGGGTGCACAAGCTAGGGAGTGCTACTGAGGACTTCCCTCTGGCAACAGAGCGGGCCCCAAGGGCATTTGGGCTGGAGGGTGCTTGGAAGCCGCAGGGGAGCCATTGGGCACCCAGTGCTCTCTGATGGAGAACACTGCAGGCCCGAGCATCCATGAACTCCTCCAAGGCTTTGGAGGGGGAAAGTTGTCCTTAGCAGAAGGCTTCCTGCCTCGTGCAGCAGGCCTTTCTGGATGGCGAAGCTGCAGCTTCCTTGCAGGCTGCTGGTCCAGGGGCATGTGTCCCCTGGTCCAGAGTGCTGTAGGAGGAGCTCCTAGCAAGGGGAGCCAAGCACCTTGTTTCCTTGGCCTAGACTGGGCTGTGCACACAGAGGCCTGCCAGCAGTGAAGACAGCGCAGGCAGCTAGGGGATGTGTCAGGCAGATAAGAGGCAGCAGGAGTCCCACTTGAAAGTGGGGTCATGACTGTTTTGACCCCAGGCTCCAACGGCAACCTGCATACATAGCCTCTGGACCCGCAGCTTCCCAGGAGTGCAAGAGACACACAGGCAACACCCTGTTGCCTTCTCGTATGAACTGTGCTCCATGGAGGTCCTGTTGCCTGGCAGTGGCCTAGGCCAGCACAGACCCTAGGGAGGCCTGGCCCAGCCTGGGATGGGCCGCGACCTAGCAGGGCAATGGGCAAGCCTGGAACTTGAGGCCAGGCTGCAGGCTCATTCCAGGTTGGGCCTGGTGCAGAGAGCCTTGAGCCAGGACCTACAGGGCGAATGCTCAGGCCAGTGGCTTCTCCCTGTAATCCATGTTCCTCACTCGGGCTGCTCTGCTTGTCAGACCCACACTCCCTAGAAGTGTGTTTCTGAGGCATTTGGACAGTTGGGAAGTGGAGGCTCTCCCAACATTGGAGGCCTGCCTTGAACATTGCTCTGCATACTAAGAGGATTCCCTGCACCTCTGGTGCTGGGGAGAGATTTTCTGCACACAGGAGCCATTGGCACACACAGTGTTTCCCCACGGAAAGTGGTGTCAAAAAGCTCCCTGACAGGAATGCAGGGCACTGTCCCTTTGAAGCCCTCAACGCAGCAGGCTGTCATGGACTCGGCTGCAGGCCTTTGTGGCTGCAGAGACTGCAGCTCCTCTGGAGGTCATGGGTCAATTTGCACTCCTCTTTGAGTAAATGAGGCTTGTGGGGTGAGCACCTTGCAAAGAGTGGCAAGCAGCCTGCTCCTTCTGGTGAGACGCACGTGTGGTGAGAGAGGCTTGGCAGCAGAGAAGAAGCAAGAGGGGCAGCCAGGGAGGGGATTTGCATGCAGCTTGGAGGTCCCAGATGTCCTGCTTCCCCACCAGGGAATGCTGGCGATGCCCATCAGGCCCTATTCACAAGTGGGCCCCCAGCGTCTGGATCTGCCCTGTCCCAGCCACGAAAACACACACAGGCCGAACCCTGAGCCCTGCTTAGGGTGACCTTTGCGGCCCAGGTGGTTGGATTGGCACAACTGTGTGAGGGGAGAGGAGGCCCGAGGAGGCCTTCAGGGAGCTGCCACAGCATAGCAGTGCTCCAGAAAAGGCACTCTCCTTTCTGTAGGCTGCATGCGCACTCGAGCTGCTGCTTGAGGCAGAGAGAGGACAGCTAGGCGATCCATGGCTGAAGGCAATGCAGAGAGATTTTTTTGGTGGGGCGGTGGCTCCATCTGCTGGCTGACAAGCGTGGAAGGAGAAGCCTCATTCCCACTGAGTTCCGGAGGAAGTTTCCAAACATTAGGCACTCTGGGTGCACAAGCTAGGGAGTGCTACTGAGGACTTCCCTCTGGCAACAGAGCGGGCCCCAAGGGCATTTGGGCTGGAGGGTGCTTGGAAGCCGCAGGGGAGCCATTGGGCACCCAGTGCTCTCTGATGGAGAACACTGCAGGCCCGAGCATCCATGAACTCCTCCAAGGCTTTGGAGGGGGAAAGTTGTCCTTAGCAGAAGGCTTCCTGCCTCGTGCAGCAGGCCTTTCTGGATGGCGAAGCTGCAGCTTCCTTGCAGGCTGCTGGTCCAGGGGCATGTGTCCCCTGGTCCAGAGTGCTGTAGGAGGAGCTCCTAGCAAGGGGAGCCAAGCACCTTGTTTCCTTGGCCTAGACTGGGCTGTGCACACAGAGGCCTGCCAGCAGTGAAGACAGCGCAGGCAGCTAGGGGATGTGTCAGGCAGATAAGAGGCAGCAGGAGTCCCACTTGAAAGTGGGGTCATGACTGTTTTGACCCCAGGCTCCAACGGCAACCTGCATACATAGCCTCTGGACCCGCAGCTTCCCAGGAGTGCAAGAGACACACAGGCAACACCCTGTTGCCTTCTCGTATGAACTGTGCTCCATGGAGGTCCTGTTGCCTGGCAGTGGCCTAGGCCAGCACAGACCCTAGGGAGGCCTGGCCCAGCCTGGGATGGGCCGCGACCTAGCAGGGCAATGGGCAAGCCTGGAACTTGAGGCCAGGCTGCAGGCTCATTCCAGGTTGGGCCTGGTGCAGAGAGCCTTGAGCCAGGACCTACAGGGCGAATGCTCAGGCCAGTGGCTTCTCCCTGTAATCCATGTTCCTCACTCGGGCTGCTCTGCTTGTCAGACCCACACTCCCTAGAAGTGTGTTTCTGAGGCATTTGGACAGTTGGGAAGTGGAGGCCCTCCCAACATTGGAGGCCTGCTTTGAACATTGCTCTGCATACTAAGAGGATTCCCTGCACCTCTGGTGCTGGGGAGAGATTTTCTGCACACAGGAGCCATTGGCACACACAGTGTTTCCCCACGGAAAGTGGTGTCAAAAAGCTCCCTGACAGGAATGCAGGGCACTGTCCCTTTGAAGCCCTCAACGCAGCAGGCTGTCATGGACTCGGCTGCAGGCCTTTGTGGCTGCAGAGACTGCAGCTCCTCTGGAGGTCATGGGTCAATTTGCACTCCTCTTTGAGTAAATGAGGCTTGTGGGGTGAGCACCTTGCAAAGAGTGGCAAGCAGCCTGCTCCTTCTGGTGAGACGCACGTGTGGTGAGAGAGGCTTGGCAGCAGAGAAGAAGCAAGAGGGGCAGCCAGGGAGGGGATTTGCATGCAGCTTGGAGGTCCCAGATGTCCTGCTTCCCCACCAGGGAATGCTGGCGATGCCCATCAGGCCCTATTCACAAGTGGGCCCCCAGCGTCTGGATCTGCCCTGTCCCAGCCACGAAAACACACACAGGCCGAACCCTGAGCCCTGCTTAGGGTGACCTTTGCGGCCCAGGTGGTTGGAGTGGCACAACTGTGTGAGGGGAGAGGAGGCCCGAGGAGGCCTTCAGGGAGCTGCCACAGCATAGCAGTGCTCCAGAAAAGGCACTCTCCTTTCTGTAGGCTGCATGCGCACTCGAGCTGCTGCTTGAGGCAGAGAGAGGACAGCTAGGCGATCCATGGCTGAAGGCAATGCAGAGAGATTTTTTTGGTGGGGCGGTGGCTCCATCTGCTGGCTGACAAGCGTGGAAGGAGAAGCCTCATTCCCACTGAGTTCCGGAGGAAGTTTCCAAACATTAGGCACTCTGGGTGCACAAGCTAGGGAGTGCTACTGAGGACTTCCCTCTGGCAACAGAGCGGGCCCCAAGGGCATTTGGGCTGGAGGGTGCTTGGAAGCCGCAGGGGAGCCATTGGGCACCCAGTG
This sequence comes from Hippopotamus amphibius kiboko, assembly GCF_030028045.1. Lineage (NCBI taxonomy): Eukaryota > Metazoa > Chordata > Mammalia > Artiodactyla > Hippopotamidae > Hippopotamus > Hippopotamus amphibius. The sequence continues at coordinate 99,153,920 of NC_080191.1, read as the reverse complement.
CTCTCTGATGGAGAACACTGCAGGCCCGAGCATCCATGAACTCCTCCAAGGCTTTGGAGGGGGAAAGTTGTCCTTAGCAGAAGGCTTCCTGCCTCGTGCAGCAGGCCTTTCTGGATGGCGAAGCTGCAGCTTCCTTGCAGGCTGCTGGTCCAGGGGCATGTGTCCCCTGGTCCAGAGTGCTGTAGGAGGAGCTCCTAGCAAGGGGAGCCAAGCACCTTGTTTCCTTGGCCTAGACTGGGCTGTGCACACAGAGGCCTGCCAGCAGTGAAGACAGCGCAGGCAGCTAGGGGATGTGTCAGGCAGATAAGAGGCAGCAGGAGTCCCACTTGAAAGTGGGGTCATGACTGTTTTGACCCCAGGCTCCAACGGCAACCTGCATACATAGCCTCTGGACCCGCAGCTTCCCAGGAGTGCAAGAGACACACAGGCAACACCCTGTTGCCTTCTCGTATGAACTGTGCTCCATGGAGGTCCTGTTGCCTGGCAGTGGCCTAGGCCAGCACAGACCCTAGGGAGGCCTGGCCCAGCCTGGGATGGGCCGCGACCTAGCAGGGCAATGGGCAAGCCTGGAACTTGAGGCCAGGCTGCAGGCTCATTCCAGGTTGGGCCTGGTGCAGAGAGCCTTCAGCCAGGACCTACAGGGCGAATGCTCAGGCCAGTGGCTTCTCCCTGTAATCCATGTTCCTCACTCGGGCTGCTCTGCTTGTCAGACCCACACTCCCTAGAAGTGTGTTTCTGAGGCATTTGGACAGTTGGGAAGTGGAGGCTCTCCCAACATTGGAGGCCTGCTTTGAACATTGCTCTGCATACTAAGAGGATTCCCTGCACCTCTGGTGCTGGGGAGAGATTTTCTGCACACAGGAGCCATTGGCACACACAGTGTTTCCCCACGGAAAGTGGTGTCAAAAAGCTCCCTGACAGGAATGCAGGGCACTGTCCCTTTGAAGCCCTCAACGCAGCAGGCTGTCATGGACTCGGCTGCAGGCCTTTGTGGCTGCAGAGACTGCAGCTCCTCTGGAGGTCATGGGTCAATTTGCACTCCTCTTTGAGTAAATGAGGCTTGTGGGGTGAGCACCTTGCAAAGAGTGGCAAGCAGCCTGCTCCTTCTGGTGAGACGCACGTGTGGTGAGAGAGGCTTGGCAGCAGAGAAGAAGCAAGAGGGGCAGCCAGGGAGGGGATTTGCATGCAGCTTGGAGGTCCCAGATGTCCTGCTTCCCCACCAGGGAATGCTGGCGATGCCCATCAGGCCCTATTCACAAGTGGGCCCCCAGCGTCTGGATCTGCCCTGTCCCAGCCACGAAAACACACACAGGCCGAACCCTGAGCCCTGCTTAGGGTGACCTTTGCGGCCCAGGTGGTTGGAGTGGCACAACTGTGTGAGGGGAGAGGAGGCCCGAGGAGGCCTTCAGGGAGCTGCCACAGCATAGCAGTGCTCCAGAAAAGGCACTCTCCTTTCTGTAGGCTGCATGCGCACTCGAGCTGCTGCTTGAGGCAGAGAGAGGACAGCTAGGCGATCCATGGCTGAAGGCAATGCAGAGAGATTTTTTTGGTGGGGCGGTGGCTCCATCTGCTGGCTGACAAGCGTGGAAGGAGAAGCCTCATTCCCACTGAGTTCCGGAGGAAGTTTCCAAACATTAGGCACTCTGGGTGCACAAGCTAGGGAGTGCTACTGAGGACTTCCCTCTGGCAACAGAGCGGGCCCCAAGGGCATTTGGGCTGGAGGGTGCTTGGAAGCCGCAGGGGAGCCATTGGGCACCCAGTGCTCTCTGATGGAGAACACTGCAGGCCCGAGCATCCATGAACTCCTCCAAGGCTTTGGAGGGGGAAAGTTGTCCTTAGCAGAAGGCTTCCTGCCTCGTGCAGCAGGCCTTTCTGGATGGCGAAGCTGCAGCTTCCTTGCAGGCTGCTGGTCCAGGGGCATGTGTCCCCTGGTCCAGAGTGCTGTAGGAGGAGCTCCTAGCAAGGGGAGCCAAGCACCTTGTTTCCTTGGCCTAGACTGGGCTGTGCACACAGAGGCCTGCCAGCAGTGAAGACAGCGCAGGCAGCTAGGGGATGTGTCAGGCAGATAAGAGGCAGCAGGAGTCCCACTTGAAAGTGGGGTCATGACTGTTTTGACCCCAGGCTCCAACGGCAACCTGCATACATAGCCTCTGGACCCACAGCTTCCCAGGAGTGCAAGAGACACACAGGCAACACCCTGTTGCCTTCTCGTATGAACTGTGCTCCATGGAGGTCCTGTTGCCTGGCAGTGGCCTAGGCCAGCACAGACCCTAGGGAGGCCTGGCCCAGCCTGGGATGGGCCGCGACCTAGCAGGGCAATGGGCAAGCCTGGAACTTGAGGCCAGGCTGCAGGCTCATTCCAGGTTGGGCCTGGTGCAGAGAGCCTTCAGCCAGGACCTACAGGGCGAATGCTCAGGCCAGTGGCTTCTCCCTGTAATCCATGTTCCTCACTCAGGCTGCTCTGCTTGTCAGACCCACACTCCCTAGAAGTGTGTTTCTGAGGCATTAGGACAGTTGGGAAGTGGAGGCTCTCCCAACATTGGAGGCCTGCCTTGAACATTGCTCTGCATACTAAGAGGATTCCCTGCACCTCTGGTGCTGGGGAGAGATTTTCTGCACACAGGAGCCATTGGCACACACAGTGTTTCCCCACGGAAAATGGTGTCAAAAAGCTCCCTGACAGGAATGCAGGGCACTGTCCCTTTGAAGCCCTCAACGCAGCAGGCTGTCATGGACTCGGCTGCAGGCCTTTGTGGCTGCAGAGACTGCAGCTCCTCTGGAGGTCATGGGTCAATTTGCACTCCTCTTTGAGTAAATGAGGCTTGTGGGGTGAGCACCTTGCAAAGAGTGGCAAGCAGCCTGCTCCTTCTGGTGAGATGCACGTGTGGTGAGAGAGGCTTGGCAGCAGAGAAGAAGCAAGAGGGGCAGCCAGGGAGGGGATTTGCATGCAGCTTGGAGGTCCCAGATGTCCTGCTTCCCCACCAGGGAATGCTGGCGATGCCCATCAGGCCCTATTCACAAGTGGGCCCCCAGCGTCTGGATCTGCCCTGTCCCAGCCACGAAAACACACACAGGCCGAACCCTGAGCCCTGCTTAGGGTGACCTTTGCGGCCCAGGTGGTTGGAGTGGCACAACTGTGTGAGGGGAGAGGAGGCCCGAGGAGGCCTTCAGGGAGCTGCCACAGCATAGCAGTGCTCCAGAAAAGGCACTCTCCTTTCTGTAGGCTGCATGCGCACTCGAGCTGCTGCTTGAGGCAGAGAGAGGACAGCTAGGCGATCCATGGCTGAAGGCAATGCAGAGAGATTTTTTTGGTGGGGCGGTGGCTCCATCTGCTGGCTGACAAGCGTGGAAGGAGAAGCCTCATTCCCACTGAGTTCCGGAGGAAGTTTCCAAACATTAGGCACTCTGGGTGCACAAGCTAGGGAGTGCTACTGAGGACTTCCCTCTGTCAACAGAGCGGGCACCAAGGGCATTTGGGCTGGAGGGTGCTTGGAAGCCGCAGGGGAGCCATTGGGCACCCAGTGCTCTCTGATGGAGAACACTGCAGGCCCGAGCATCCATGAACTCCTCCAAGGCTTTGGAGGGGGAAAGTTGTCCTTAGCAGAAGGCTTCCTGCCTCGTGCAGCAGGCCTTTCTGGATGGCGAAGCTGCAGCTTCCTTGCAGGCTGCTGGTCCAGGGGCATGTGTCCCCTGGTCCAGAGTGCTGTAGGGGGAGCTCCTAGCAAGGGGAGCCAAGCACCTTGTTTCCTTGGCCTAGACTGGGCTGTGCACACAGAGGCCTGCCAGCAGTGAAGACAGCGCAGGCAGCTAGGGGATGTGTCAGGCAGATAAGAGGCAGCAGGAGTCCCACTTGAAAGTGGGGTCATGACTGTTTTGACCCCAGGCTCCAACGGCAACCTGCATACATAGCCTCTGGACCCGCAGCTTCCCAGGAGTGCAAGAGACACACAGGCAACACCCTGTTGCCTTCTCGTATGAACTGTGCTCCATGGAGGTCCTGTTGCCTGGCAGTGGCCTAGGCCAGCACAGACCCTAGGGAGGCCTGGCCCAGCCTGGGATGGGCCGCGACCTAGCAGGGCAATGGGCAAGCCTGGAACTTGAGGCCAGGCTGCAGGCTCATTCCAGGTTGGGCCTGGTGCAGAGAGCCTTCAGCCAGGACCTACAGGGCGAATGCTCAGGCCAGTGGCTTCTCCCTGTAATCCATGTTCCTCACTCAGGCTGCTCTGCTTGTCAGACCCACACTCCCTAGAAGTGTGTTTCTGAGGCATTTGGACAGTTGGGAAGTGGAGGCTCTCCCAACATTGGAGGCCTGCCTTGAACATTGCTCTGCATACTAAGAGGATTCCCTGCACCTCTGGTGCTGGGGAGAGATTTTCTGCACACAGGAGCCATTGGCACACACAGTGTTTCCCCACGGAAAATGGTGTCAAAAAGCTCCCTGACAGGAATGCAGGGCACTGTCCCTTTGAAGCCCTCAACGCAGCAGGCTGTCATGGACTCGGCTGCAGGCCTTTGTGGCTGCAGAGACTGCAGCTCCTCTGGAGGTCATGGGTCAATTTGCACTCCTCTTTGAGTAAATGAGGCTTGTGGGGTGAGCACCTTGCAAAGAGTGGCAAGCAGCCTGCTCCTTCTGGTGAGACGCACGTGTGGTGAGAGAGGCTTGGCAGCAGAGAAGAAGCAAGAGGGGCAGCCAGGGAGGGGATTTGCATGCAGCTTGGAGGTCCCAGATGTCCTGCTTCCCCACCAGGGAATGCTGGCGATGCCCATCAGGCCCTATTCACAAGTGGGCCCCCAGCGTCTGGATCTGCCCTGTCCCAGCCACGAAAACACACACAGGCCGAACCCTGAGCCCTGCTTAGGGTGACCTTTGCGGCCCAGGTGGTTGGAGTGGCACAACTGTGTGAGGGGAGAGGAGGCCCGAGGAGGCCTTCAGGGAGCTGCCACAGCATAGCAGTGCTCCAGAAAAGGCACTCTCCTTTCTGTAGGCTGCATGTGCACTCGAGCTGCTGCTTGAGGCAGAGAGAGGACAGCTAGGCGATCCATGGCTGAAGGCAATGCAGAGAGATTTTTTTGGTGGGGCGGTGGCTCCATCTGCTGGCTGACAAGCGTGGAAGGAGAAGCCTCATTCCCACTGAGTTCCGGAGGAAGTTTCCAAACATTAGGCACTCTGGGTGCACAAGCTAGGGAGTGCTACTGAGGACTTCCCTCTGGCAACAGAGCGGGCCCCAAGGCCATTTGGGCTGGAGGGTGCTTGGAAGCCGCAGGGGAGCCATTGGGCACCCAGTGCTCTCTGATGGAGAACACTGCAGGCCCGAGCATCCATGAACTCCTCCAAGGCTTTGGAGGGGGAAAGTTGTCCTTAGCAGAAGGCTTCCTGCCTCATGCAGCAGGCCTTTCTGGATGGCGAAGCTGCAGCTTCCTTGCAGGCTGCTGGTCCAGGGGCATGTGTCCCCTGGTCCAGAGTGCTGTAGGGGGAGCTCCTAGCAAGGGGAGCCAAGCACCTTGTTTCCTTGGCCTAGACTGGGCTGTGCACACAGAGGCCTGCCAGCAGTGAAGACAGCGCAGGCAGCTAGGGGATGTGTCAGGCAGATAAGAGGCAGCAGGAGTCCCACTTGAAAGTGGGGTCATGACTGTTTTGACCCCAGGCTCCAACGGCAACCTGCATACATAGCCTCTGGACCCGCAGCTTCCCAGGAGTGCAAGAGACACACAGGCAACACCCTGTTGCCTTCTCGTATGAACTGTGCTCCATGGAGGTCCTGTTGCCTGGCAGTGGCCTAGGCCAGCACAGACCCTAGGGAGGCCTGGCCCAGCCTGGGATGGGCCGCGACCTAGCAGGGCAATGGGCAAGCCTGGAACTTGAGGCCAGGCTGCAGGCTCATTCCAGGTTGGGCCTGGTGCAGAGAGCCTTCAGCCAGGACCTACAGGGCGAATGCTCAGGCCAGTGGCTTCTCCCTGTAATCCATGTTCCTCACTCGGGCTGCTCTGCTTGTCAGACCCACACTCCCTAGAAGTGTGTTTCTGAGGCATTTGGACAGTTGGGAAGTGGAGGCTCTCGCAACATTGGAGGCCTGCCTTGAACATTGCTCTGCATACTAAGAGGATTCCCTGCACCTCTGGTGCTGGGGAGAGATTTTCTGCACACAGGAGCCATTGGCACACACAGTGTTTCCCCACGGAAAGTGGTGTCAAAAAGCTCCCTGACAGGAATGCAGGGCGCTGTCCCTTTGAAGCCCTCAACGCAGCAGGCTGTCATGGACTCGGCTGCAGGCCTTTGTGGCTGCAGAGACTGCAGCTCCTCTGGAGGTCATGGGTCAATTTGCACTCCTCTTTGAGTAAATGAGGCTTGTGGGGTGAGCACCTTGCAAAGAGTGGCAAGCAGCCTGCTCCTTCTGGTGAGACGCACGTGTGGTGAGAGAGGCTTGGCAGCAGAGAAGAAGCAAGAGGGGCAGCCAGGGAGGGGATTTGCATGCAGCTTGGAGGTCCCAGATGTCCTGCTTCCCCACCAGGGAATGCTGGCGATGCCCATCAGGCCCTATTCACAAGTGGGCCCCCAGCGTCTGGATCTGCCCTGTCCCAGCCACGAAAACACACACAGGCCGAACCCTGAGCCCTGCTTAGGGTGACCTTTGCGGCCCAGGTGGTTGGAGTGGCACAACTGTGTGAGGGGAGAGGAGGCCCGAGGAGGCCTTCAGGGAGCTGCCACAGCATAGCAGTGCTCCAGAAAAGGCACTCTCCTTTCTGTAGGCTGCATGCGCACTCGAGCTGCTGCTTGAGGCAGAGAGAGGACAGCTAGGCGATCCATGGCTGAAGGCAATGCAGAGAGATTTTTTTGGTGGGGCGGTGGCTCCATCTGCTGGCTGACAAGCGTGGAAGGAGAAGCCTCATTCCCACTGAGTTCCGGAGGAAGTTTCCAAACATTAGGCACTCTGGGTGCACAAGCTAGGGAGTGCTACTGAGGACTTCCCTCTGGCAACAGAGCGGGCCCCAAGGGCATTTGGGCTGGAGGGTGCTTGGAAGCCGCAGGGGAGCCATTGGGCACCCAGTGCTCTCTGATGGAGAACACTGCAGGCCCGAGCATCCATGAACTCCTCCAAGGCTTTGGAGGGGGAAAGTTGTCCTTAGCAGAAGGCTTCCTGCCTCGTGCAGCAGGCCTTTCTGGATGGCGAAGCTGCAGCTTCCTTGCAGGCTGCTGGTCCAGGGGCATGTGTCCCCTGGTCCAGAGTGCTGTAGGGGGAGCTCCTAGCAAGGGGAGCCAAGCACCTTGTTTCCTTGGCCTAGACTGGGCTGTGCACACAGAGGCCTGCCAGCAGTGAAGACAGCGCAGGCAGCTAGGGGATGTGTCAGGCAGATAAGAGGCAGCAGGAGTCCCACTTGAAAGTGGGGTCATGACTGTTTTGACCCCAGGCTCCAACGGCAACCTGCATACATAGCCTCTGGACCCGCAGCTTCCCAGGAGTGCAAGAGACACACAGGCAACACCCTGTTGCCTTCTCGTATGAACTGTGCTCCATGGAGGTCCTGTTGCCTGGCAGTGGCCTAGGCCAGCACAGACCCTAGGGAGGCCTGGCCCAGCCTGGGATGGGCCGCGACCTAGCAGGGCAATGGGCAAGCCTGGAACTTGAGGCCAGGCTGCAGGCTCATTCCAGGTTGGGCCTGGTGCAGAGAGCCTTCAGCCAGAACCTTCAGGGCGAATGCTCAGGCCAGTGGCTTCTCCCTGTAATCCATGTTCCTCACTCGGGCTGCTCTGCTTGTCAGACCCACACTCCCTAGAAGTGTGTTTCTGAGGCATTTGGACAGTTGGGAAGTGGAGGCTCTCCCAACATTGGAGGCCTGCCTTGAACATTGCTCTGCATACTAAGAGGATTCCCTGCACCTCTGGTGCTGGGGAGAGATTTTCTGCACACAGGAGCCATTGGCACACACAGTGTTTCCCCACGGAAAGTGGTGTCAAAAAGCTCCCTGACAGGAATGCAGGGCGCTGTCCCTTTGAAGCCCTCAACGCAGCAGGCTGTCATGGACTCGGCTGCAGGCCTTTGTGGCTGCAGAGACTGCAGCTCCTCTGGAGGTCATGGGTCAATTTGCACTCCTCTTTGAGTAAATGAGGCTTGTGGGGTGAGCACCTTGCAAAGAGTGGCAAGCAGCCTGCTCCTTCTGGTGAGACGCACGTGTGGTGAGAGAGGCTTGGCAGCAGAGAAGAAGCAAGAGGGGCAGCCAGGGAGGGGATTTGCATGCAGCTTGGAGGTCCCAGATGTCCTGCTTCCCCACCAGGGAATGCTGGCGATGCCCATCAGGCCCTATTCACAAGTGGGCCCCCAGCGTCTGGATCTGCCCTGTCCCAGCCACGAAAACACACACAGGCCGAACCCTGAGCCCTGCTTAGGGTGACCTTTGCGGCCCAGGTGGTTGGAATGGCACAACTGTGTGAGGGGAGAGGAGGCCCGAGGAGGCCTTCAGGGAGCTGCCACAGCATAGCAGTGCTCCAGAAAAGGCACTCTCCTTTCTGTAGGCTGCATGCGCACTCGAGCTGCTGCTTGAGGCAGAGAGAGGACAGCTAGGCGATCCATGGCTGAAGGCAATGCAGAGAGATTTTTTTGGTGGGGCGGTGGCTCCATCTGCTGGCTGACAAGCGTGGAAGGAGAAGCCTCATTCCCACTGAGTTCCGGAGGAAGTTTCCAAACATTAGGCACTCTGGGTGCACAAGCTAGGGAGTGCTACTGAGGACTTCCCTCTGGCAACAGAGCGGGCCCCAAGGGCATTTGGGCTGGAGGGTGCTTGGAAGCCGCAGGGGAGCCATTGGGCACCCAGTGCTCTCTGATGGAGAACACTGCAGGCCCGAGCATCCATGAACTCCTCCAAGGCTTTGGAGGGGGAAAGTTGTCCTTAGCAGAAGGCTTCCTGCCTCGTGCAGCAGGCCTTTCTGGATGGCGAAGCTGCAGCTTCCTTGCAGGCTGCTGGTCCAGGGGCATGTGTCCCCTGGTCCAGAGTGCTGTAGGAGGAGCTCCTAGCAAGGGGAGCCAAGCACCTTGTTTCCTTGGCCTAGACTGGGCTGTGCACACAGAGGCCTGCCAGCAGTGAAGACAGCGCAGGCAGCTAGGGGATGTGTCAGGCAGATAAGAGGCAGCAGGAGTCCCACTTGAAAGTGGGGTCATGACTGTTTTGACCCCAGGCTCCAACGGCAACCTGCATACATAGCCTCTGGACCCGCAGCTTCCCAGGAGTGCAAGAGACACACAGGCAACACCCTGTTGCCTTCTCGTATGAACTGTGCTCCATGGAGGTCCTGTTGCCTGGCAGTGGCCTAGGCCAGCACAGACCCTAGGGAGGCCTGGCCCAGCCTGGGATGGGCCGCGACCTAGCAGGGCAATGGGCAAGCCTGGAACTTGAGGCCAGGCTGCAGGCTCATTCCAGGTTGGGCCTGGTGCAGAGAGCCTTCAGCCAGGACCTACAGGGCGAATGCTCAGGCCAGTGGCTTCTCCCTGTAATCCATGTTCCTCACTCGGGCTGCTCTGCTTGTCAGACCCACACTCCCTAGAAGTGTGTTTCTGAGGCATTTGGACAGTTGGGAAGTGGAGGCTCTCCCAACATTGGAGGCCTGCCTTGAACATTGCTCTGCATACTAAGAGGATTCCCTGCACCTCTGGTGCTGGGGAGAGATTTTCTGCACACAGGAGCCATTGGCACACACAGTGTTTCCCCACGGAAAGTGGTGTCAAAAAGCTCCCTGACAGGAATGCAGGGCGCTGTCCCTTTGAAGCCCTCAACGCAGCAGGCTGTCATGGACTCGGCTGCAGGCCTTTGTGGCTGCAGAGACTGCAGCTCCTCTGGAGGTCATGGGTCAATTTGCACTCCTCTTTGAGTAAATGAGGCTTGTGGGGTGAGCACCTTGCAAAGAGTGGCAAGCAGCCTGCTCCTTCTGGTGAGACGCACGTGTGGTGAGAGAGGCTTGGCAGCAGAGAAGAAGCAAGAGGGGCAGCCAGGGAGGGGATTTGCATGCAGCTTGGAGGTCCCAGATGTCCTGCTTCCCCACCAGGGAATGCTGGCGATGCCCATCAGGCCCTATTCACAAGTGGGCCCCCAGCGTCTGGATCTGCCCTGTCCCAGCCACGAAAACACACACAGGCCGAACCCTGAGCCCTGCTTAGGGTGACCTTTGCGGCCCAGGTGGTTGGAGTGGCACAACTGTGTGAGGGGAGAGGAGGCCCGAGGAGGCCTTCAGGGAGCTGCCACAGCATAGCAGTGCTCCAGAAAAGGCACTGTCCTTTCTGTAGGCTGCATGCGCACTCGAGCTGCTGCTTGAGGCAGAGAGAGGACAGCTAGGCGATCCATGGCTGAAGGCAATGCAGAGAGATTTTTTTGGTGGGGCGGTGGCTCCATCTGCTGGCTGACAAGCGTGGAAGGAGAAGCCTCATTCCCACTGAGTTCCGGAGGAAGTTTCCAAACATTAGGCACTCTGGGTGCACAAGCTAGGGAGTGCTACTGAGGACTTCCCTCTGGCAACAGAGCGGGCCCCAAGGGCATTTGGGCTGGAGGGTGCTTGGAAGCCGCAGGGGAGCCATTGGGCACCCAGTGCTCTCTGATGGAGAACACTGCAGGCCCGAGCATCCATGAACTCCTCCAAGGCTTTGGAGGGGGAAAGTTGTCCTTAGCAGAAGGCTTCCTGCCTCGTGCAGCAGGCCTTTCTGGATGGCGAAGCTGCAGCTTCCTTGCAGGCTGCTGGTCCAGGGGCATGTGTCCCCTGGTCCAGAGTGCTGTAGGAGGAGCTCCTAGCAAGGGGAGCCAAGCACCTTGTTTCCTTGGCCTAGACTGGGCTGTGCACACAGAGGCCTGCCAGCAGTGAAGACAGCGCAGGCAGCTAGGGGATGTGTCAGGCAGATAAGAGGCAGCAGGAGTCCCACTTGAAAGTGGGGTCATGACTGTTTTGACCCCAGGCTCCAACGGCAACCTGCATACATAGCCTCTGGACCCGCAGCTTCCCAGGAGTGCAAGAGACACACAGGCAACACTCTGTTGCCTTCTCGTATGAACTGTGCTCCATGGAGGTCCTGTTGCCTGGCAGTGGCCTAGGCCAGCACAGACCCTAGGGAGGCCTGGCCCAGCCTGGGATGGGCCGCGACCTAGCAGGGCAATGGGCAAGCCTGGAACTTGAGGCCAGGCTGCAGGCTCATTCCAGGTTGGGCCTGGTGCAGAGAGCCTTCAGCCAGGACCTACAGGGCGAATGCTCAGGCCAGTGGCTTCTCCCTGTAATCCATGTTCCTCACTCGGGCTGCTCTGCTTGTCAGACCCACACTCCCTAGAAGTGTGTTTCTGAGGCATTTGGACAGTTGGGAAGTGGAGGCTCTCCCAACATTGGAGGCCTGCCTTGAACATTGCTCTGCATACTAAGAGGATTCCCTGCACCTCTGGTGCTGGGGAGAGATTTTCTGCACACAGGAGCCATTGGCACACACAGTGTTTCCCCACGGAAAGTGGTGTCAAAAAGCTCCCTGACAGGAATGCAGGGCACTGTCCCTTTGAAGCCCTCAACGCAGCAGGCTGTCATGGACTCGGCTGCAGGCCTTTGTGGCTGCAGAGACTGCAGCTCCTCTGGAGGTCATGGGTCAATTTGCACTCCTCTTTGAGTAAATGAGGCTTGTGGGGTGAGCACCTTGCAAAGAGTGGCAAGCAGCCTGCTCCTTCTGGTGAGACGCACGTGTGGTGAGAGAGGCTTGGCAGCAGAGAAGAAGCAAGAGGGGCAGCCAGGGAGGGGATTTGCATGCAGCTTGGAGGTCCCAGATGTCCTGCTTCCCCACCAGGGAATGCTGGCGATGCCCATCAGGCCCTATTCACAAGTGGGCCCCCAGCGTCTGGATCTGCCCTGTCCCAGCCACGAAAACACACACAGGCCGAACCCTGAGCCCTGCTTAGGGTGACCTTTGCGGCCCAGGTGGTTGGAGTGGCACAACTGTGTTAGGGGAGAGGAGGCCCGAGGAGGCCTTCAGGGAGCTGCCACAGCATAGCAGTGCTCCAGAAAAGGCACTCTCCTTTCTGTAGGCTGCATGCGCACTCGAGCTGCTGCTTGAGGCAGAGAGAGGACAGCTAGGCGATCCATGGCTGAAGGCAATGCAGAGAGATTTTTTTGGTGGGGCGGTGGCTCCATCTGCTGGCTGACAAGCGTGGAAGGAGAAGCCTCATTCCCACTGAGTTCCGGAGGAAGTTTCCAAACATTAGGCACTCTGGGTGCACAAGCTAGGGAGTGCTACTGAGGACTTCCCTCTGGCAACAGAGCGGGCCCCAAGGGCATTTGGGCTGGAGGGTGCTTGGAAGCCGCAGGGGAGCTATTGGGCACCCAGTGCTCTCTGATGGAGAACACTGCAGGCCCGAGCATCCATGAACTCCTCCAAGGCTTTGGAGGGGGAAAGTTGTCCTTAGCAGAAGGCTTCCTGCCTCGTGCAGCAGGCCTTTCTGGATGGCGAAGCTGCAGCTTCCTTGCAGGCTGCTGGTCCAGGGGCATGTGTCCCCTGGTCCAGAGTGCTGTAGGAGGAGCTCCTAGCAAGGGGAGCCAAGCACCTTGTTTCCTTGGCCTAGACTGGGCTGTGCACACAGAGGCCTGCCAGCAGTGAAGACAGCGCAGGCAGCTAGGGGATGTGTCAGGCAGATAAGAGGCAGCAGGAGTCCCACTTGAAAGTGGGGTCATGACTGTTTTGACCCCAGGCTCCAACGGCAACCTGCATACATAGCCTCTGGACCCGCAGCTTCCCAGGAGTGCAAGAGACACACAGGCAACACCCTGTTGCCTTCTCGTATGAACTGTGCTCCATGGAGGTCCTGTTGCCTGGCAGTGGCCTAGGCCAGCACAGACCCTAGGGAGGCCTGGCCCAGCCTGGGATGGGCCGCGACCTAGCAGGGCAATGGGCAAGCCTGGAACTTGAGGCCAGGCTGCAGGCTCATTCCAGGTTGGGCCTGGTGCAGAGAGCCTTCAGCCAGGACCTACAGGGCGAATGCTCAGGCCAGTGGCTTCTCCCTGTAATCCATGTTCCTCACTCGGGCTGCTCTGCTTGTCAGACCCACACTCCCTAGAAGTGTGTTTCTGAGGCATTTGGACAGTTGGGAAGTGGAGGCTCTCCCAACATTGGAGGCCTGCCTTGAACATTGCTCTGCATACTAAGAGGATTCCCTGCACCTCTGGTGCTGGGGAGAGATTTTCTGCACACAGGAGCCATTGGCACACACAGTGTTTCCCCACGGAAAGTGGTGTCAAAAAGCTCCCTGACAGGAATGCAGGGCACTGTCCCTTTGAAGCCCTCAACGCAGCAGGCTGTCATGGACTCGGCTGCAGGCCTTTGTGGCTGCAGAGACTGCAGCTCCTCTGGAGGTCATGGGTCAATTTGAACTCCTCTTTGAGTAAATGAGGCTTGTGGGGTGAGCACCTTGCAAAGAGTGGCAAGCAGCCTGCTCCTTTTGGTGAGACGCACGTGTGGTGAGAGAGGCTTGGCAGCAGAGAAGAAGCAAGAGGGGCAGCCAGGGAGGGGATTTGCATGCAGCTTGGAGGTCCCAGATGTCCTGCTTCCCCACCAGGGAATGCTGGCGATGCCCATCAGGCCCTATTCACAAGTGGGCCCCCAGCGTCTGGATCTGCCCTGTCCCAGCCACGAAAACACACACAGGCCGAACCCTGAGCCCTGCTTAGGGTGACCTTTGCGGCCCAGGTGGTTGGAGTGGCACAACTGTGTGAGGGGAGAGGAGGCCCGAGGAGGCCTTCAGGGAGCTGCCACAGCATAGCAGTGCTCCAGAAAAGGCACTCTCCTTTCTGTAGGCTGCATGCGCACTCGAGCTGCTGCTTGAGGCAGAGAGAGGACAGCTAGGCGATCCATGGCTGAAGGCAATGCAGAGAGATTTTTTTGGTGGGGCGGTGGCTCCATCTGCTGGCTGACAAGCGTGGAAGGAGAAGCCTCATTCCCACTGAGTTCCGGAGGAAGTTTCCAAACATTAGGCACTCTGGGTGCACAAGCTAGGGAGTGCTACTGAGGACTTCCCTCTGGCAACAGAGCGGGCACCAAGGGCATTTGGGCTGGAGGGTGCTTGGAAGCCGCAGGGGAGCCATTGGGCACCCAGTGCTCTCTGATGGAGAACACTGCAGGCCCGAGCATCCATGAACTCCTCCAAGGCTTTGGAGGGGGAAAGTTGTCCTTAGCAGAAGGCTTCCTGCCTCATGCAGCAGGCCTTTCTGGATGGCGAAGCTGCAGCTTCCTTGCAGGCTGCTGGTCCAGGGGCATGTGTCCCCTGGTCCAGAGTGCTGTAGGAGGAGCTCCTAGCAAGGGGAGCCAAGCACCTTGTTTCCTTGGCCTAGACTGGGCTGTGCACACAGAGGCCTGCCAGCAGTGAAGACAGCGCAGGCAGCTAGGGGATGTGTCAGGCAGATAAGAGGCAGCAGGAGTCCCACTTGAAAGTGGGGTCATGACTGTTTTGACCCCAGGCTCCAACGGCAACCTGCATACATAGCCTCTGGACCCGCAGCTTCCCAGGAGTGCAAGAGACACACAGGCAACACCCTGTTGCCTTCTCGTATGAACTGTGCTCCATGGAGGTCCTGTTGCCTGGCAGTGGCCTAGGCCAGCACAGACCCTAGGGAGGCCTGGCCCAGCCTGGGATGGGCCGCGACCTAGCAGGGCAATGGGCAAGCCTGGAACTTGAGGCCAGGCTGCAGGCTCATTCCAGGTTGGGCCTGGTGCAGAGAGCCTTCAGCCAGGACCTACAGGGCGAATGCTCAGGCCAGTGGCTTCTCCCTGTAATCCATGTTCCTCACTCGGGCTGCTCTGCTTGTCAGACCCACACTCCCTAGAAGTGTGTTTCTGAGGCATTTGGACAGTTGGGAAGTGGAGGCTCTCCCAACATTGGAGGCCTGCCTTGAACATTGCTCTGCATACTAAGAGGATTCCCTGCACCTCTGGTGCTGGGGAGAGATTTTCTGCACACAGGAGCCATTGGCACACACAGTGTTTCCCCACGGAAAGTGGTGTCAAAAAGCTCCCTGACAGGAATGCAGGGCACTGTCCCTTTGAAGCCCTCAACGCAGCAGGCTGTCATGGACTCGGCTGCAGGCCTTTGTGGCTGCAGAGACTGCAGCTCCTCTGGAGGTCATGGGTCAATTTGAACTCCTCTTTGAGTAAATGAGGCTTGTGGGGTGAGCACCTTGCAAAGAGTGGCAAGCAGCCTGCTCCTTTTGGTGAGACGCACGTGTGGTGAGAGAGGCTTGGCAGCAGAGAAGAAGCAAGAGGGGCAGCCAGGGAGGGGATTTGCATGCAGCTTGGAGGTCCCAGATGTCCTGCTTCCCCACCAGGGAATGCTGGCGATGCCCATCAGGCCCTATTCACAAGTGGGCCCCCAGCGTCTGGATCTGCCCTGTCCCAGCCACGAAAACACACACAGGCCGAACCCTGAGCCCTGCTTAGGGTGACCTTTGCGGCCCAGGTGGTTGGAGTGGCACAACTGTGTTAGGGGAGAGGAGGCCCGAGGAGGCCTTCAGGGAGCTGCCACAGCATAGCAGTGCTCCAGAAAAGGCACTCTCCTTTCTGTAGGCTGCATGCGCACTCGAGCTGCTGCTTGAGGCAGAGAGAGGACAGCTAGGCGATCCATGGCTGAAGGCAATGCAGAGAGATTTTTTTGGTGGGGCGGTGGCTCCATCTGCTGGCTGACAAGCGTGGAAGGAGAAGCCTCATTCCCACTGAGTTCCGGAGGAAGTTTCCAAACATTAGGCACTCTGGGTGCACAAGCTAGGGAGTGCTACTGAGGACTTCCCTCTGGCAACAGAGCGGGCACCAAGGGCATTTGGGCTGGAGGGTGCTTGGAAGCCGCAGGGGAGCCATTGGGCACCCAGTGCTCTCTGATGGAGAACACTGCAGGCCCGAGCATCCATGAACTCCTCCAAGGCTTTGGAGGGGGAAAGTTGTCCTTAGCAGAAGGCTTCCTGCCTCATGCAGCAGGCCTTTCTGGATGGCGAAGCTGCAGCTTCCTTGCAGGCTGCTGGTCCAGGGGCATGTGTCCCCTGGTCCAGAGTGCTGTAGGAGGAGCTCCTAGCAAGGGGAGCCAAGCACCTTGTTTCCTTGGCCTAGACTGGGCTGTGCACACAGAGGCCTGCCAGCAGTGAAGACAGCGCAGGCAGCTAGGGGATGTGTCAGGCAGATAAGAGGCAGCAGGAGTCCCACTTGAAAGTGGGGTCATGACTGTTTTGACCCCAGGCTCCAACGGCAACCTGCATACATAGCCTCTGGACCCGCAGCTTCCCAGGAGTGCAAGAGACACACAGGCAACACCCTGTTGCCTTCTCGTATGAACTGTGCTCCATGGAGGTCCTGTTGCCTGGCAGTGGCCTAGGCCAGCACAGACCCTAGGGAGGCCTGGCCCAGCCTGGGATGGGCCGCGACCTAGCAGGGCAATGGGCAAGCCTGGAACTTGAGGCCAGGCTGCAGGCTCATTCCAGGTTGGGCCTGGTGCAGAGAGCCTTCAGCCAGGACCTACAGGGCGAATGCTCAGGCCAGTGGCTTCTCCCTGTAATCCATGTTCCTCACTCGGGCTGCTCTGCTTGTCAGACCCACACTCCCTAGAAGTGTGTTTCTGAGGCATTTGGACAGTTGGGAAGTGGAGGCTCTCCCAACATTGGAGGCCTGCCTTGAACATTGCTCTGCATACTAAGAGGATTCCCTGCACCTCTGGTGCTGGGGAGAGATTTTCTGCACACAGGAGCCATTGGCACACACAGTGTTTCCCCACGGAAAGTGGTGTCAAAAAGCTCCCTGACAGGAATGCAGGGCACTGTCCCTTTGAAGCCCTCAACGCAGCAGGCTGTCATGGACTCGGCTGCAGGCCTTTGTGGCTGCAGAGACTGCAGCTCCTCTGGAGGTCATGGGTCAATTTGCACTCCTCTTTGAGTAAATGAGGCTTGTGGGGTGAGCACCTTGCAAAGAGTGGCAAGCAGCCTGCTCCTTCTGGTGAGACGCACGTGTGGTGAGAGAGGCTTGGCAGCAGAGAAGAAGCAAGAGGGGCAGCCAGGGAGGGGATTTGCATGCAGCTTGGAGGTCCCAGATGTCCTGCTTCCCCACCAGGGGATGCTGGCGATGCCCATCAGGCCCTATTCACAAGTGGGCCCCCAGCGTCTGGATCTGCCCTGTCCCAGCCACGAAAACACACACAGGCCGAACCCTGAGCCCTGCTTAGGGTGACCTTTGCGGCCCAGGTGGTTGGAGTGGCACAACTGTGTTAGGGGAGAGGAGGCCCGAGGAGGCCTTCAGGGAGCTGCCACAGCATAGCAGTGCTCCAGAAAAGGCACTCTCCTTTCTGTAGGCTGCATGCGCACTCGAGCTGCTGCTTGAGGCAGAGAGAGGACAGCTAGGCGATCCATGGCTGAAGGCAATGCAGAGAGATTTTTTTGGTGGGGCGGTGGCTCCATCTGCTGGCTGACAAGCGTGGAAGGAGAAGCCTCATTCCCACTGAGTTCCGGAGGAAGTTTCCAAACATTAGGCACTCTGGGTGCACAAGCTAGGGAGTGCTACTGAGGACTTCCCTCTGGCAACAGAGCGGGCACCAAGGGCATTTGGGCTGGAGGGTGCTTGGAAGCTGCAGGGGAGCCATTGGGCACCCAGTGCTCTCTGATGGAGAACACTGCAGGCCCGAGCATCCATGAACTCCTCCAAGGCTTTGGAGGGGGAAAGTTGTCCTTAGCAGAAGGCTTCCTGCCTCGTGCAGCAGGCCTTTCTGGATGGCGACGCTGCAGCTTCCTTGCAGGCTGCTGGTCCAGGGGCATGTGTCCCCTGGTCCAGAGTGCTGTAGGAGGAGCTCCTAGCAAGGGGAGCCAAGCACCTTGTTTCCTTGGCCTAGACTGGGCTGTGCACACAGAGGCCTGCCAGCAGTGAAGACAGTGCAGGCAGCTAGGGGATGTGTCAGGCAGATAAGAGGCAGCAGGAGTCCCACTTGAAAGTGGGGTCATGACTGTTTTGACCCCAGGCTCCAACGGCAACCTGCATACATAGCCTCTGGACCCGCAGCTTCCCAGGAGTGCAAGAGACACACAGGCAACACCCTGTTGCCTTCTCGTATGAACTGTGCTCCATGGAGGTCCTGTTGCCTGGCAGTGGCCTAGGCCAGCACAGACCCTAGGGAGGCCTGGCCCAGCCTGGGATGGGCCGCGACCTAGCAGGGCAATGGGCAAGCCTGGAACTTGAGGCCAGGCTGCAGGCTCATTCCAGGTTGGGCCTGGTGCAGAGAGCCTTCAGCCAGGACCTACAGGGCGAATGCTCAGGCCAGTGGCTTCTCCCTGTAATCCATGTTCCTCACTCGGGCTGCTCTGCTTGTCAGACCCACACTCCCTAGAAGTGTGTTTCTGAGGCATTTGGACAGTTGGGAAGTGGAGGCTCTCCCAACATTGGAGGCCTGCCTTGAACATTGCTCTGCATACTAAGAGGATTCCCTGCACCTCTGGTGCTGGGGAGAGATTTTCTGCACACAGGAGCCATTGGCACACACAGTGTTTCCCCACGGAAAGTGGTGTCAAAAAGCTCCCTGACAGGAATGCAGGGCACTGTCCCTTTGAAGCCCTCAACGCAGCAGGCTGTCATGGACTCGGCTGCAGGCCTTTGTGGCTGCAGAGACTGCAGCTCCTCTGGAGGTCATGGGTCAATTTGCACTCCTCTTTGAGTAAATGAGGCTTGTGGGGTGAGCACCTTGCAAAGAGTGGCAAGCAGCCTGCTCCTTCTGGTGAGACGCACGTGTGGTGAGAGAGGCTTGGCAGCAGAGAAGAAGCAAGAGGGGCAGCCAGGGAGGGGATTTGCATGCAGCTTGGAGGTCCCAGATGTCCTGCTTCCCCACCAGGGAATGCTGGCGATGCCCATCAGGCCTTATTCACAAGTGGGCCCCCAGCGTCTGGATCTGCCCTGTCCCAGCCACGAAAACACACACAGGCCTAACCCTGAGCCCTGCTTAGGGTGACCTTTGCGGCCCAGGTGGTTGGAGTGGCACAACTGTGTTAGGGGAGAGGAGGCCCGAGGAGGCCTTCAGGGAGCTGCCACAGCATAGCAGTGCTCCAGAAAAGGCACTCTCCTTTCTGTAGGCTGCATGCGCACTCGAGCTGCTGCTTGAGGCAGAGAGAGGACAGCTAGGCGATCCATGGCTGAAGGCAATGCAGAGAGATTTTTTTGGTGGGGCGGTGGCTCCATCTGCTGGCTGACAAGCGTGGAAGGAGAAGCCTCATTCCCACTGAGTTCCGGAGGAAGTTTCCAAACATTAGGCACTCTGGGTGCACAAGCTAGGGAGTGCTACTGAGGACTTCCCTCTGGCAACAGAGCGGGCACCAAGGGCATTTGGGCTGGAGGGTGCTTGGAAGCTGCAGGGGAGCCATTGGGCACCCAGTGCTCTCTGATGGAGAACACTGCAGGCCCGAGCATCCATGAACTCCTCCAAGGCTTTGGAGGGGGAAAGTTGTCCTTAGCAGAAGGCTTCCTGCCTCGTGCAGCAGGCCTTTCTGGATGGCGAAGCTGCAGCTTCCTTGCAGGCTGCTGGTCCAGGGGCATGTGTCCCCTGGTCCAGAGTGCTGTAGGAGGAGCTCCTAGCAAGGGGAGCCAAGCACCTTGTTTCCTTGGCCTAGACTGGGCTGTGCACACAGAGGCCTGCCAGCAGTGAAGACAGCGCAGGCAGCTAGGGGATGTGTCAGGCAGATAAGAGGCAGCAGGAGTCCCACTTGAAAGTGGGGTCATGACTGTTTTGACCCCAGGCTCCAACGGCAACCTGCATACATAGCCTCTGGACCCGCAGCTTCCCAGGAGTGCAAGAGACACACAGGCAACACCCTGTTGCCTTCTCGTATGAACTGTGCTCCATGGAGGTCCTGTTGCCTGGCAGTGGCCTAGGCCAGCACAGACCCTAGGGAGGCCTGGCCCAGCCTGGGATGGGCCGCGACCTAGCAGGGCAATGGGCAAGCCTGGAACTTGAGGCCAGGCTGCAGGCTCATTCCAGGTTGGGCCTGGTGCAGAGAGCCTTCAGCCAGGACCTACAGGGCGAATGCTCAGGCCAGTGGCTTCTCCCTGTAATCCATGTTCCTCACTCGGGCTGCTCTGCTTGTCAGACCCACACTCCCTAGAAGTGTGTTTCTGAGGCATTTGGACAGTTGGGAAGTGGAGGCTCTCCCAACATTGGAGGCCTGCCTTGAACATTGCTCTGCATACTAAGAGGATTCCCTGCACCTCTGGTGCTGGGGAGAGATTTTCTGCACACAGGAGCCATTGGCACACACAGTGTTTCCCCACGGAAAGTGGTGTCAAAAAGCTCCCTTACAGGAATGCAGGGCACTGTCCCTTTGAAGCCCTCAACGCAGCAGGCTGTCATGGACTCGGCTGCAGGCCTTTGTGGCTGCAGAGACTGCAGCTCCTCTGGAGGTCATGGGTCAATTTGCACTCCTCTTTGAGTAAATGAGGCTTGTGGGGTGAGCACCTTGCAAAGAGTGGCAAGCAGCCTGCTCCTTCTGGTGAGACGCACGTGTGGTGAGAGAGGCTTGGCAGCAGAGAAGAAGCAAGAGGGGCAGCCAGGGAGGGGATTTGCATGCAGCTTGGAGGTCCCAGATGTCCTGCTTCCCCACCAGGGAATGCTGGCGATGCCCATCAGGCCCTATTCACAAGTGGGCCCCCAGCGTCTGGATCTGCCCTGTCCCAGCCACGAAAACACACACAGGCCGAACCCTGAGCCCTGCTTAGGGTGACCTTTGCGGCCCAGGTGGTTGGAGTGGCACAACTGTGTGAGGGGAGAGGAGGCCCGAGGAGGCCTTCAGGGAGCTGCCACAGCATAGCAGTGCTCCAGAAAAGGCACTCTCCTTTCTGTAGGCTGCATGCGCACTCGAGCTGCTGCTTGAGGCAGAGAGAGGACAGCTAGGCGATCCATGGCTGAAGGCAATGCAGAGAGATTTTTTTGGTGGGGCGGTGGCTCCATCTGCTGGCTGACAAGCGTGGAAGGAGAAGCCTCATTCCCACTGAGTTCCGGAGGAAGTTTCCAAACATTAGGCACTCTGGGTGCACAAGCTAGGGAGTGCTACTGAGGACTTCCCTCTGGCAACAGAGCGGGCCCCAAGGGCATTTGGGCTGGAGGGTGCTTGGAAGCCGCAGGGGAGCCATTGGGCACCCAGTGCTCTCTGATGGAGAACACTGCAGGCCCGAGCATCCATGAACTCCTCCAAGGCTTTGGAGGGGGAAAGTTGTCCTTAGCAGAAGGCTTCCTGCCTCGTGCAGCAGGCCTTTCTGGATGGCGAAGCTGCAGCTTCCTTGCAGGCTGCTGGTCCAGGGGCATGTGTCCCCTGGTCCAGAGTGCTGTAGGGGGAGCTCCTAGCAAGGGGAGCCAAGCACCTTGTTTCCTTGGCCTAGACTGGGCTGTGCACACAGAGGCCTGCCAGCAGTGAAGACAGCGCAGGCAGCTAGGGGATGTGTCAGGCAGATAAGAGGCAGCAGGAGTCCCACTTGAAAGTGGGGTCATGACTGTTTTGACCCCAGGCTCCAACGGCAACCTGCATACATAGCCTCTGGACCCGCAGCTTCCCAGGAGTGCAAGAGACACACAGGCAACACCCTGTTGCCTTCTCGTATGAACTGTGCTCCATGGAGGTCCTGTTGCCTGGCAGTGGCCTAGGCCAGCACAGACCCTAGGGAGGCCTGGCCCAGCCTGGGATGGGCCGCGACCTAGCAGGGCAATGGGCAAGCCTGGAACTTGAGGCCAGGCTGCAGGCTCATTCCAGGTTGGGCCTGGTGCAGAGAGCCTTCAGCCAGAACCTTCAGGGCGAATGCTCAGGCCAGTGGCTTCTCCCTGTAATCCATGTTCCTCACTCGGGCTGCTCTGCTTGTCAGACCCACACTCCCTAGAAGTGTGTTTCTGAGGCATTTGGACAGTTGGGAAGTGGAGGCTCTCCCAACATTGGAGGCCTGCCTTGAACATTGCTCTGCATACTAAGAGGATTCCCTGCACCTCTGGTGCTGGGGAGAGATTTTCTGCACACAGGAGCCATTGGCACACACAGTGTTTCCCCACGGAAAGTGGTGTCAAAAAGCTCCCTGACAGGAATGCAGGGCGCTGTCCCTTTGAAGCCCTCAACGCAGCAGGCTGTCATGGACTCGGCTGCAGGCCTTTGTGGCTGCAGAGACTGCAGCTCCTCTGGAGGTCATGGGTCAATTTGCACTCCTCTTTGAGTAAATGAGGCTTGTGGGGTGAGCACCTTGCAAAGAGTGGCAAGCAGCCTGCTCCTTCTGGTGAGACGCACGTGTGGTGAGAGAGGCTTGGCAGCAGAGAAGAAGCAAGAGGGGCAGCCAGGGAGGGGATTTGCATGCAGCTTGGAGGTCCCAGATGTCCTGCTTCCCCACCAGGGAATGCTGGCGATGCCCATCAGGCCCTATTCACAAGTGGGCCCCCAGCGTCTGGATCTGCCCTGTCCCAGCCACGAAAACACACACAGGCCGAACCCTGAGCCCTGCTTAGGGTGACCTTTGCGGCCCAGGTGGTTGGAATGGCACAACTGTGTGAGGGGAGAGGAGGCCCGAGGAGGCCTTCAGGGAGCTGCCACAGCATAGCAGTGCTCCAGAAAAGGCACTCTCCTTTCTGTAGGCTGCATGCGCACTCGAGCTGCTGCTTGAGGCAGAGAGAGGACAGCTAGGCGATCCATGGCTGAAGGCAATGCAGAGAGATTTTTTTGGTGGGGCGGTGGCTCCATCTGCTGGCTGACAAGCGTGGAAGGAGAAGCCTCATTCCCACTGAGTTCCGGAGGAAGTTTCCAAACATTAGGCACTCTGGGTGCACAAGCTAGGGAGTGCTACTGAGGACTTCCCTCTGGCAACAGAGCGGGCCCCAAGGGCATTTGGGCTGGAGGGTGCTTGGAAGCCGCAGGGGAGCCATTGGGCACCCAGTGCTCTCTGATGGAGAACACTGCAGGCCCGAGCATCCATGAACTCCTCCAAGGCTTTGGAGGGGGAAAGTTGTCCTTAGCAGAAGGCTTCCTGCCTCGTGCAGCAGGCCTTTCTGGATGGCGAAGCTGCAGCTTCCTTGCAGGCTGCTGGTCCAGGGGCATGTGTCCCCTGGTCCAGAGTGCTGTAGGAGGAGCTCCTAGCAAGGGGAGCCAAGCACCTTGTTTCCTTGGCCTAGACTGGGCTGTGCACACAGAGGCCTGCCAGCAGTGAAGACAGCGCAGGCAGCTAGGGGATGTGTCAGGCAGATAAGAGGCAGCAGGAGTCCCACTTGAAAGTGGGGTCATGACTGTTTTGACCCCAGGCTCCAACGGCAACCTGCATACATAGCCTCTGGACCCGCAGCTTCCCAGGAGTGCAAGAGACACACAGGCAACACCCTGTTGCCTTCTCGTATGAACTGTGCTCCATGGAGGTCCTGTTGCCTGGCAGTGGCCTAGGCCAGCACAGACCCTAGGGAGGCCTGGCCCAGCCTGGGATGGGCCGCGACCTAGCAGGGCAATGGGCAAGCCTGGAACTTGAGGCCAGGCTGCAGGCTCATTCCAGGTTGGGCCTGGTGCAGAGAGCCTTCAGCCAGGACCTACAGGGCGAATGCTCAGGCCAGTGGCTTCTCCCTGTAATCCATGTTCCTCACTCGGGCTGCTCTGCTTGTCAGACCCACACTCCCTAGAAGTGTGTTTCTGAGGCATTTGGACAGTTGGGAAGTGGAGGCTCTCCCAACATTGGAGGCCTGCCTTGAACATTGCTCTGCATACTAAGAGGATTCCCTGCACCTCTGGTGCTGGGGAGAGATTTTCTGCACACAGGAGCCATTGGCACACACAGTGTTTCCCCACGGAAAGTGGTGTCAAAAAGCTCCCTGACAGGAATGCAGGGCGCTGTCCCTTTGAAGCCCTCAACGCAGCAGGCTGTCATGGACTCGGCTGCAGGCCTTTGTGGCTGCAGAGACTGCAGCTCCTCTGGAGGTCATGGGTCAATTTGCACTCCTCTTTGAGTAAATGAGGCTTGTGGGGTGAGCACCTTGCAAAGAGTGGCAAGCAGCCTGCTCCTTCTGGTGAGACGCACGTGTGGTGAGAGAGGCTTGGCAGCAGAGAAGAAGCAAGAGGGGCAGCCAGGGAGGGGATTTGCATGCAGCTTGGAGGTCCCAGATGTCCTGCTTCCCCACCAGGGAATGCTGGCGATGCCCATCAGGCCCTATTCACAAGTGGGCCCCCAGCGTCTGGATCTGCCCTGTCCCAGCCACGAAAACACACACAGGCCGAACCCTGAGCCCTGCTTAGGGTGACCTTTGCGGCCCAGGTGGTTGGAGTGGCACAACTGTGTGAGGGGAGAGGAGGCCCGAGGAGGCCTTCAGGGAGCTGCCACAGCATAGCAGTGCTCCAGAAAAGGCACTGTCCTTTCTGTAGGCTGCATGCGCACTCGAGCTGCTGCTTGAGGCAGAGAGAGGACAGCTAGGCGATCCATGGCTGAAGGCAATGCAGAGAGATTTTTTTGGTGGGGCGGTGGCTCCATCTGCTGGCTGACAAGCGTGGAAGGAGAAGCCTCATTCCCACTGAGTTCCGGAGGAAGTTTCCAAACATTAGGCACTCTGGGTGCACAAGCTAGGGAGTGCTACTGAGGACTTCCCTCTGGCAACAGAGCGGGCCCCAAGGGCATTTGGGCTGGAGGGTGCTTGGAAGCCGCAGGGGAGCCATTGGGCACCCAGTGCTCTCTGATGGAGAACACTGCAGGCCCGAGCATCCATGAACTCCTCCAAGGCTTTGGAGGGGGAAAGTTGTCCTTAGCAGAAGGCTTCCTGCCTCGTGCAGCAGGCCTTTCTGGATGGCGAAGCTGCAGCTTCCTTGCAGGCTGCTGGTCCAGGGGCATGTGTCCCCTGGTCCAGAGTGCTGTAGGAGGAGCTCCTAGCAAGGGGAGCCAAGCACCTTGTTTCCTTGGCCTAGACTGGGCTGTGCACACAGAGGCCTGCCAGCAGTGAAGACAGCGCAGGCAGCTAGGGGATGTGTCAGGCAGATAAGAGGCAGCAGGAGTCCCACTTGAAAGTGGGGTCATGACTGTTTTGACCCCAGGCTCCAACGGCAACCTGCATACATAGCCTCTGGACCCGCAGCTTCCCAGGAGTGCAAGAGACACACAGGCAACACTCTGTTGCCTTCTCGTATGAACTGTGCTCCATGGAGGTCCTGTTGCCTGGCAGTGGCCTAGGCCAGCACAGACCCTAGGGAGGCCTGGCCCAGCCTGGGATGGGCCGCGACCTAGCAGGGCAATGGGCAAGCCTGGAACTTGAGGCCAGGCTGCAGGCTCATTCCAGGTTGGGCCTGGTGCAGAGAGCCTTCAGCCAGGACCTACAGGGCGAATGCTCAGGCCAGTGGCTTCTCCCTGTAATCCATGTTCCTCACTCGGGCTGCTCTGCTTGTCAGACCCACACTCCCTAGAAGTGTGTTTCTGAGGCATTTGGACAGTTGGGAAGTGGAGGCTCTCCCAACATTGGAGGCCTGCCTTGAACATTGCTCTGCATACTAAGAGGATTCCCTGCACCTCTGGTGCTGGGGAGAGATTTTCTGCACACAGGAGCCATTGGCACACACAGTGTTTCCCCACGGAAAGTGGTGTCAAAAAGCTCCCTGACAGGAATGCAGGGCACTGTCCCTTTGAAGCCCTCAACGCAGCAGGCTGTCATGGACTCGGCTGCAGGCCTTTGTGGCTGCAGAGACTGCAGCTCCTCTGGAGGTCATGGGTCAATTTGCACTCCTCTTTGAGTAAATGAGGCTTGTGGGGTGAGCACCTTGCAAAGAGTGGCAAGCAGCCTGCTCCTTCTGGTGAGACGCACGTGTGGTGAGAGAGGCTTGGCAGCAGAGAAGAAGCAAGAGGGGCAGCCAGGGAGGGGATTTGCATGCAGCTTGGAGGTCCCAGATGTCCTGCTTCCCCACCAGGGAATGCTGGCGATGCCCATCAGGCCCTATTCACAAGTGGGCCCCCAGCGTCTGGATCTGCCCTGTCCCAGCCACGAAAACACACACAGGCCGAACCCTGAGCCCTGCTTAGGGTGACCTTTGCGGCCCAGGTGGTTGGAGTGGCACAACTGTGTTAGGGGAGAGGAGGCCCGAGGAGGCCTTCAGGGAGCTGCCACAGCATAGCAGTGCTCCAGAAAAGGCACTCTCCTTTCTGTAGGCTGCATGCGCACTCGAGCTGCTGCTTGAGGCAGAGAGAGGACAGCTAGGCGATCCATGGCTGAAGGCAATGCAGAGAGATTTTTTTGGTGGGGCGGTGGCTCCATCTGCTGGCTGACAAGCGTGGAAGGAGAAGCCTCATTCCCACTGAGTTCCGGAGGAAGTTTCCAAACATTAGGCACTCTGGGTGCACAAGCTAGGGAGTGCTACTGAGGACTTCCCTCTGGCAACAGAGCGGGCCCCAAGGGCATTTGGGCTGGAGGGTGCTTGGAAGCCGCAGGGGAGCTATTGGGCACCCAGTGCTCTCTGATGGAGAACACTGCAGGCCCGAGCATCCATGAACTCCTCCAAGGCTTTGGAGGGGGAAAGTTGTCCTTAGCAGAAGGCTTCCTGCCTCGTGCAGCAGGCCTTTCTGGATGGCGAAGCTGCAGCTTCCTTGCAGGCTGCTGGTCCAGGGGCATGTGTCCCCTGGTCCAGAGTGCTGTAGGAGGAGCTCCTAGCAAGGGGAGCCAAGCACCTTGTTTCCTTGGCCTAGACTGGGCTGTGCACACAGAGGCCTGCCAGCAGTGAAGACAGCGCAGGCAGCTAGGGGATGTGTCAGGCAGATAAGAGGCAGCAGGAGTCCCACTTGAAAGTGGGGTCATGACTGTTTTGACCCCAGGCTCCAACGGCAACCTGCATACATAGCCTCTGGACCCGCAGCTTCCCAGGAGTGCAAGAGACACACAGGCAACACCCTGTTGCCTTCTCGTATGAACTGTGCTCCATGGAGGTCCTGTTGCCTGGCAGTGGCCTAGGCCAGCACAGACCCTAGGGAGGCCTGGCCCAGCCTGGGATGGGCCGCGACCTAGCAGGGCAATGGGCAAGCCTGGAACTTGAGGCCAGGCTGCAGGCTCATTCCAGGTTGGGCCTGGTGCAGAGAGCCTTCAGCCAGGACCTACAGGGCGAATGCTCAGGCCAGTGGCTTCTCCCTGTAATCCATGTTCCTCACTCGGGCTGCTCTGCTTGTCAGACCCACACTCCCTAGAAGTGTGTTTCTGAGGCATTTGGACAGTTGGGAAGTGGAGGCTCTCCCAACATTGGAGGCCTGCCTTGAACATTGCTCTGCATACTAAGAGGATTCCCTGCACCTCTGGTGCTGGGGAGAGATTTTCTGCACACAGGAGCCATTGGCACACACAGTGTTTCCCCACGGAAAGTGGTGTCAAAAAGCTCCCTGACAGGAATGCAGGGCACTGTCCCTTTGAAGCCCTCAACGCAGCAGGCTGTCATGGACTCGGCTGCAGGCCTTTGTGGCTGCAGAGACTGCAGCTCCTCTGGAGGTCATGGGTCAATTTGAACTCCTCTTTGAGTAAATGAGGCTTGTGGGGTGAGCACCTTGCAAAGAGTGGCAAGCAGCCTGCTCCTTTTGGTGAGACGCACGTGTGGTGAGAGAGGCTTGGCAGCAGAGAAGAAGCAAGAGGGGCAGCCAGGGAGGGGATTTGCATGCAGCTTGGAGGTCCCAGATGTCCTGCTTCCCCACCAGGGAATGCTGGCGATGCCCATCAGGCCCTATTCACAAGTGGGCCCCCAGCGTCTGGATCTGCCCTGTCCCAGCCACGAAAACACACACAGGCCGAACCCTGAGCCCTGCTTAGGGTGACCTTTGCGGCCCAGGTGGTTGGAGTGGCACAACTGTGTGAGGGGAGAGGAGGCCCGAGGAGGCCTTCAGGGAGCTGCCACAGCATAGCAGTGCTCCAGAAAAGGCACTCTCCTTTCTGTAGGCTGCATGCGCACTCGAGCTGCTGCTTGAGGCAGAGAGAGGACAGCTAGGCGATCCATGGCTGAAGGCAATGCAGAGAGATTTTTTTGGTGGGGCGGTGGCTCCATCTGCTGGCTGACAAGCGTGGAAGGAGAAGCCTCATTCCCACTGAGTTCCGGAGGAAGTTTCCAAACATTAGGCACTCTGGGTGCACAAGCTAGGGAGTGCTACTGAGGACTTCCCTCTGGCAACAGAGCGGGCACCAAGGGCATTTGGGCTGGAGGGTGCTTGGAAGCCGCAGGGGAGCCATTGGGCACCCAGTGCTCTCTGATGGAGAACACTGCAGGCCCGAGCATCCATGAACTCCTCCAAGGCTTTGGAGGGGGAAAGTTGTCCTTAGCAGAAGGCTTCCTGCCTCATGCAGCAGGCCTTTCTGGATGGCGAAGCTGCAGCTTCCTTGCAGGCTGCTGGTCCAGGGGCATGTGTCCCCTGGTCCAGAGTGCTGTAGGAGGAGCTCCTAGCAAGGGGAGCCAAGCACCTTGTTTCCTTGGCCTAGACTGGGCTGTGCACACAGAGGCCTGCCAGCAGTGAAGACAGCGCAGGCAGCTAGGGGATGTGTCAGGCAGATAAGAGGCAGCAGGAGTCCCACTTGAAAGTGGGGTCATGACTGTTTTGACCCCAGGCTCCAACGGCAACCTGCATACATAGCCTCTGGACCCGCAGCTTCCCAGGAGTGCAAGAGACACACAGGCAACACCCTGTTGCCTTCTCGTATGAACTGTGCTCCATGGAGGTCCTGTTGCCTGGCAGTGGCCTAGGCCAGCACAGACCCTAGGGAGGCCTGGCCCAGCCTGGGATGGGCCGCGACCTAGCAGGGCAATGGGCAAGCCTGGAACTTGAGGCCAGGCTGCAGGCTCATTCCAGGTTGGGCCTGGTGCAGAGAGCCTTCAGCCAGGACCTACAGGGCGAATGCTCAGGCCAGTGGCTTCTCCCTGTAATCCATGTTCCTCACTCGGGCTGCTCTGCTTGTCAGACCCACACTCCCTAGAAGTGTGTTTCTGAGGCATTTGGACAGTTGGGAAGTGGAGGCTCTCCCAACATTGGAGGCCTGCCTTGAACATTGCTCTGCATACTAAGAGGATTCCCTGCACCTCTGGTGCTGGGGAGAGATTTTCTGCACACAGGAGCCATTGGCACACACAGTGTTTCCCCACGGAAAGTGGTGTCAAAAAGCTCCCTGACAGGAATGCAGGGCACTGTCCCTTTGAAGCCCTCAACGCAGCAGGCTGTCATGGACTCGGCTGCAGGCCTTTGTGGCTGCAGAGACTGCAGCTCCTCTGGAGGTCATGGGTCAATTTGAACTCCTCTTTGAGTAAATGAGGCTTGTGGGGTGAGCACCTTGCAAAGAGTGGCAAGCAGCCTGCTCCTTTTGGTGAGACGCACGTGTGGTGAGAGAGGCTTGGCAGCAGAGAAGAAGCAAGAGGGGCAGCCAGGGAGGGGATTTGCATGCAGCTTGGAGGTCCCAGATGTCCTGCTTCCCCACCAGGGAATGCTGGCGATGCCCATCAGGCCCTATTCACAAGTGGGCCCCCAGCGTCTGGATCTGCCCTGTCCCAGCCACGAAAACACACACAGGCCGAACCCTGAGCCCTGCTTAGGGTGACCTTTGCGGCCCAGGTGGTTGGAGTGGCACAACTGTGTTAGGGGAGAGGAGGCCCGAGGAGGCCTTCAGGGAGCTGCCACAGCATAGCAGTGCTCCAGAAAAGGCACTCTCCTTTCTGTAGGCTGCATGCGCACTCGAGCTGCTGCTTGAGGCAGAGAGAGGACAGCTAGGCGATCCATGGCTGAAGGCAATGCAGAGAGATTTTTTTGGTGGGGCGGTGGCTCCATCTGCTGGCTGACAAGCGTGGAAGGAGAAGCCTCATTCCCACTGAGTTCCGGAGGAAGTTTCCAAACATTAGGCACTCTGGGTGCACAAGCTAGGGAGTGCTACTGAGGACTTCCCTCTGGCAACAGAGCGGGCACCAAGGGCATTTGGGCTGGAGGGTGCTTGGAAGCCGCAGGGGAGCCATTGGGCACCCAGTGCTCTCTGATGGAGAACACTGCAGGCCCGAGCATCCATGAACTCCTCCAAGGCTTTGGAGGGGGAAAGTTGTCCTTAGCAGAAGGCTTCCTGCCTCATGCAGCAGGCCTTTCTGGATGGCGAAGCTGCAGCTTCCTTGCAGGCTGCTGGTCCAGGGGCATGTGTCCCCTGGTCCAGAGTGCTGTAGGAGGAGCTCCTAGCAAGGGGAGCCAAGCACCTTGTTTCCTTGGCCTAGACTGGGCTGTGCACACAGAGGCCTGCCAGCAGTGAAGACAGCGCAGGCAGCTAGGGGATGTGTCAGGCAGATAAGAGGCAGCAGGAGTCCCACTTGAAAGTGGGGTCATGACTGTTTTGACCCCAGGCTCCAACGGCAACCTGCATACATAGCCTCTGGACCCGCAGCTTCCCAGGAGTGCAAGAGACACACAGGCAACACCCTGTTGCCTTCTCGTATGAACTGTGCTCCATGGAGGTCCTGTTGCCTGGCAGTGGCCTAGGCCAGCACAGACCCTAGGGAGGCCTGGCCCAGCCTGGGATGGGCCGCGACCTAGCAGGGCAATGGGCAAGCCTGGAACTTGAGGCCAGGCTGCAGGCTCATTCCAGGTTGGGCCTGGTGCAGAGAGCCTTCAGCCAGGACCTACAGGGCGAATGCTCAGGCCAGTGGCTTCTCCCTGTAATCCATGTTCCTCACTCGGGCTGCTCTGCTTGTCAGACCCACACTCCCTAGAAGTGTGTTTCTGAGGCATTTGGACAGTTGGGAAGTGGAGGCTCTCCCAACATTGGAGGCCTGCCTTGAACATTGCTCTGCATACTAAGAGGATTCCCTGCACCTCTGGTGCTGGGGAGAGATTTTCTGCACACAGGAGCCATTGGCACACACAGTGTTTCCCCACGGAAAGTGGTGTCAAAAAGCTCCCTGACAGGAATGCAGGGCACTGTCCCTTTGAAGCCCTCAACGCAGCAGGCTGTCATGGACTCGGCTGCAGGCCTTTGTGGCTGCAGAGACTGCAGCTCCTCTGGAGGTCATGGGTCAATTTGCACTCCTCTTTGAGTAAATGAGGCTTGTGGGGTGAGCACCTTGCAAAGAGTGGCAAGCAGCCTGCTCCTTCTGGTGAGACGCACGTGTGGTGAGAGAGGCTTGGCAGCAGAGAAGAAGCAAGAGGGGCAGCCAGGGAGGGGATTTGCATGCAGCTTGGAGGTCCCAGATGTCCTGCTTCCCCACCAGGGGATGCTGGCGATGCCCATCAGGCCCTATTCACAAGTGGGCCCCCAGCGTCTGGATCTGCCCTGTCCCAGCCACGAAAACACACACAGGCCGAACCCTGAGCCCTGCTTAGGGTGACCTTTGCGGCCCAGGTGGTTGGAGTGGCACAACTGTGTTAGGGGAGAGGAGGCCCGAGGAGGCCTTCAGGGAGCTGCCACAGCATAGCAGTGCTCCAGAAAAGGCACTCTCCTTTCTGTAGGCTGCATGCGCACTCGAGCTGCTGCTTGAGGCAGAGAGAGGACAGCTAGGCGATCCATGGCTGAAGGCAATGCAGAGAGATTTTTTTGGTGGGGCGGTGGCTCCATCTGCTGGCTGACAAGCGTGGAAGGAGAAGCCTCATTCCCACTGAGTTCCGGAGGAAGTTTCCAAACATTAGGCACTCTGGGTGCACAAGCTAGGGAGTGCTACTGAGGACTTCCCTCTGGCAACAGAGCGGGCACCAAGGGCATTTGGGCTGGAGGGTGCTTGGAAGCTGCAGGGGAGCCATTGGGCACCCAGTGCTCTCTGATGGAGAACACTGCAGGCCCGAGCATCCATGAACTCCTCCAAGGCTTTGGAGGGGGAAAGTTGTCCTTAGCAGAAGGCTTCCTGCCTCGTGCAGCAGGCCTTTCTGGATGGCGACGCTGCAGCTTCCTTGCAGGCTGCTGGTCCAGGGGCATGTGTCCCCTGGTCCAGAGTGCTGTAGGAGGAGCTCCTAGCAAGGGGAGCCAAGCACCTTGTTTCCTTGGCCTAGACTGGGCTGTGCACACAGAGGCCTGCCAGCAGTGAAGACAGTGCAGGCAGCTAGGGGATGTGTCAGGCAGATAAGAGGCAGCAGGAGTCCCACTTGAAAGTGGGGTCATGACTGTTTTGACCCCAGGCTCCAACGGCAACCTGCATACATAGCCTCTGGACCCGCAGCTTCCCAGGAGTGCAAGAGACACACAGGCAACACCCTGTTGCCTTCTCGTATGAACTGTGCTCCATGGAGGTCCTGTTGCCTGGCAGTGGCCTAGGCCAGCACAGACCCTAGGGAGGCCTGGCCCAGCCTGGGATGGGCCGCGACCTAGCAGGGCAATGGGCAAGCCTGGAACTTGAGGCCAGGCTGCAGGCTCATTCCAGGTTGGGCCTGGTGCAGAGAGCCTTCAGCCAGGACCTACAGGGCGAATGCTCAGGCCAGTGGCTTCTCCCTGTAATCCATGTTCCTCACTCGGGCTGCTCTGCTTGTCAGACCCACACTCCCTAGAAGTGTGTTTCTGAGGCATTTGGACAGTTGGGAAGTGGAGGCTCTCCCAACATTGGAGGCCTGCCTTGAACATTGCTCTGCATACTAAGAGGATTCCCTGCACCTCTGGTGCTGGGGAGAGATTTTCTGCACACAGGAGCCATTGGCACACACAGTGTTTCCCCACGGAAAGTGGTGTCAAAAAGCTCCCTGACAGGAATGCAGGGCACTGTCCCTTTGAAGCCCTCAACGCAGCAGGCTGTCATGGACTCGGCTGCAGGCCTTTGTGGCTGCAGAGACTGCAGCTCCTCTGGAGGTCATGGGTCAATTTGCACTCCTCTTTGAGTAAATGAGGCTTGTGGGGTGAGCACCTTGCAAAGAGTGGCAAGCAGCCTGCTCCTTCTGGTGAGACGCACGTGTGGTGAGAGAGGCTTGGCAGCAGAGAAGAAGCAAGAGGGGCAGCCAGGGAGGGGATTTGCATGCAGCTTGGAGGTCCCAGATGTCCTGCTTCCCCACCAGGGAATGCTGGCGATGCCCATCAGGCCTTATTCACAAGTGGGCCCCCAGCGTCTGGATCTGCCCTGTCCCAGCCACGAAAACACACACAGGCCTAACCCTGAGCCCTGCTTAGGGTGACCTTTGCGGCCCAGGTGGTTGGAGTGGCACAACTGTGTTAGGGGAGAGGAGGCCCGAGGAGGCCTTCAGGGAGCTGCCACAGCATAGCAGTGCTCCAGAAAAGGCACTCTCCTTTCTGTAGGCTGCATGCGCACTCGAGCTGCTGCTTGAGGCAGAGAGAGGACAGCTAGGCGATCCATGGCTGAAGGCAATGCAGAGAGATTTTTTTGGTGGGGCGGTGGCTCCATCTGCTGGCTGACAAGCGTGGAAGGAGAAGCCTCATTCCCACTGAGTTCCGGAGGAAGTTTCCAAACATTAGGCACTCTGGGTGCACAAGCTAGGGAGTGCTACTGAGGACTTCCCTCTGGCAACAGAGCGGGCACCAAGGGCATTTGGGCTGGAGGGTGCTTGGAAGCTGCAGGGGAGCCATTGGGCACCCAGTGCTCTCTGATGGAGAACACTGCAGGCCCGAGCATCCATGAACTCCTCCAAGGCTTTGGAGGGGGAAAGTTGTCCTTAGCAGAAGGCTTCCTGCCTCGTGCAGCAGGCCTTTCTGGATGGCGAAGCTGCAGCTTCCTTGCAGGCTGCTGGTCCAGGGGCATGTGTCCCCTGGTCCAGAGTGCTGTAGGAGGAGCTCCTAGCAAGGGGAGCCAAGCACCTTGTTTCCTTGGCCTAGACTGGGCTGTGCACACAGAGGCCTGCCAGCAGTGAAGACAGCGCAGGCAGCTAGGGGATGTGTCAGGCAGATAAGAGGCAGCAGGAGTCCCACTTGAAAGTGGGGTCATGACTGTTTTGACCCCAGGCTCCAACGGCAACCTGCATACATAGCCTCTGGACCCGCAGCTTCCCAGGAGTGCAAGAGACACACAGGCAACACCCTGTTGCCTTCTCGTATGAACTGTGCTCCATGGAGGTCCTGTTGCCTGGCAGTGGCCTAGGCCAGCACAGACCCTAGGGAGGCCTGGCCCAGCCTGGGATGGGCCGCGACCTAGCAGGGCAATGGGCAAGCCTGGAACTTGAGGCCAGGCTGCAGGCTCATTCCAGGTTGGGCCTGGTGCAGAGAGCCTTCAGCCAGGACCTACAGGGCGAATGCTCAGGCCAGTGGCTTCTCCCTGTAATCCATGTTCCTCACTCGGGCTGCTCTGCTTGTCAGACCCACACTCCCTAGAAGTGTGTTTCTGAGGCATTTGGACAGTTGGGAAGTGGAGGCTCTCCCAACATTGGAGGCCTGCCTTGAACATTGCTCTGCATACTAAGAGGATTCCCTGCACCTCTGGTGCTGGGGAGAGATTTTCTGCACACAGGAGCCATTGGCACACACAGTGTTTCCCCACGGAAAGTGGTGTCAAAAAGCTCCCTTACAGGAATGCAGGGCACTGTCCCTTTGAAGCCCTCAACGCAGCAGGCTGTCATGGACTCGGCTGCAGGCCTTTGTGGCTGCAGAGACTGCAGCTCCTCTGGAGGTCATGGGTCAATTTGCACTCCTCTTTGAGTAAATGAGGCTTGTGGGGTGAGCACCTTGCAAAGAGTGGCAAGCAGCCTGCTCCTTCTGGTGAGACGCACGTGTGGTGAGAGAGGCTTGGCAGCAGAGAAGAAGCAAGAGGGGCAGCCAGGGAGGGGATTTGCATGCAGCTTGGAGGTCCCAGATGTCCTGCTTCCCCACCAGGGAATGCTGGCGATGCCCATCAGGCCCTATTCACAAGTGGGCCCCCAGCGTCTGGATCTGCCCTGTCCCAGCCACGAAAACACACACAGGCCGAACCCTGAGCCCTGCTTAGGGTGACCTTTGCGGCCCAGGTGGTTGGAGTGGCACAACTGTGTGAGGGGAGAGGAGGCCCGAGGAGGCCTTCAGGGAGCTGCCACAGCATAGCAGTGCTCCAGAAAAGGCACTCTCCTTTCTGTAGGCTGCATGCGCACTCGAGCTGCTGCTTGAGGCAGAGAGAGGACAGCTAGGCGATCCATGGCTGAAGGCAATGCAGAGAGATGTTTTGGTGGGGCGGTGGCTCCATCTGCTGGCTGACAAGCGTGGAAGGAGAAGCCTCATTCCCACTGAGTTCCGGAGGAAGTTTCCAAACATTAGGCACTCTGGGTGCACAAGCTAGGGAGTGCTACTGAGGACTTCCCTCTGGCAACAGAGCGGGCCCCAAGGGCATTTGGGCTGGAGGGTGCTTGGAAGCCGCAGGGGAGCCATTGGGCACCCAGTGCTCTCTGATGGAGAACACTGCAGGCCCGAGCATCCATGAACTCCTCCAAGGCTTTGGAGGGGGAAAGTTGTCCTTAGCAGAAGGCTTCCTGCCTCGTGCAGCAGGCCTTTCTGGATGGCGAAGCTGCAGCTTCCTTGCAGGCTGCTGGTCCAGGGGCATGTGTCCCCTGGTCCAGAGTGCTGTAGGAGGAGCTCCTAGCAAGGGGAGCCAAGCACCTTGTTTCCTTGGCCTAGACTGGGCTGTGCACACAGAGGCCTGCCAGCAGTGAAGACAGCGCAGGCAGCTAGGGGATGTGTCAGGCAGATAAGAGGCAGCAGGAGTCCCACTTGAAAGTGGGGTCATGACTGTTTTGACCCCAGGCTCCAACGGCAACCTGCATACATAGCCTCTGGACCCGCAGCTTCCCAGGAGTGCAAGAGACACACAGGCAACACCCTGTTGCCTTCTCGTATGAACTGTGCTCCATGGAGGTCCTGTTGCCTGGCAGTGGCCTAAGCCAGCACAGACCCTAGGGAGGCCTGGCCCAGCCTGGGATGGGCCGCGACCTAGCAGGGCAATGGGCAAGCCTGGAACTTGAGGCCAGGCTGCAGGCTCATTCCAGGTTGGGCCTGGTGCAGAGAGCCTTCAGCCAGGACCTACAGGGCGAATGCTCAGGCCAGTGGCTTCTCCCTGTAATCCATGTTCCTCACTCGAGCTGCTCTGCTTGTCAGACCCACACTCCCTAGAAATGTGTTTCTGAGGCATTTGGACAGTTGGGAAGTGGAGGCCCTCCCAACATTGGAGGCCTGCCTTGAACATTGCTCTGCATACTAAGAGGATTCCCTGCACCTCTGGTGCTGGGGAGAGATTTTCTGCACACAGGAGCCATTGGCACACACAGTGTTTCCCCACGGAAAGTGGTGTCAAAAAGCTCCCTGACAGGAATGCAGGGCACTGTCCCTTTGAAGCCCTCAACGCAGCAGGCTGTCATGGACTCGGCTGCAGGCCTTTGTGGCTGCAGAGACTGCAGCTCCTCTGGAGGTCATGGGTCAATTTGCACTCCTCTTTGAGTAAATGAGGCTTGTGGGGTGAGCACCTTGCAAAGAGTGGCAAGCAGCCTGCTCCTTCTGGTGAGACGCACGTGTGGTGAGAGAGGCTTGGCAGCAGAGAAGAAGCAAGAGGGGCAGCCAGGGAGGGGATTTGCATGCAGCTTGGAGGTCCCAGATGTCCTGCTTCCCCACCAGGGAATGCTGGCGATGCCCATCAGGCCCTATTCACAAGTGGGCCCCCAGCGTCTGGATCTGCCCTGTCCCAGCCACGAAAACACACACAGGCCGAACCCTGAGCCCTGCTTAGGGTGACCTTTGCGGCCCAGGTGGTTGGAGTGGCACAACTGTGTGAGGGGAGAGGAGGCCCGAGGAGGCCTTCAGGGAGCTGCCACAGCATAGCAGTGCTCCAGAAAAGGCACTCTCCTTTCTGTAGGCTGCATGCGCACTCGAGCTGCTGCTTGAGGCAGAGAGAGGACAGCTAGGCGATCCATGGCTGAAGGCAATGCAGAGAGATTTTTTTGGTGGGGCGGTGGCTCCATCTGCTGGCTGACAAGCGTGGAAGGAGAAGCCTCATTCCCACTGAGTTCCGGAGGAAGTTTCCAAACATTAGGCACTCTGGGTGCACAAGCTAGGGAGTGCTACTGAGGACTTCCCTCTGGCAACAGAGCGGGCCCCAAGGGCATTTGGGCTGGAGGGTGCTTGGAAGCCGCAGGGGAGCCATTGGGCACCCAGTGCTCTCTGATGGAGAACACTGCAGGCCCGAGCATCCATGAACTCCTCCAAGGCTTTGGAGGGGGAAAGTTGTCCTTAGCAGAAGGCTTCCTGCCTCGTGCAGCAGGCCTTTCTGGATGGCGAAGCTGCAGCTTCCTTGCAGGCTGCTGGTCCAGGGGCATGTGTCCCCTGGTCCAGAGTGCTGTAGGAGGAGCTCCTAGCAAGGGGAGCCAAGCACCTTGTTTCCTTGGCCTAGACTGGGCTGTGCACACAGAGGCCTGCCAGCAGTGAAGACAGCGCAGGCAGCTAGGGGATGTGTCAGGCAGATAAGAGGCAGCAGGAGTCCCACTTGAAAGTGGGGTCATGACTGTTTTGACCCCAGGC
Source organism: Hippopotamus amphibius kiboko (assembly GCF_030028045.1). Classification (NCBI taxonomy): domain Eukaryota; kingdom Metazoa; phylum Chordata; class Mammalia; order Artiodactyla; family Hippopotamidae; genus Hippopotamus; species Hippopotamus amphibius. Next base: position 99,116,558 of record NC_080191.1, on the reverse strand, counting down.
TCCAACGGCAACCTGCATACATAGCCTCTGGACCCGCAGCTTCCCAGGAGTGCAAGAGACACACAGGCAACACCCTGTTGCCTTCTCGTATGAACTGTGCTCCATGGAGGTCCTGTTGCCTGGCAGTGGCCTAGGCCAGCACAGACCCTAGGGAGGCCTGGCCCAGCCTGGGATGGGCCGCGACCTAGCAGGGCAATGGGCAAGCCTGGAACTTGAGGTCAGGCTGCAGGCTCATTCCAGGTTGGGCCTGGTGCAGAGAGCCTTCAGCCAGGACCTACAGGGCGAATGCTCAGGCCAGTGGCTTCTCCCTGTAATCCATGTTCCTCACTCGGGCTGCTCTGCTTGTCAGACCCACACTCCCTAGAAGTGTGTTTCTGAGGCATTTGGACAGTTGGGAAGTGGAGGCTCTCCCAACATTGGAGGCCTGCCTTGAACATTGCTCTGCATACTAAGAGGATTCCCTGCACCTCTGGTGCTGGGGAGAGATTTTCTGCACACAGGAGCCATTGGCACACACAGTGTTTCCCCACGGAAAGTGGTGTCAAAAAGCTCCCTTACAGGAATGCAGGGCACTGTCCCTTTGAAGCCCTCAACGCAGCAGGCTGTCATGGACTCGGCTGCAGGCCTTTGTGGCTGCAGAGACTGCAGCTCCTCTGGAGGTCATGGGTCAATTTGCACTCCTCTTTGAGTAAATGAGGCTTGTGGGGTGAGCACCTTGCAAAGAGTGGCAAGCAGCCTGCTCCTTCTGGTGAGACGCACGTGTGGTGAGAGAGGCTTGGCAGCAGAGAAGAAGCAAGAGGGGCAGCCAGGGAGGGGATTTGCATGCAGCTTGGAGGTCCCAGATGTCCTGCTTCCCCACCAGGGGATGCTGGCGATGCCCATCAGGCCCTATTCACAAGTGGGCCCCCAGCGTCTGGATCTGCCCTGTCCCAGCCACGAAAACACACACAGGCCGAACCCTGAGCCCTGCTTAGGGTGACCTTTGCGGCCCAGGTGGTTGGAGTGGCACAACTGTGTGAGGGGAGAGGAGGCCCGAGGAGGCCTTCAGGGAGCTGCCACAGCATAGCAGTGCTCCAGAAAAGGCACTCTCCTTTCTGTAGGCTGCATGTGCACTCGAGCTGCTGCTTGAGGCAGAGAGAGGACAGCTAGGCGATCCATGGCTGAAGGCAATGCAGAGAGATTTTTTTGGTGGGGCGGTGGCTCCATCTGCTGGCTGACAAGCGTGGAAGGAGAAGCCTCATTCCCACTGAGTTCCGGAGGAAGTTTCCAAACATTAGGCACTCTGGGTGCACAAGCTAGGGAGTGCTACTGAGGACTTCCCTCTGGCAACAGAGCGGGCCCCAAGGGCATTTGGGCTGGAGGGTGCTTGGAAGCCGCAGGGGAGCCATTGGGCACCCAGTGCTCTCTGATGGAGAACACTGCAGGCCCGAGCATCCATGAACTCCTCCAAGGCTTTGGAGGGGGAAAGTTGTCCTTAGCAGAAGGCTTCCTGCCTCGTGCAGCAGACCTTTCTGGATGGCGAAGCTGCAGCTTCCTTGCAGGCTGCTGGTCCAGGGGCATGTGTCCCCTGGTCCAGAGTGCTGTAGGAGGAGCTCCTAGCAAGGGGAGCCAAGCACCTTGTTTCCTTGGCCTAGACTGGGCTGTGCACACAGAGGCCTGCCAGCAGTGAAGACAGCGCAGGCAGCTAGGGGATGTGTCAGGCAGATAAGAGGCAGCAGGAGTCCCACTTGAAAGTGGGGTCATGACTGTTTTGACCCCAGGCTCCAACGGCAACCTGCATACATAGCCTCTGGACCCGCAGCTTCCCAGGAGTGCAAGAGACACACAGGCAACACCCTGTTGCCTTCTCGTATGAACTGTGCTCCATGGAGGTCCTGTTGCCTGGCAGTGGCCTAGGCCAGCACAGACCCTAGGGAGGCCTGGCCCAGCCTGGGATGGGCTGCGACCTAGCAGGGCAATGGGCAAGCCTGGAACTTGAGGCCAGGCTGCAGGCTCATTCCAGGTTGGGCCTGGTGCAGAGAGCCTTCAGCCAGGACCTACAGGGCGAATGCTCAGGCCAGTGGCTTCTCCCTGTAATCCATGTTCCTCACTCGGGCTGCTCTGCTTGTCAGACCCACACTCCCTAGAAGTGTGTTTCTGAGGCATTTGGACAGTTGGGAAGTGGAGGCTCTCCCAACATTGGAGGCCTGCCTTGAACATTGCTCTGCATACTAAGAGGATTCCCTGCACCTCTGGTGCTGGGGAGAGATTTTCTGCACACAGGAGCCATTGGCACACACAGTGTTTCCCCACGGAAAGTGGTGTCAAAAAGCTCCCTTACAGGAATGCAGGGCACTGTCCCTTTGAAGCCCTCAACGCAGCAGGCTGTCATGGACTCGGCTGCAGGCCTTTGTGGCTGCAGAGACTGCAGCTCCTCTGGAGGTCATGGGTCAATTTGCACTCCTCTTTGAGTAAATGAGGCTTGTGGGGTGAGCACCTTGCAAAGAGTGGCAAGCAGCCTGCTCCTTCTGGTGAGACGCACGTGTGGTGAGAGAGGCTTGGCAGCAGAGAAGAAGCAAGAGGGGCAGCCAGGGAGGGGATTTGCATGCAGCTTGGAGGTCCCAGATGTCCTGCTTCCCCACCAGGGAATGCTGGCGATGCCCATCAGGCCCTATTCACAAGTGGGCCCCCAGCGTCTGGATCTGCCCTGTCCCAGCCACGAAAACACACACAGGCCGAACCCTGAGCCCTGCTTAGGGTGACCTTTGCGGCCCAGGTGGTTGGAGTGGCACAACTGTGTGAGGGGAGAGGAGGCCCGAGGAGGCCTTCAGGGAGCTGCCACAGCATAGCAGTGCTCCAGAAAAGGCACTCTCCTTTCTGTAGGCTGCATGCGCACTCGAGCTGCTGCTTGAGGCAGAGAGAGGACAGCTAGGCGATCCATGGCTGAAGGCAATGCAGAGAGATTTTTTTGGTGGGGCGGTGGCTCCATCTGCTGGCTGACAAGCGTGGAAGGAGAAGCCTCATTCCCACTGAGTTCCGGAGGAAGTTTCCAAACATTAGGCACTCTGGGTGCACAAGCTAGGGAGTGCTACTGAGGACTTCCCTCTGGCAACAGAGCGGGCACCAAGGGCATCTGGGCTGGAGGGTGCTTGGAAGCCGCAGGGGAGCCATTGGGCACCCAGTGCTCTCTGATGGAGAACACTGCAGGCCCGAGCATCCATGAACTCCTCCAAGGCTTTGGAGGGGGAAAGTTGTCCTTAGCAGAAGGCTTCCTGCCTCGTGCAGCAGGCCTTTCTGGATGGCGAAGCTGCAGCTTCCTTGCAGGCTGCTGGTCCAGGGGCATGTGTCCCCTGGTCCAGAGTGCTGTAGGAGGAGCTCCTAGCAAGGGGAGCCAAGCACCTTGTTTCCTTGGCCTAGACTGGGCTGTGCACACAGAGGCCTGCCAGCAGTGAAGACAGCGCAGGCAGCTAGGGGATGTGTCAGGCAGATAAGAGGCAGCAGGAGTCCCACTTGAAAGTGGGGTCATGACTGTTTTGACCCCAGGCTCCAACGGCAACCTGCATACATAGCCTCTGGACCTGCAGTTTCCCAGGAGTGCAAGAGACACACAGGCAACACCCTGTTGCCTTCTCGTATGAACTGTGCTCCATGGAGGTCCTGTTGCCTGGCAGTGGCCTAGGCCAGCACAGACCCTAGGGAGGCCTGGCCCAGCCTGGGATGGGCCGCGACCTAGCAGGGCAATGGGCAAGCCTGGAACTTGAGGCCAGGCTGCAGGCTCATTCCAGGTTGGGCCTGGTGCAGAGAGCCTTCAGCCAGGACCTACAGGGCGAATGCTCAGGCCAGTGGCTTCTCCCTGTAATCCATGTTCCTCACTCGGGCTGCTCTGCTTGTCAGACCCACACTCCCTAGAAGTGTGTTTCTGAGGCATTTGGACAGTTGGGAAGTGGAGGCTCTCCCAACATTGGAGGCCTGCCTTGAACATTGCTCTGCATACTAAGAGGATTCCCTGCACCTCTGGTGCTGGGGAGAGATTTTCTGCACACAGGAGCCATTGGCACACACAGTGTTTCCCCACGGAAAGTGGTGTCAAAAAGCTCCCTTACAGGAATGCAGGGCACTGTCCCTTTGAAGCCCTCAACGCAGCAGGCTGTCATGGACACACCTACATCTACAGAGACTGCTGCCAACCAGAAGGGACCAGGCACCACAGGTCCAAAGGGGTTAATTCGCTGGTGCGACCCACTCCCGCGCCGACCTGCCTCACTGTGACCACACTCCAACTTTGGTGCCCAAGCCTGCTCACGCTCCAGGGAAGTGACACCCGCGCATCTCTCTCAGGCCTGAGAGGAACATACTGGATCTCGATCATTTTGCTTTTTATAGAGATTCTAATTTCTGTCCATGTCTAGTGAATTTACAATGCTGTTGACTTTCGCTGTGCAGCACCTTGATTCAGTTCTCCGTGTATGTATATATATACACAACCATTCTCTTTCGCATTCTCTTCCCACGTAGCTTAGTCCAGGGTGGTGCCGACCGCTCCCTGTGCTTTGTAGAAGGTGGTTGTGGATCGTCTGCTTAATACATATTAGAATGCATGTGTTAATCCCACCCTCCTCATTCAACCCACCTCCGCATGCCTTTGCCCTCTCGAAACCCTGTACTTGCGTTCTAAATCTGTGACTCTGTTTGTGCTTTCTACTTTCCTGGTATCGACTTTGAGATGCCACCTATACGTGCTATCGTTGGAATTTTCTCTTTCTCTGTTGGACGTCCCATGCTGAGTACAGGGTACTCCGGATCTATCAAAGATGCTGGAAATGGCAGGATTTTATTCTGTTTCATGGCTGAGCAGTATTCCAGGCTCTATGTGTACCATCTCTTCACTTTCCATTCATCTGGGGATGGACATTGTGTTTTTACTTTCAAGACTTGGCTGTTGTCAATAGGTGGCTAGTGACAGCTGGGGCACCTGTGTCTCTCTAAAGTACACATGGTTCTGCAAACGCTTCCAAAACACTGCAGAGGAAAGAACACTCCCAAACTCATTGTACGAAGCCATCCCCCTGATCCCCAAACCAGACAAAGATACTACAAGAAAAGAAAACTGGAGAGCAATATCACCGATGAACTTAGATGCAAAAATCCTCAACAAGATACAAGCCAACAGACTCCAACATGACATTAAAAGGATCACACACCATGACACTGTGTTTTTACTTTCAAGTCTTGCCTCTTGTCAATAGGTGTGCAGGGATTGCTGGCCTGCCCTGGTCTCCCCAAATGATACTTTACTGTGCAAAGACAGCCAGGAGGTGGATTGCCACATCATGTGGCCGGCTCTCTGGTTTTGTTTTGTTTTTGGCAGGAATCTCTTGATTGTTTTCAGTGGTGCCTGTTACCAGGGCGCAATACCACCAGTGGCTTAGGAGGCTTCCCTTTTCTCCAGGCCCTCTCCCGAAGGTATTGCTTCCAGACGTATTGACACTGGCAATCCTAACGGCTGCCAGGTGAAACCGCGAAGGTGTTTCAATTTCCATTTCTCCCATTCGCATGGGCGTGGAGCATATTTCCTGGGCCTTTCTTAGAAACCAACACAAAGGGAAACAAAACACGCATGGTGAATTCAACTTACCTCTTGAAACCGCCTGTTGCCAATCAATCCTGTTTCGGGCTCTTTTCCAGTGACTATCCCCAGGACATTTCTGCAGTGGGGGTGTCAATTACAACCCCGCTGGCCTTTTGAACAGGAAGGGCCGCTGAGCTCCCTTTGGAACGTTGTAGTTACAGGAGGCGGCCACAAGGCGGCAGCATTTTCCCACAGCTGGTCAGATTCCCCAGGAACGCAGACCTTGCGCACATGCGTGTTCTTGGAATATGAATTAGAGAGGAACGTGTCCGGACAGACACCTAAGGGCTTGTGTCTCACTCCTTCTCCCACTTACCCTTCCCACTCTCGATTCATCACACCCCCTGCAAACCCCTCCTGAAGAGTGTGTTGTCGGAGGCAAGTGGGGTGACTCTAAGGAAGGAGGTGAATGGCGGGAACCCCACCAGCAGGAGACCTGGACACCAGGTGATGTTTGAACAAAGTTGTGCATGTCGGACCACCATCCTCTGGCTGCAGTGGGCTTGGCTTAGCTGCAGGAGGGCACACCTACATCTACAGAGACTGCTGCCAACCAGAAGGGACCAGGCACCACAGGTCCAAAGGGGTTAATTCGCTGGTGCGACCCACTCCCGCGCCGACCTGCCTCACTGTGACCACACTCCAACTTTGGTGCCCAAGCCTGCTCACGCTCCAGGGAAGTGACACCCGCGCATCTCTCTGAGGCCTGAGAGGAACATACTGGATCTCGATCATTTTGCTTTTTATAGAGATTCTAATTTCTGTCCATGTCTAGTGAATTTACAATGCTGTTGACTTTCGCTGTGCAGCACCTTGATTCAGTTCTCCGTGTATGTATATATATACACATCCATTCTCTTTCGCATTCTCTTCCCACGTAGCTTAGTCCAGGGTGGTGCCGACCGCTCCCTGTGCTTTGTAGAAGGTGGTTGTGGATCGTCTGCTTAATACATATTAGAATGCATGTGTTAATCCCACCCTCCTCATTCAACCCACCTCCGCATGCCTTTGCCCTCTCGAAACCCTGTACTTGCGTTCTAAATCTGTGACTCTGTTTGTGCTTTCTACTTTCCTGGTATCAACTTTGAGATGCCACCTATACGTGCTATCGTTGGAATTTTCTCTTTCTCTGTTGGACGTCCCATGCTGAGTACAGGGAACTCCGGATCTATCGAAGATGCTGGAAATGGCAGGATTTTATTCTGTTTCATGGCTGAGCAGTATTCCATGCTCTATGTGTACCATCTCTTCACTTTCCATTCATCTGGGGATGGACATTGTGTTTTTACTTTCAAGACTTGGCTGTTGTCAATAGGTGGCTAGTGACAGCTGGGGCACCCGTGTCTCTCTAAAGTACACATGGTTCTGCAAACGCTTCCAAAACACTGCAGAGGAAAGAACACTCCCAAACTCATTGTACGAAGCCATCCACCTGATCCCCAAACCAGACAAAGATACTACAAGAAAAGAAAACTGGAGAGCAATATCACCGATGAACTTAGATGCAAAAATCCTCAACAAGATACTAGCCAACAGACTCCAACATGACATTAAAAGGATCACACACCATGACACTGTGTTTTTACTTTCAAGCCTTGGCTCTTGTCAATAGGTGTGCAGGGGTCGCTGGCCTGCCCGGGTCTCCCCAAATGATACATTACTGTGCAAAGACAGCCAGGAGGTGGATTGCCACATCATGTGGCCTGCTCTCTGGTTTTGTTTTGTTTTTGGCAGGAATCTCTTGATTGTTTTCAGTGGTGCCTGTTACCAGGGCGCAATACCACCAGTGGCTTAGGAGGCTTCCCTTTTCTCCAGGCCCTCTCCCGAAGGTATTGCTTCCAGACGTATTGACACTGGCAATCCTAACGGCTGCCAGGTGAAACTGCGAAGGCGTTTCAATTTCCATTTCTCCCATTCGCATGGGCGTGGAGCATATTTCCTGGGCCTTTCTTAGAAAACAACACAAAGGGAAACAAAACACGCATGGTGAATTCAACTTACGTCTTGAAACCGCCTGTTGCCAATCAATCCTGTTTCGGGCTCTTTTCCAGTGCCTATCCCCAGGACATTTTTGCAGCGGGGGTGTCAATTACAACCCCGCTGGCCTTTTGAACAGGAAGGGCCGCTGAGCTCCCTTTGGAACGTTGTAGTTACAGGAGGCAGCCACAAGGCGGCAGCATTTTCCCACAGCTGGTCGGATTCCCCAGGAACGCAGACCTTGCGCACACGCGTGTTCTTGGAATATGAATTAGAGAGGAACGTGTCCGGACAGACACCTAAGGGCTTGTGTCTCACTCCTTCTCCCACTTACCCTTCCCACTCTCGATTCATCACACCCCCTGCAAACCCCTCCTGAAGAGTGTGTTGTCGGAGGCAAGTGGGGTGACTCTAAGGAAGGAGGTGAATGGCGGGAACCCCACCAGCAGGAGACCTGGACACCAGGTGATGTTTGAACACTGTTGTGCATGTCGGACCACCATCCTCTGGCTGCAGTGGGCTTGGCTTAGCTGCAGGAGGGCACACCTACATCTAGAGAGACTGCTGCCAACCAGAGGGGACCAGGCACCACATGTCCAAAGGGGTTAATTCTCTGGTGCGCCCCCCCCCCGCCCCGACCTGCCTCACTGTGACCACACTCCAACTTTGGTGCCCAAGCCTGCTCACGCTCCAGGGAAGTGACACCCGCACACCTCTCTGAGGCCTGAGAGGAATGTACTGGACCTCGATCATTTTGGTTTTTATAGAGTTTCTAATTTCTGTCCGTGTCTAGTGAATTTACAATGCTGTATTGACTTTCGCTGTGCAGCACCTTGATTCAGTTCTCCGTGTATATATATATATACACATCCATTCTCTTTCGCATTCTCTTCCCACGTAGCTTACTCCAGGGTGGTGCCGACCGCTCCCTGTGCTTTGTAGTAGGTGGTTGTGGATCGTCTGCTTTATACATATTAGAATGCATGTGTTAATCCCACCCTCCTCATTCAACCCACCTCCGCATGCCTTTGCCCTCTCGAAACCCTGTACTTGCATTCGAAATCTGTGACTCTGTTTGTGCTTTCTACTTTCCTGGTATCGACTTTGAGATGCCACCTATACGTGCTATCGTTGGAATTTTCTCTTTCTCTGTTGGACGTCCCATGCTGAGTACAGGGAACTCCGGATCTATCGAAGATGTTGGAAATGGCAGGATATTATTCTGTTTCATGGCTGAGCAGTATTCCATGCTCTATGTGTACCAACTCTTCACTTTCCATTCATCTGGGGATGGACATTGTGTTTTTACTTTCAAGACTTGGCTGTTGTCAATAGGTGGCTAGTGACAGCTGGGGCACCCGTGTCTCTCTAAAGTACACATGGTTCTGCAAACGCTTCCAAAACACTGCAGAGGAAAGAACACTCCCAAACTCATTGTACGAAGCCATCCCCCTGATCCCCAAACCAGACAAAGATACTACAAGAAAAGAAAACTGGAGAGCAATATCACCGATGAACTTAGATGCAAAAATCCTCAACAAGATACTAGCCAACAGACTCCAACATGACATTAAAAGGATCACACACCATGACACTGTGTTTTTACTTTCAAGTCTTGCCTCTTGTCAATAGGTGTGCAGGGATTGCTGGCCTGCCCTGGTCTCCCCAAATGATACTTTACTGTGCAAAGACAGCCAGGAGGTGGATTGCCACATCATGTGGCCGGCTCTCTGGTTTTGTTTTGTTTTTGGCAGGAATCTCTTGATTGTTTTCAGTGGTGCCTGTTACCAGGGCGCAATACCACCAGTGGCTTAGGAGGCTTCCCTTTTCTCCAGGCCCTCTCCCGAAGGTATTGCTTCCAGACGTATTGACACTGGCAATCCTAACGGCTGCCAGGTGAAACCGCGAAGGCGTTTCAATTTCCATTTCTCCCATTCGCATGGGCGTAGAGCATATTTCCTGGGCCTTTCTTAGAAACCAACACAAAGGGAAACAAAACACGCATGGTGAATTCAACTTACCTCTTGAAACCGCCTGTTGCCAATCAATCCTGTTTCGGGCTCTTTTCCAGTGACTATCCCCAGGACATTTCTGCAGTGGGGGTGTCAATTACAACCCCGCTGGCCTTTTGAACAGGAAGGGCCGCTGAGCTCCCTTTGGAACGTTGTAGTTACAGGAGGCGGCCACAAGGCGGCAGCATTTTCCCACAGCTGGTCAGATTCCCCAGGAACGCAGACCTTGCGCACATGCGTGTTCTTGGAATATGAATTAGAGAGGAACGTGTCCGGACAGACACCTAAGGGCTTGTGTCTCACTCCTTCTCCCACTTACCCTTCCCACTCTCGATTCATCACACCCCCTGCAAACCCCTCCTGAAGAGTGTGTTGTCGGAGGCAAGTGGGGTGACTCTAAGGAAGGAGGTGAATGGCGGGAACCCCACCAGCAGGAGACCTGGACACCAGGTGATGTTTGAACAAAGTTGTGCATGTCGGACCACCATCCTCTGGCTGCAGTGGGCTTGGCTTAGCTGCAGGAGGGCACACCTACATCTACAGAGACTGCTGCCAACCAGAAGGGACCAGGCACCACAGGTCCAAAGGGGTTAATTCGCTGGTGCGACCCACTCCCGCGCCGACCTGCCTCACTGTGACCACACTCCAACTTTGGTGCCCAAGCCTGCTCACGCTCCAGGGAAGTGACACCCGCGCATCTCTCTGAGGCCTGAGAGGAACATACTGGATCTCGATCATTTTGCTTTTTATAGAGATTCTAATTTCTGTCCATGTCTAGTGAATTTACAATGCTGTTGACTTTCGCTGTGCAGCACCTTGATTCAGTTCTCCGTGTATGTATATATATACACATCCATTCTCTTTCGCATTCTCTTCCCACGTAGCTTAGTCCAGGGTGGTGCCGACCGCTCCCTGTGCTTTGTAGAAGGTGGTTGTGGATCGTCTGCTTAATACATATTAGAATGCATGTGTTAATCCCACCCTCCTCATTCAACCCACCTCCGCATGCCTTTGCCCTCTCGAAACCCTGTACTTGCGTTCTAAATCTGTGACTCTGTTTGTGCTTTCTACTTTCCTGGTATCAACTTTGAGATGCCACCTATACGTGCTATCGTTGGAATTTTCTCTTTCTCTGTTGGACGTCCCATGCTGAGTACAGGGAACTCCGGATCTATCGAAGATGCTGGAAATGGCAGGATTTTATTCTGTTTCATGGCTGAGCAGTATTCCATGCTCTATGTGTACCATCTCTTCACTTTCCATTCATCTGGGGATGGACATTGTGTTTTTACTTTCAAGACTTGGCTCTTGTCAATAGGTGGCTAGTGACAGCTGGGGCACCCGTGTCTCTCTAAAGTACACATGGTTCTGCAAACGCTTCCAAAACACTGCAGAGGAAAGAACACTCCCAAACTCATTGTACGAAGCCATCCACCTGATCCCCAAACCAGACAAAGATACTACAAGAAAAGAAAACTGGAGAGCAATATCACCGATGAACTTAGATGCAAAAATCCTCAACAAGATACTAGCCAACAGACTCCAACATGACATTAAAAGGATCACACACCATGACACTGTGTTTTTACTTTCAAGCCTTGGCTCTTGTCAATAGGTGTGCAGGGGTCGCTGGCCTGCCCGGGTCTCCCCAAATGATACATTACTGTGCAAAGACAGCCAGGAGGTGGATTGCCACATCATGTGGCCTGCTCTCTGGTTTTGTTTTGTTTTTGGCAGGAATCTCTTGATTGTTTTCAGTGGTGCCTGTTACCAGGGCGCAATACCACCAGTGGCTTAGGAGGCTTCCCTTTTCTCCAGGCCCTCTCCCGAAGGTATTGCTTCCAGACGTATTGACACTGGCAATCCTAACGGCTGCCAGGTGAAACTGCGAAGGCGTTTCAATTTCCATTTCTCCCATTCGCATGGGCGTGGAGCATATTTCCTGGGCCTTTCTTAGAAAACAACACAAAGGAAAACAAAACACGCATGGTGAATTCAACTTACGTCTTGAAACCGCCTGTTGCCAATCAATCCTGTTTCGGGCTCTTTTCCAGTGCCTATCCCCAGGACATTTTTGCAGCGGGGGTGTCAATTACAACCCCGCTGGCCTTTTGAACAGGAAGGGCCGCTGAGCTCCCTTTGGAACGTTGTAGTTACAGGAGGCAGCCACAAGGCGGCAGCATTTTCCCACAGCTGGTCGGATTCCCCAGGAACGCAGACCTTGCGCACACGCGTGTTCTTGGAATATGAATTAGAGAGGAACGTGTCCGGACAGACACCTAAGGGCTTGTGTCTCACTCCTTCTCCCACTTACCCTTCCCACTCTCGATTCATCACACCCCCTGCAAACCCCTCCTGAAGAGTGTGTTGTCGGAGGCAAGTGGGGTGACTCTAAGGAAGGAGGTGAATGGCGGGAAACCCACCAGCAGGAGACCTGGACACCAGGTGATGTTTGAACACTGTTGTGCATGTCGGACCACCATCCTCTGGCTGCAGTGGGCTTGGCTTAGCTGCAGGAGGGCACACCTACATCTAGAGAGACTGCTGCCAACCAGAGGGGACCAGGCACCACATGTCCAAAGGGGTTAATTCTCTGGTGCGCCCCCCCCCCGCCCCGACCTGCCTCACTGTGACCACACTCCAACTTTGGTGCCCAAGCCTGCTCACGCTCCAGGGAAGTGACACCCGCACACCTCTCTGAGGCCTGAGAGGAATGTACTGGACCTCGATCATTTTGGTTTTTATAGAGTTTCTAATTTCTGTCCGTGTCTAGTGAATTTACAATGCTGTATTGACTTTCGCTGTGCAGCACCTTGATTCAGTTCTCCGTGTATATATATATATACACATCCATTCTCTTTCGCATTCTCTTCCCACGTAGCTTACTCCAGGGTGGTGCCGACCGCTCCCTGTGCTTTGTAGTAGGTGGTTGTGGATCGTCTGCTTTATACATATTAGAATGCATGTGTTAATCCCACCCTCCTCATTCAACCCACCTCCGCATGCCTTTGCCCTCTCGAAACCCTGTACTTGCGTTCGAAATCTGTGACTCTGTTTGTGCTTTCTACTTTCCTGGTATCGACTTTGAGATGCCACCTATACGTGCTATCGTTGGAATTTTCTCTTTCTCTGTTGGACGTCCCATGCTGAGTACAGGGAACTCCGGATCTATCGAAGATGTTGGAAATGGCAGGATATTATTCTGTTTCATGGCTGAGCAGTATTCCATGCTCTATGTGTACCAACTCTTCACTTTCCATTCATCTGGGGATGGACATTGTGTTTTTACTTTCAAGACTTGGCTGTTGTCAATAGGTGGCTAGTGACAGCTGGGGCACCCGTGTCTCTCTAAAGTACACATGGTTCTGCAAACGCTTCCAAAACACTGCAGAGGAAAGAACACTCCCAAACTCATTGTACGAAGCCATCCCCCTGATCCCCAAACCAGACAAAGATACTACAAGAAAAGAAAACTGGAGAGCAATATCACCGATGAACTTAGATGCAAAAATCCTCAACAAGATACTAGCCAACAGACTCCAACATGACATTAAAAGGATCACACACCATGACACTGTGTTTTTACTTTCAAGCCTTGGCTCTTGTCAATAGGTGTGCAGGGGTCGCTGGCCTGCCCGGGTCTCCCCAAATGATACTTTACTGTGCAAAGACAGCCAGGAGGTGGATTGCCACATCATGTGGCCGGCTCTCTGGTTTTGTTTTGTTTTTGGCAGGAATCTCTTGATTGTTTTCAGTGGTGCCTGTTACCAGGGCGCAATACCACCAGTGGCTTAGGAGGCTTCCCTTTTCTCCAGGCCCTCTCCCGAAGGTATTGCTTCCAGACGTATTGACACTGGCAATCCTAACGGCTGCCAGGTGAAACCGCGAAGGCGTTTCAATTTCCATTTCTCCCATTCGCATGGGTGTGGAGCATATTTCCTGGGCCTTTCTTAGAAAACAACACAAAGGGAAACAAAACACGCATGGTGAATTCAACTTACCTCTTGAAACCGCCTGTTGCCAATCAATCCTGTTTCGGGCTCTTTTCCAGTGCCTATCCCCAGGACATTTTTGCAGCGGGGGTGTCAATTACAACCCCGCTGGCCTTTTGAACAGGAAGGGCCGCTGAGCTCCCTTTGGAACGTTGTAGTTACAGGAGGCAGCCACAAGGCGGCAGCATTTTCCCACAGCTGGTCGGATTCCCCAGGAACGCAGACCTTGCGCACACGCGTGTTCTTGGAATATGAATTAGAGAGGAACGTGTCCGGACAGACACCTAAGGGCTTGTGTCTCACTCCTTCTCCCACTTACCCTTCCCACTCTCGATTCATCACACCCCCTGCAAACCCCTCCTGAAGAGTGTGTTGTCGGAGGCAAGTGGGGTGACTCTAAGGAAGGAGGTGAATGGCGGGAACCCCACCAGCAGGAGACCTGGACACCAGGTGATGTTTGAACAAAGTTGTGCATGTCGGACCACCATCCTCTGGCTGCAGTGGGCTTGGCTTAGCTGCAGGAGGGCACACCTACATCTACAGAGACTGCTGCCAACCAGAAGGGACCAGGCACCACAGGTCCAAAGGGGTTAATTCGCTGGTGCGACCCACTCCCGCGCCGACCTGCCTCACTGTGACCACACTCCAACTTTGGTGCCCAAGCCTGCTCACGCTCCAGGGAAGTGACACCCGCGCATCTCTCTCAGGCCTGAGAGGAACATACTGGATCTCGATCATTTTGCTTTTTATAGAGATTCTAATTTCTGTCCATGTCTAGTGAATTTACAATGCTGTTGACTTTCGCTGTGCAGCACCTTGATTCAGTTCTCCGTGTATGTATATATATACACAACCATTCTCTTTCGCATTCTCTTCCCACGTAGCTTAGTCCAGGGTGGTGCCGACCGCTCCCTGTGCTTTGTAAAAGGTGGTTGTGGATCGTCTGCTTAATACATATTAGAATGCATGTGTTAATCCCACCCTCCTCATTCAACCCACCTCCGCATGCCTTTGCCCTCTCGAAACCCTGTACTTGCGTTCTAAATCTGTGACTCTGTTTGTGCTTTCTACTTTCCTGGTATCGACTTTGAGATGCCACCTATACGTGCTATCGTTGGAATTTTCTCTTTCTCTGTTGGACGTCCCATGCTGAGTACAGGGTACTCCGGATCTATCAAAGATGCTGGAAATGGCAGGATTTTATTCTGTTTCATGGCTGAGCAGTATTCCAGGCTCTATGTGTACCATCTCTTCACTTTCCATTCATCTGGGGATGGACATTGTGTTTTTACTTTCAAGACTTGGCTGTTGTCAATAGGTGGCTAGTGACAGCTGGGGCACCTGTGTCTCTCTAAAGTACACATGGTTCTGCAAACGCTTCCAAAACACTGCAGAGGAAAGAACACTCCCAAACTCATTGTACGAAGCCATCCCCCTGATCCCCAAACCAGACAAAGATACTACAAGAAAAGAAAACTGGAGAGCAATATCACCGATGAACTTAGATGCAAAAATCCTCAACAAGATACAAGCCAACAGACTCCAACATGACATTAAAAGGATCACACACCATGACACTGTGTTTTTACTTTCAAGTCTTGCCTCTTGTCAATAGGTGTGCAGGGATTGCTGGCCTGCCCTGGTCTCCCCAAATGATACTTTACTGTGCAAAGACAGCCAGGAGGTGGATTGCCACATCATGTGGCCGGCTCTCTGGTTTTGTTTTGTTTTTGGCAGGAATCTCTTGATTGTTTTCAGTGGTGCCTGTTACCAGGGCGCAATACCACCAGTGGCTTAGGAGGCTTCCCTTTTCTCCAGGCCCTCTCCCGAAGGTATTGCTTCCAGACGTATTGACACTGGCAATCCTAACGGCTGCCAGGTGAAACCGCGAAGGCGTTTCAATTTCCATTTCTCCCATTCGCATGGGCGTGGAGCATATTTCCTGGGCCTTTCTTAGAAACCAACACAAAGGGAAACAAAACACGCATGGTGAATTCAACTTACCTCTTGAAACCGCCTGTTGCCAATCAATCCTGTTTCGGGCTCTTTTCCAGTGACTATCCCCAGGACATTTCTGCAGTGGGGGTGTCAATTACAACCCCGCTGGCCTTTTGAACAGGAAGGGCCGCTGAGCTCCCTTTGGAACGTTGTAGTTACAGGAGGCGGCCACAAG
Source organism: Hippopotamus amphibius kiboko (assembly GCF_030028045.1). NCBI lineage: Eukaryota > Metazoa > Chordata > Mammalia > Artiodactyla > Hippopotamidae > Hippopotamus > Hippopotamus amphibius. The sequence continues at coordinate 99,100,796 of NC_080191.1, read as the reverse complement.
GCGGCAGCATTTTCCCACAGCTGGTCAGATTCCCCAGGAACGCAGACCTTGCGCACATGCGTGTTCTTGGAATATGAATTAGAGAGGAACGTGTCCGGACAGACACCTAAGGGCTTGTGTCTCACTCCTTCTCCCACTTACCCTTCCCACTCTCGATTCATCACACCCCCTGCAAACCCCTCCTGAAGAGTGTGTTGTCGGAGGCAAGTGGGGTGACTCTAAGGAAGGAGGTGAATGGCGGGAACTCCACCAGCAGGAGACCTGGACACCAGGTGATGTTTGAACAAAGTTGTGCATGTCGGACCACCATCCTCTGGCTGCAGTGGGCTTGGCTTAGCTGCAGGAGGGCACACCTACATCTACAGAGACTGCTGCCAACCAGAAGGGACCAGGCACCACAGGTCCAAAGGGGTTAATTCGCTGGTGCGACCCACTCCCGCGCCGACCTTCCTCACTGTGACCACACTCCAACTTTGGTGCCCAAGCCTGCTCACGCTCCAGGGAAGTGACACCCGCGCATCTCTCTGAGGCCTGAGAGGAACATACTGGATCTCGATCATTTTGCTTTTTATAGAGATTCTAATTTCTGTCCATGTCTAGTGAATTTACAATGCTGTTGACTTTCGCTGTGCAGCACCTTGATTCAGTTCTCCGTGTATGTATATATATACACATCCATTCTCTTTCGCATTCTCTTCCCACGTAGCTTAGTCCAGGGTGGTGCCGACCGCTCCCTGTGCTTTGTAGAAGGTGGTTGTGGATCGTCTGCTTAATACATATTAGAATGCATGTGTTAATCCCACCCTCCTCATTCAACCCACCTCCGCATGCCTTTGCCCTCTCGAAACCCTGTACTTGCGTTCTAAATCTGTGACTCTGTTTGTGCTTTCTACTTTCCTGGTATCAACTTTGAGATGCCACCTATACGTGCTATCGTTGGAATTTTCTCTTTCTCTGTTGGACGTCCCATGCTGAGTACAGGGAACTCCGGATCTATCGAAGATGCTGGAAATGGCAGGATTTTATTCTGTTTCATGGCTGAGCAGTATTCCATGCTCTATGTGTACCATCTCTTCACTTTCCATTCATCTGGGGATGGACATTGTGTTTTTACTTTCAAGACTTGGCTGTTGTCAATAGGTGGCTAGTGACAGCTGGGGCACCCGTGTCTCTCTAAAGTACACATGGTTCTGCAAACGCTTCCAAAACACTGCAGAGGAAAGAACACTCCCAAACTCATTGTACGAAGCCATCCACCTGATCCCCAAACCAGACAAAGATACTACAAGAAAAGAAAACTGGAGAGCAATATCACCGATGAACTTAGATGCAAAAATCCTCAACAAGATACTAGCCAACAGACTCCAACATGACATTAAAAGGATCACACACCATGACACTGTGTTTTTACTTTCAAGCCTTGGCTCTTGTCAATAGGTGTGCAGGGGTCGCTGGCCTGCCCGGGTCTCCCCAAATGATACATTACTGTGCAAAGACAGCCAGGAGGTGGATTGCCACATCATGTGGCCTGCTCTCTGGTTTTGTTTTGTTTTTGGCAGGAATCTCTTGATTGTTTTCAGTGGTGCCTGTTACCAGGGCGCAATACCACCAGTGGCTTAGGAGGCTTCCCTTTTCTCCAGGCCCTCTCCCGAAGGTATTGCTTCCAGACGTATTGACACTGGCAATCCTAACGGCTGCCAGGTGAAACTGCGAAGGCGTTTCAATTTCCATTTCTCCCATTCGCATGGGCGTGGAGCATATTTCCTGGGCCTTTCTTAGAAAACAACACAAAGGAAAACAAAACACGCATGGTGAATTCAACTTACGTCTTGAAACCGCCTGTTGCCAATCAATCCTGTTTCGGGCTCTTTTCCAGTGCCTATCCCCAGGACATTTTTGCAGCGGGGGTGTCAATTACAACCCCGCTGGCCTTTTGAACAGGAAGGGCCGCTGAGCTCCCTTTGGAACGTTGTAGTTACAGGAGGCAGCCACAAGGCGGCAGCATTTTCCCACAGCTGGTCGGATTCCCCAGGAACGCAGACCTTGCGCACACGCGTGTTCTTGGAATATGAATTAGAGAGGAACGTGTCCGGACAGACACCTAAGGGCTTGTGTCTCACTCCTTCTCCCACTTACCCTTCCCACTCTCGATTCATCACACCCCCTGCAAACCCCTCCTGAAGAGTGTGTTGTCGGAGGCAAGTGGGGTGACTCTAAGGAAGGAGGTGAATGGCGGGAAACCCACCAGCAGGAGACCTGGACACCAGGTGATGTTTGAACACTGTTGTGCATGTCGGACCACCATCCTCTGGCTGCAGTGGGCTTGGCTTAGCTGCAGGAGGGCACACCTACATCTAGAGAGACTGCTGCCAACCAGAGGGGACCAGGCACCACATGTCCAAAGGGGTTAATTCTCTGGTGCGCCCCCCCCCCGCCCCGACCTGCCTCACTGTGACCACACTCCAACTTTGGTGCCCAAGCCTGCTCACGCTCCAGGGAAGTGACACCCGCACACCTCTCTGAGGCCTGAGAGGAATGTACTGGACCTCGATCATTTTGGTTTTTATAGAGTTTCTAATTTCTGTCCGTGTCTAGTGAATTTACAATGCTGTATTGACTTTCGCTGTGCAGCACCTTGATTCAGTTCTCCGTGTATGTATATATATACACATCCATTCTCTTTCGCATTCTCTTCCCACGTAGCTTAGTCCAGGGTGGTGCCGACCGCTCCCTGTGCTTTGTAGTAGGTGGTTGTGGATCGTCTGCTTTATACATATTAGAATGCATGTGTTAATCCCACCCTCCTCATTCAACCCACCTCCGCATGCCTTTGCCCTCTCGAAACCCTGTACTTGCGTTCGAAATCTGTGACTCTGTTTGTGCTTTCTACTTTCCTGGTATCGACTTTGAGATGCCACCTATACGTGCTATCGTTGGAATTTTCTCTTTCTCTGTTGGACGTCCCATGCTGAGTACAGGGAACTCCGGATCTATCGAAGATGTTGGAAATGGCAGGATATTATTCTGTTTCATGGCTGAGCAGTATTCCATGCTCTATGTGTACCAACTCTTCACTTTCCATTCATCTGGGGATGGACATTGTGTTTTTACTTTCAAGACTTGGCTGTTGTCAATAGGTGGCTAGTGACAGCTGGGGCACCCGTGTCTCTCTAAAGTACACATGGTTCTGCAAACGCTTCCAAAACACTGCAGAGGAAAGAACACTCCCAAACTCATTGTACGAAGCCATCCCCCTGATCCCCAAACCAGACAAAGATACTACAAGAAAAGAAAACTGGAGAGCAATATCACCGATGAACTTAGATGCAAAAATCCTCAACAAGATACTAGCCAACAGACTCCAACATGACATTAAAAGGATCACACACCATGACACTGTGTTTTTACTTTCAAGCCTTGGCTCTTGTCAATAGGTGTGCAGGGGTCGCTGGCCTGCCCGGGTCTCCCCAAATGATACTTTACTGTGCAAAGACAGCCAGGAGGTGGATTGCCACATCATGTGCCCGGCTCTCTGGTTTTGTTTTGTTTTTGGCAGGAATCTCTTGATTGTTTTCAGTGGTGCCTGTTACCAGGGCGCAATACCACCAGTGGCTTAGGAGGCTCCTTTTTTCTCCAGGCCCTCTCCCGAAGGTATTGCTTCCAGACGTATTGACACTGGCAATCCTAACGGCTGCCAGGTGAAACTGCGAAGGCGTTTCAATTTCCATTTCTCCCATTCGCATGGGCGTGGAGCATATTTCCTGGGCCTTTCTTAGAAACCAACACAAAGGGAAACAAAACAGGCATGGTGAATTCAACTTACCTCTTGAAACCGCCTGTTGCCAATCAATCCTGTTTCGGGCTCTTTTCCAGTGCCTATCCCCAGGACATTTTTGCAGCGGGGGTGTCAATTACAACCCCGCTGGCCTTTTGAACAGGAAGGGCCGCTGAGCTCCCTTTGGAATGTTGTAGTTACAGGAGGCGGCCACAAGGTGGCAGCATTTCCCCACAGCTGGTCGGATTCCCCAGGAACGCAGACCTTGCGCACACGCGTGTTCTTGGTATATGAATTAGAGAGGAACGTGTCCGGACAGACACCTAAGGGCTTGTGTCTCACTCCTTCTCCCACTTACCCTTCCCACTCTCGATTCATCACACCCCCTGCAAACCCCTCCTGAAGAGTGTGTTGTCGGAGGCAAGTGGGTTTACTCTAAGGAAGGAGGTGAATGGCGGGAACCCCACCAGCAGGAGACCTGGACACCAGGTGATGTTTGAACAAAGTTGTGCATGTCGGACCACCATCCTCTGGCTGCAGTGGGCTTGGCTTAGCTGCAGGAGGGCACACCTACATCTACAGAGACTGCTGCCAACCAGAAGGGACCAGGCACCACAGGTCCAAAGGGGTTAATTCGCTGGTGCGACCCACTCCCGCGCCGACCTGCCTCACTGTGACCACACTCCAACTTTGGTGCCCAAGCCTGCTCACGCTCCAGGGAAGTGACACCCGCGCATCTCTCTGAGGCCTGAGAGGAACATACTGGATCTCGATCATTTTGCTTTTTATAGAGATTCTAATTTCTGTCCATGTCTAGTGAATTTACAATGCTGTTCACTTTCACTGTGCAGCACCTTGATTCAGTTCTCCGTGTATGTATATATATACACATCCATTCTCTTTCGCAATCTCTTCCCACGTAGCTTAGTCCAGGGTGGTGCCGACCGCTCCCTGTGCTTTGTAGAAGGTGGTTGTGGATCGTCTGCTTAATACATATTAGAATGCATGTGTTAATCCCACCCTCCTCATTCAACCCACCTCCGCATGCCTTTGCCCTCTCGAAACCCTGTACTTGCGTTCTAAATCTGTGACTCTGTTTGTGCTTTCTACTTTCCTGGTATCAACTTTGAGATGCCACCTATACGTGCTATCGTTGGAATTTTCTCTTTCTCTGTTGGACGTCCCATGCTGAGTACAGGGAACTCCGGATCTATCGAAGATGCTGGAAATGGCAGGATTTTATTCTGTTTCATGGCTGAGCAGTATTCCATGCTCTATGTGTACCATCTCTTCACTTTCCATTCATCTGGGGATGGACATTGTGTTTTTACTTTCAAGACTTGGCTGTTGTCAATAGGTGGCTAGTGACAGCTGGGGCACCCGTGTCTCTCTAAAGTACACATGGTTCTGCAAACGCTTCCAAAACACTGCAGAGGAAAGAACACTCCCAAACTCATTGTACGAAGCCATCCACCTGATCCCCAAACCAGACAAAGATACTACAAGAAAAGAAAACTGGAGAGCAATATCACCGATGAACTTAGATGCAAAAATCCTCAACAAGATACTAGCCAACAGACTCCAACATGACATTAAAAGGATCACACACCATGACACTGTGTTTTTACTTTCAAGCCTTGGCTCTTGTCAATAGGTGTGCAGGGGTCGCTGGCCTGCCCGGGTCTCCCCAAATGATACATTACTGTGCAAAGACAGCCAGGAGGTGGATTGCCACATCATGTGGCCTGCTCTCTGGTTTTGTTTTGTTTTTGGCAGGAATCTCTTGATTGTTTTCAGTGGTGCCTGTTACCAGGGCGCAATACCACCAGTGGCTTAGGAGGCTTCCCTTTTCTCCAGGCCCTCTCCCGAAGGTATTGCTTCCAGACGTATTGACACTGGCAATCCTAACGGCTGCCAGGTGAAACTGCGAAGGCGTTTCAATTTCCATTTCTCCCATTCGCATGGGCGTGGAGCATATTTCCTGGGCCTTTCTTAGAAAACAACACAAAGGAAAACAAAACACGCATGGTGAATTCAACTTACGTCTTGAAACCGCCTGTTGCCAATCAATCCTGTTTCGGGCTCTTTTCCAGTGCCTATCCCCAGGACATTTTTGCAGCGGGGGTGTCAATTACAACCCCGCTGGCCTTTTGAACAGGAAGGGCCGCTGAGCTCCCTTTGGAACGTTGTAGTTACAGGAGGCAGCCACAAGGCGGCAGCATTTTCCCACAGCTGGTCGGATTCCCCAGGAACGCAGACCTTGCGCACACGCGTGTTCTTGGAATATGAATTAGAGAGGAACGTGTCCGGACAGACACCTAAGGGCTTGTGTCTCACTCCTTCTCCCACTTACCCTTCCCACTCTCGATTCATCACACCCCCTGCAAACCCCTCCTGAAGAGTGTGTTGTCGGAGGCAAGTGGGGTGACTCTAAGGAAGGAGGTGAATGGCGGGAAACCCACCAGCAGGAGACCTGGACACCAGGTGATGTTTGAACACTGTTGTGCATGTCGGACCACCATCCTCTGGCTGCAGTGGGCTTGGCTTAGCTGCAGGAGGGCACACCTACATCTAGAGAGACTGCTGCCAACCAGAGGGGACCAGGCACCACATGTCCAAAGGGGTTAATTCTCTGGTGCGCCCCCCCCCCGCCCCGACCTGCCTCACTGTGACCACACTCCAACTTTGGTGCCCAAGCCTGCTCACGCTCCAGGGAAGTGACACCCGCACACCTCTCTGAGGCCTGAGAGGAATGTACTGGACCTCGATCATTTTGGTTTTTATAGAGTTTCTAATTTCTGTCCGTGTCTAGTGAATTTACAATGCTGTATTGACTTTCGCTGTGCAGCACCTTGATTCAGTTCTCCGTGTATGTATATATATACACATCCATTCTCTTTCGCATTCTCTTCCCACGTAGCTTACTCCAGGGTGGTGCCGACCGCTCCCTGTGCTTTGTAGTAGGTGGTTGTGGATCGTCTGCTTTATACATATTAGAATGCATGTGTTAATCCCACCCTCCTCATTCAACCCACCTCCGCATGCCTTTGCCCTCTCGAAACCCTGTACTTGCGTTCGAAATCTGTGACTCTGTTTGTGCTTTCTACTTTCCTGGTATCGACTTTGAGATGCCACCTATACGTGCTATCGTTGGAATTTTCTCTTTCTCTGTTGGACGTCCCATGCTGAGTACAGGGAACTCCGGATCTATCGAAGATGTTGGAAATGGCAGGATATTATTCTGTTTCATGGCTGAGCAGTATTCCATGCTCTATGTGTACCAACTCTTCACTTTCCATTCATCTGGGGATGGACATTGTGTTTTTACTTTCAAGACTTGGCTGTTGTCAATAGGTGGCTAGTGACAGCTGGGGCACCCGTGTCTCTCTAAAGTACACATGGTTCTGCAAACGCTTCCAAAACACTGCAGAGGAAAGAACACTCCCAAACTCATTGTACGAAGCCATCCCCCTGATCCCCAAACCAGACAAAGATACTACAAGAAAAGAAAACTGGAGAGCAATATCACCGATGAACTTAGATGCAAAAATCCTCAACAAGATACTAGCCAACAGACTCCAACATGACATTAAAAGGATCACACACCATGACACTGTGTTTTTACTTTCAAGCCTTGGCTCTTGTCAATAGGTGTGCAGGGGTCGCTGGCCTGCCCGGGTCTCCCCAAATGATACTTTACTGTGCAAAGACAGCCAGGAGGTGGATTGCCACATCATGTGGCCGGCTCTCTGGTTTTGTTTTGTTTTTGGCAGGAATCTCTTGATTGTTTTCAGTGGTGCCTGTTACCAGGGCGCAATACCACCAGTGGCTTAGGAGGCTCCTTTTTTCTCCAGGCCCTCTCCCGAAGGTATTGCTTCCAGACGTATTGACACTGGCAATCCTAACGGCTGCCAGGTGAAACTGCGAAGGCGTTTCAATTTCCATTTCTCCCATTCGCATGGGCGTGGAGCATATTTCCTGGGCCTTTCTTAGAAACCAACACAAAGGGAAACAAAACAGGCATGGTGAATTCAACTTACCTCTTGAAACCGCCTGTTGCCAATCAATCCTGTTTCGGGCTCTTTTCCAGTGCCTATCCCCAGGACATTTTTGCAGCGGGGGTGTCAATTACAACCCCGCTGGCCTTTTGAACAGGAAGGGCCGCTGAGCTCCCTTTGGAATGTTGTAGTTACAGGAGGCGGCCACAAGGTGGCAGCATTTCCCCACAGCTGGTCGGATTCCCCAGGAACGCAGACCTTGCGCACACGCGTGTTCTTGGTATATGAATTAGAGAGGAACGTGTCCGGACCGACACCTAAGGGCTTGTGTCTCACTCCTTCTCCCACTTACCCTTCCCACTCTCGATTCATCACACCCCCTGCAAACCCCTCCTGAAGAGTGTGTTGTCGGAGGCAAGTGGGTTTACTCTAAGGAAGGAGGTGAATGGCGGGAACCCCACCAGCAGGAGACCTGGACACCAGGTGATGTTTGAACAAAGTTGTGCATGTCGGACCACCATCCTCTGGCTGCAGTGGGCTTGGCTTAGCTGCAGGAGGGCACACCTACATCTACAGAGACTGCTGCCAACCAGAAGGGACCAGGCACCACAGGTCCAAAGGGGTTAATTCGCTGGTGCGACCCACTCCCGCGCCGACCTGCCTCACTGTGACCACACTCCAACTTTGGTGCCCAAGCCTGCTCACGCTCCAGGGAAGTGACACCCGCGCATCTCTCTGAGGCCTGAGAGGAACATACTGGATCTCGATCATTTTGCTTTTTATAGAGATTCTAATTTCTGTCCATGTCTAGTGAATTTACAATGCTGTTCACTTTCACTGTGCAGCACCTTGATTCAGTTCTCCGTGTATGTATATATATACACATCCATTCTCTTTCGCAATCTCTTCCCACGTAGCTTAGTCCAGGGTGGTGCCGACCGCTCCCTGTGCTTTGTAGAAGGTGGTTGTGGATCGTCTGCTTAATACATATTAGAATGCATGTGTTAATCCCACCCTCCTCATTCAACCCACCTCCGCATGCCTTTGCCCTCTCGAAACCCTGTACTTGCGTTCTAAATCTGTGACTCTGTTTGTGCTTTCTACTTTCCTGGTATCAACTTTGAGATGCCACCTATACGTGCTATCGTTGGAATTTTCTCTTTCTCTGTTGGACGTCCCATGCTGAGTACAGGGAACTCCGGATCTATCGAAGATGCTGGAAATGGCAGGATTTTATTCTGTTTCATGGTTGAGCAGTATTCCATGCTCTATGTGTACCATCTCTTCACTTTCCATTCATCTGGGGATGGACATTGTGTTTTTACTTTCAAGACTTGGCTGTTGTCAATAGGTGGCTAGTGACAGCTGGGGCACCCGTGTCTCTCTAAAGTACACATGGTTCTGCAAACGCTTCCAAAACACTGCAGAGGAAAGAACACTCCCAAACTCATTGTACGAAGCCATCCACCTGATCCCCAAACCAGACAAAGATACTACAAGAAAAGAAAACTGGAGAGCAATATCACCGATGAACTTAGATGCAAAAATCCTCAACAAGATACTAGCCAACAGACTCCAACATGACATTAAAAGGATCACACACCATGACACTGTGTTTTTACTTTCAAGCCTTGGCTCTTGTCAATAGGTGTGCAGGGGTCGCTGGCCTGCCCGGGTCTCCCCAAATGATACATTACTGTGCAAAGACAGCCAGGAGGTGGATTGCCACATCATGTGGCCTGCTCTCTGGTTTTGTTTTGTTTTTGGCAGGAATCTCTTGATTGTTTTCAGTGGTGCCTGTTACCAGGGCGCAATACCACCAGTGGCTTAGGAGGCTTCCCTTTTCTCCAGGCCCTCTCCCGAAGGTATTGCTTCCAGACGTATTGACACTGGCAATCCTAACGGCTGCCAGGTGAAACTGCGAAGGCGTTTCAATTTCCATTTCTCCCATTCGCATGGGCGTGGAGCATATTTCCTGGGCCTTTCTTAGAAAACAACACAAAGGAAAACAAAACACGCATGGTGAATTCAACTTACGTCTTGAAACCGCCTGTTGCCAATCAATCCTGTTTCGGGCTCTTTTCCAGTGCCTATCCCCAGGACATTTTTGCAGCGGGGGTGTCAATTACAACCCCGCTGGCCTTTTGAACAGGAAGGGCCGCTGAGCTCCCTTTGGAACGTTGTAGTTACAGGAGGCAGCCACAAGGCGGCAGCATTTTCCCACAGCTGGTCGGATTCCCCAGGAACGCAGACCTTGCGCACACGCGTGTTCTTGGAATATGAATTAGAGAGGAACGTGTCCGGACAGACACCTAAGGGCTTGTGTCTCACTCCTTCTCCCACTTACCCTTCCCACTCTCGATTCATCACACCCCCTGCAAACCCCTCCTGAAGAGTGTGTTGTCGGAGGCAAGTGGGGTGACTCTAAGGAAGGAGGTGAATGGCGGGAAACCCACCAGCAGGAGACCTGGACACCAGGTGATGTTTGAACACTGTTGTGCATGTCGGACCACCATCCTCTGGCTGCAGTGGGCTTGGCTTAGCTGCAGGAGGGCACACCTACATCTAGAGAGACTGCTGCCAACCAGAGGGGACCAGGCACCACATGTCCAAAGGGGTTAATTCTCTGGTGCGCCCCCCCCCCGCCCCGACCTGCCTCACTGTGACCACACTCCAACTTTGGTGCCCAAGCCTGCTCACGCTCCAGGGAAGTGACACCCGCACACCTCTCTGAGGCCTGAGAGGAATGTACTGGACCTCGATCATTTTGGTTTTTATAGAGTTTCTAATGTCTGTCCGTGTCTAGTGAATTTACAATGCTGTATTGACTTTCGCTGTGCAGCACCTTGATTCAGTTCTCCGTGTATGTATATATATACACATCCATTCTCTTTCGCATTCTCTTCCCACGTAGCTTACTCCAGGGTGGTGCCGACCGCTCCCTGTGCTTTGTAGTAGGTGGTTGTGGATCGTCTGCTTTATACATATTAGAATGCATGTGTTAATCCCACCCTCCTCATTCAACCCACCTCCGCATGCCTTTGCCCTCTCGAAACCCTGTACTTGCGTTCGAAATCTGTGACTCTGTTTGTGCTTTCTACTTTCCTGGTATCGACTTTGAGATGCCACCTATACGTGCTATCGTTGGAATTTTCTCTTTCTCTGTTGGACGTCCCATGCTGAGTACAGGGAACTCCGGATCTATCGAAGATGTTGGAAATGGCAGGATATTATTCTGTTTCATGGCTGAGCAGTATTCCATGCTCTATGTGTACCAACTCTTCACTTTCCATTCATCTGGGGATGGACATTGTGTTTTTACTTTCAAGACTTGGCTGTTGTCAATAGGTGGCTAGTGACAGCTGGGGCACCCGTGTCTCTCTAAAGTACACATGGTTCTGCAAACGCTTCCAAAACACTGCAGAGGAAAGAACACTCCCAAACTCATTGTACGAAGCCATCCCCCTGATCCCCAAACCAGACAAAGATACTACAAGAAAAGAAAACTGGAGAGCAATATCACCGATGAACTTAGATGCAAAAATCCTCAACAAGATACTAGCCAACAGACTCCAACATGACATTAAAAGGATCACACACCATGACACTGTGTTTTTACTTTCAAGCCTTGGCTCTTGTCAATAGGTGTGCAGGGGTCGCTGGCCTGCCCGGGTCTCCCCAAATGATACTTTACTGTGCAAAGACAGCCAGGAGGTGGATTGCCACATCATGTGCCCGGCTCTCTGGTTTTGTTTTGTTTTTGGCAGGAATCTCTTGATTGTTTTCAGTGGTGCCTGTTACCAGGGCGCAATACCACCAGTGGCTTAGGAGGCTCCTTTTTTCTCCAGGCCCTCTCCCGAAGGTATTGCTTCCAGACGTATTGACACTGGCAATCCTAACGGCTGCCAGGTGAAACTGCGAAGGCGTTTCAATTTCCATTTCTCCCATTCGCATGGGCGTGGAGCATATTTCCTGGGCCTTTCTTAGAAACCAACACAAAGGGAAACAAAACAGGCATGGTGAATTCAACTTACCTCTTGAAACCGCCTGTTGCCAATCAATCCTGTTTCGGGCTCTTTTCCAGTGCCTATCCCCAGGACATTTTTGCAGCGGGGGTGTCAATTACAACCCCGCTGGCCTTTTGAACAGGAAGGGCCGCTGAGCTCCCTTTGGAATGTTGTAGTTACAGGAGGCGGCCACAAGGTGGCAGCATTTCCCCACAGCTGGTCGGATTCCCCAGGAACGCAGACCTTGCGCACACGCGTGTTCTTGGTATATGAATTAGAGAGGAACGTGTCCGGACAGACACCTAAGGGCTTGTGTCTCACTCCTTCTCCCACTTACCCTTCCCACTCTCGATTCATCACACCCCCTGCAAACCCCTCCTGAAGAGTGTGTTGTCGGAGGCAAGTGGGTTTACTCTAAGGAAGGAGGTGAATGGCGGGAACCCCACCAGCAGGAGACCTGGACACCAGGTGATGTTTGAACAAAGTTGTGCATGTCGGACCACCATCCTCTGGCTGCAGTGGGCTTGGCTTAGCTGCAGGAGGGCACACCTACATCTACAGAGACTGCTGCCAACCAGAAGGGACCAGGCACCACAGGTCCAAAGGGGTTAATTCGCTGGTGCGACCCACTCCCGCGCCGACCTGCCTCACTGTGACCACACTCCAACTTTGGTGCCCAAGCCTGCTCACGCTCCAGGGAAGTGACACCCGCGCATCTCTCTGAGGCCTGAGAGGAACATACTGGATCTCGATCATTTTGCTTTTTATAGAGATTCTAATTTCTGTCCATGTCTAGTGAATTTACAATGCTGTTCACTTTCACTGTGCAGCACCTTGATTCAGTTCTCCGTGTATGTATATATATACACATCCATTCTCTTTCGCAATCTCTTCCCACGTAGCTTAGTCCAGGGTGGTGCCGACCGCTCCCTGTGCTTTGTAGAAGGTGGTTGTGGATCGTCTGCTTAATACATATTAGAATGCATGTGTTAATCCCACCCTCCTCATTCAACCCACCTCCGCATGCCTTTGCCCTCTCGAAACCCTGTACTTGCGTTCGAAATCTGTGACTCTGTTTGTGCTTTCTACTTTCCTGGTATCGACTTTGAGATGCCACCTATACGTGCTATCGTTGGAATTTTCTCTTTCTCTGTTGGACATCCCATGCTGAGTACAGGGAACTCCGGATCTATCGAAGATGCTGGAAATGGCAGGATATTATTCTGTTTCATGGCTGAGCAGTATTCCATGCTCTATGTGTACCAACTCTTCACTTTCCATTCATCTGGGGATGGACATTGTGTTTTTACTTTCAAGACTTGGCTGTTGTCAATAGGTGGCTAGTGACAGCTGGGGCACCCGTGTCTCTCTAAAGTACACATGGTTCTGCAAACGCTTCCAAAACACTGCAGAGGAAAGAACACTCCCAAACTCATTGTACGAAGCCATCCACCTGATCCCCAAACCAGACAAAGATACTACAAGAAAAGAAAACTGGAGAGCAATATCACCGATGAACTTAGATGCAAAAATCCTCAACAAGATACTAGCCAACAGACTCCAACATGACATTAAAAGGATCACACACCATGACACTGTGTTTTTACTTTCAAGCCTTGGCTCTTGTCAATAGGTGTGCAGGGGTCGCTGGCCTGCCCGGGTCTCCCCAAATGATACTTTACTGTGCAAAGACAGCCAGGAGGTGGATTGCCACATCATGTGGCCGGCTCTCTGGTTTTGTTTTTCTTTGGCAGGAATCTCTTGATTGTTTTCAGTGGTGCCTGTTACCAGGGCGCAATACCACCAGTGGCTTAGGAGGCTTCCCTTTTCTCCAGGCCCTCTCCCGAAGGTATTGCTTCCAGACGTATTGATACTGGCAATCCTAACGGCTGCCAGGTGAAACCGCGAAGGCGTTTCAATTTCCATTTCTCCCATTCGCATGGGCGTGGAGCATATTTCCTGGGCCTTTCTTAGAAACCAACACAAAGGGAAACAAAACACGCATGGTGAATTCAACTTACCTCTTGAAACCGCCTGTTGCCAATCAATCCTGTTTCGGGCTCTTTTCCAGTGCCTATCCCCAGGACATTTTTGCAGCGGGGGTGTCAATTACAACCCCGCTGGCCTTTTGAACAGGAAGGGCCGCTGAGCTCCCTTTGGAACGTTGTAGTTACAGGAGGCGGCCACAAGGCGGCAGCATTTCCCCACAGCTGGTCGGATTCCCCAGGAACGCAGACCTTGCGCACACGCGTGTTCTTGGAATATGAATTAGAGAGGAACGTGTCCGGACAGACACCTAAGGGCTTGTGTCTCACTCCTTCTCCCACTTACCCTTCCCACTCTCGATTCATCACACCCCCTGCAAACCCCTCCTGAAGAGTGTGTTGTCGGAGGCAAGTGGGGTGACTCTAAGGAAGGAGGTGAATGGCGGGAACCCCACCAGCAGGAGACCTGGACACCAGGTGATGTTTGAACAAAGTTGTGCATGTCGGACCACCATCCTCTGGCTGCAGTGGGCTTGGCTTAGCTGCAGGAGGGCACACCTACATCTACAGAGACTGCTGCCAACCAGAAGGGACCAGGCACCACAGGTCCAAAGGGGTTAATTCGCTGGTGCGACCCACTCCCGCGCCGACCTGCCTCACTGTGACCACACTCCAACTTTGGTGCCCAAGCCTGCTCACGCTCCAGGGAAGTGACACCCGCGCATCTCTCTGAGGCCTGAGAGGAACATACTGGATCTCGATCATTTTGCTTTTTATAGAGATTCTAATTTCTGTCCATGTCTAGTGAATTTACAATGCTGTTGACTTTCGCTGTGCAGCACCTTGATTCAGTTCTCCGTGTATGTATATATATACACATCCATTCTCTTTCGCATTCTCTTCCCACGTAGCTTAGTCCAGGGTGGTGCCGACCGCTCCCTGTGCTTTGTAGAAGGTGGTTGTGGATCGTCTGCTTAATACATATTAGAATGCATGTGTTAATCCCACCCTCCTCATTCAACCCACCTCCGCATGCCTTTGCCCTCTCGAAACCCTGTACTTGCGTTCTAAATTGGTGACTCTGTTTGTGCTTTCTACTTTCCTGGTATCGACTTTGAGATGCCACCTATACGTGCTATCGTTGGAATTTTCTCTTTCTCTGTTGGACGTCCCATGCTGAGTACAGGGAACTCCGGATCTATCGAAGATGCTTTAAATGGCAGGATATTATTCTGTTTCATGGCTGAGCAGTATTCCATGCTCTATGTGTACCAACTCTTCACTTTCCATTCATCTGGGGATGGACATTGTGTTTTTACTTTCAAGACTTGGCTGTTGTCAATAGGTGGCTAGTGACAGCTGGGGCACCCGTGTCTCTCTAAAGTACACATGGTTCTGCAAACGCTTCCAAAACACTGCAGAGGAAAGAACACTCCCAAACTCATTGTACGAAGCCATCCCCCTGATCCCCAAACCAGACAAAGATACTACAAGAAAAGAAAACTGGAGAGCAATATCACCGATGAACTTAGATGCAAAAATCCTCAACAAGATACTAGCCAACAGACTCCAACATGACATTAAAAGGATCACACACCATGACACTGTGTTTTTACTTTCAAGCCTTGGCTCTTGTCAATAGGTGTGCAGGGGTCGCTGGCCTGCCCGGGTCTCCCCAAATGATACTTTACTGTGCAAAGACAGCCAGGAGGTGGATTGCCACATCATGTGGCCGGCTCTCTGGTTTTGTTTTGTTTTTGGCAGGAATCTCTTGATTGTTTTCAGTGGTGCCTGTTACCAGGGCGCAATACCACCAGTGGCTTAGGAGGCTTCCCTTTTCTCCAGGCCCTCTCCCGAAGGTATTGCTTCCAGACGTATTGACACTGGCAATCCTAACGGCTGCCAGGTGAAACCGCGAAGGCGTTTCAATTTCCATTTCTCCCATTCGCATGGGCGTGGAGCATATTTCCTGGGCCTTTCTTAGAAACCAACACAAAGGGAAACAAAACACGCATGGTGAATTCAACTTACCTCTTGAAACCGCCTGTTGCCAATCAATCCTGTTTCGGGCTCTTTTCCAGTGCCTATCCCCAGGACATTTTTGCAGCGGGGGTGTCAATTACAACCCCGCTGGCCTTTTGAACAGGAAGGGCCGCTGAGCTCCCTTTGGAACGTTGTAGTTACAGGAGGCGGCCACAAGGCGGCAGCATTTCCCCACAGCTGGTCGGATTCCCCAGGAACGCAGACCTTGCGCACACGCGTGTTCTTGGAATATGAATTAGAGAGGAACGTGTCCGGACAGACACCTAAGGGCTTGTGTCTCACTCCTTCTCCCACTTACCCTTCCCACTCTCGATTCATCACACCCCCTGCAAACCCCTCCTGAAGAGTGTGTTGTCGGAGGCAAGTGGGGTGACTCTAAGGAAGGAGGTGAATGGCGGGAACCCCACCAGCAGGAGACCTGGACACCAGGTGATGTTTGAACACTGTTGTGCATGTCGGACCACCATCCTCTGGCTGCAGTGGGCTTGGCTTAGCTGCAGGAGGGCACACCTACATCTACAGAGACTGCTGCCAACCAGAAGGGACCAGGCACCACAGGTCCAAAGGGGTTAATTCGCTGGTGCGACCCACTCCCGCGCCGACCTGCCTCACTGTGACCACACTCCAACTTTGGTGCCCAAGCCTGCTCACGCTCCAGGGAAGTGACACCCGCGCATCTCTCTGAGGCCTGAGAGGAACATACTGGATCTCGATCATTTTGCTTTTTATAGAGATTCTAATTTCTGTCCATGTCTAGTGAATTTACAATGCTGTTCACTTTCACTGTGCAGCACCTTGATTCAGTTCTCCGTGTATGTATATATATACACATCCATTCTCTTTCGCAATCTCTTCCCACGTAGCTTAGTCCAGGGTGGTGCCGACCGCTCCCTGTGCTTTGTAGAAGGTGGTTGTGGATCGTCTGCTTAATACATATTAGAATGCATGTGTTAATCCCACCCTCCTCATTCAACCCACCTCCGCATGCCTTTGCCCTCTCGAAACCCTGTACTTGCGTTCTAAATCTGTGACTCTGTTTGTGCTTTCTACTTTCCTGGTATCGACTTTGAGATGCCACCTATACGTGCTATCGTTGGAATTTTCTCTTTCTCTGTTGGACATCCCATGCTGAGTACAGGGAACTCCGGATCTATCGAAGATGCTGGAAATGGCAGGATATTATTCTGTTTCATGGCTGAGCAGTATTCCATGCTCTATGTGTACCAACTCTTCACTTTCCATTCATCTGGGGATGGACATTGTGTTTTTACTTTCAAGACTTGGCTGTTGTCAATAGGTGGCTAGTGACAGCTGGGGCACCCGTGTCTCTCTAAAGTACACATGGTTCTGCAAACGCTTCCAAAACACTGCAGAGGAAAGAACACTCCCAAACTCATTGTACGAAGCCATCCACCTGATCCCCAAACCAGACAAAGATACTACAAGAAAAGAAAACTGGAGAGCAATATCACCGATGAACTTAGATGCAAAAATCCTCAACAAGATACTAGCCAACAGACTCCAACATGACATTAAAAGGATCACACACCATGACACTGTGTTTTTACTTTCAAGCCTTGGCTCTTGTCAATAGGTGTGCAGGGGTCGCTGGCCTGCCCGGGTCTCCCCAAATGATACTTTACTGTGCAAAGACAGCCAGGAGGTGGATTGCCACATCATGTGCCCGGCTCTCTGGTTTTGTTTTGTTTTTGGCAGGAATCTCTTGATTGTTTTCAGTGGTGCCTGTTACCAGGGCGCAATACCACCAGTGGCTTAGGAGGCTCCTTTTTTCTCCAGGCCCTCTCCCGAAGGTATTGCTTCCAGACGTATTGACACTGGCAATCCTAACGGCTGCCAGGTGAAACTGCGAAGGCGTTTCAATTTCCATTTCTCCCATTCGCATGGGCGTGGAGCATATTTCCTGGGCCTTTCTTAGAAACCAACACAAAGGGAAACAAAACAGGCATGGTGAATTCAACTTACCTCTTGAAACCGCCTGTTGCCAATCAATCCTGTTTCGGGCTCTTTTCCAGTGCCTATCCCCAGGACATTTTTGCAGCGGGGGTGTCAATTACAACCCCGCTGGCCTTTTGAACAGGAAGGGCCGCTGAGCTCCCTTTGGAATGTTGTAGTTACAGGAGGCGGCCACAAGGTGGCAGCATTTCCCCACAGCTGGTCGGATTCCCCAGGAACGCAGACCTTGCGCACACGCGTGTTCTTGGTATATGAATTAGAGAGGAACGTGTCCGGACAGACACCTAAGGGCTTGTGTCTCACTCCTTCTCCCACTTACCCTTCCCACTCTCGATTCATCACACCCCCTGCAAACCCCTCCTGAAGAGTGTGTTGTCGGAGGCAAGTGGGTTTACTCTAAGGAAGGAGGTGAATGGCGGGAACCCCACCAGCAGGAGACCTGGACACCAGGTGATGTTTGAACAAAGTTGTGCATGTCGGACCACCATCCTCTGGCTGCAGTGGGCTTGGCTTAGCTGCAGGAGGGCACACCTACATCTACAGAGACTGCTGCCAACCAGAAGGGACCAGGCACCACAGGTCCAAAGGGGTTAATTCGCTGGTGCGACCCACTCCCGCGCCGACCTGCCTCACTGTGACCACACTCCAACTTTGGTGCCCAAGCCTGCTCACGCTCCAGGGAAGTGACACCCGCGCATCTCTCTGAGGCCTGAGAGGAACATACTGGATCTCGATCATTTTGCTTTTTATAGAGATTCTAATTTCTGTCCATGTCTAGTGAATTTACAATGCTGTTCACTTTCACTGTGCAGCACCTTGATTCAGTTCTCCGTGTATGTATATATATACACATCCATTCTCTTTCGCAATCTCTTCCCACGTAGCTTAGTCCAGGGTGGTGCCGACCGCTCCCTGTGCTTTGTAGAAGGTGGTTGTGGATCGTCTGCTTAATACATATTAGAATGCATGTGTTAATCCCACCCTCCTCATTCAACCCACCTCCGCATGCCTTTGCCCTCTCGAAACCCTGTACTTGCGTTCGAAATCTGTGACTCTGTTTGTGCTTTCTACTTTCCTGGTATCGACTTTGAGATGCCACCTATACGTGCTATCGTTGGAATTTTCTCTTTCTCTGTTGGACATCCCATGCTGAGTACAGGGAACTCCGGATCTATCGAAGATGCTGGAAATGGCAGGATATTATTCTGTTTCATGGCTGAGCAGTATTCCATGCTCTATGTGTACCAACTCTTCACTTTCCATTCATCTGGGGATGGACATTGTGTTTTTACTTTCAAGACTTGGCTGTTGTCAATAGGTGGCTAGTGACAGCTGGGGCACCCGTGTCTCTCTAAAGTACACATGGTTCTGCAAACGCTTCCAAAACACTGCAGAGGAAAGAACACTCCCAAACTCATTGTACGAAGCCATCCACCTGATCCCCAAACCAGACAAAGATACTACAAGAAAAGAAAACTGGAGAGCAATATCACCGATGAACTTAGATGCAAAAATCCTCAACAAGATACTAGCCAACAGACTCCAACATGACATTAAAAGGATCACACACCATGACACTGTGTTTTTACTTTCAAGCCTTGGCTCTTGTCAATAGGTGTGCAGGGGTCGCTGGCCTGCCCGGGTCTCCCCAAATGATACTTTACTGTGCAAAGACAGCCAGGAGGTGGATTGCCACATCATGTGGCCGGCTCTCTGGTTTTGTTTTTCTTTGGCAGGAATCTCTTGATTGTTTTCAGTGGTGCCTGTTACCAGGGCGCAATACCACCAGTGGCTTAGGAGGCTTCCCTTTTCTCCAGGCCCTCTCCCGAAGGTATTGCTTCCAGACGTATTGATACTGGCAATCCTAACGGCTGCCAGGTGAAACCGCGAAGGCGTTTCAATTTCCATTTCTCCCATTCGCATGGGCGTGGAGCATATTTCCTGGGCCTTTCTTAGAAACCAACACAAAGGGAAACAAAACACGCATGGTGAATTCAACTTACCTCTTGAAACCGCCTGTTGCCAATCAATCCTGTTTCGGGCTCTTTTCCAGTGCCTATCCCCAGGACATTTTTGCAGCGGGGGTGTCAATTACAACCCCGCTGGCCTTTTGAACAGGAAGGGCCGCTGAGCTCCCTTTGGAACGTTGTAGTTACAGGAGGCGGCCACAAGGCGGCAGCATTTCCCCACAGCTGGTCGGATTCCCCAGGAACGCAGACCTTGCGCACACGCGTGTTCTTGGAATATGAATTAGAGAGGAACGTGTCCGGACAGACACCTAAGGGCTTGTGTCTCACTCCTTCTCCC
This sequence comes from Hippopotamus amphibius kiboko, assembly GCF_030028045.1. Classification (NCBI taxonomy): domain Eukaryota; kingdom Metazoa; phylum Chordata; class Mammalia; order Artiodactyla; family Hippopotamidae; genus Hippopotamus; species Hippopotamus amphibius. Next base: position 99,080,707 of record NC_080191.1, on the reverse strand, counting down.
ACTTACCCTTCCCACTCTCGATTCATCACACCCCCTGCAAACCCCTCCTGAAGAGTGTGTTGTCGGAGGCAAGTGGGGTGACTCTAAGGAAGGAGGTGAATGGCGGGAACCCCACCAGCAGGAGACCTGGACACCAGGTGATGTTTGAACAAAGTTGTGCATGTCGGACCACCATCCTCTGGCTGCAGTGGGCTTGGCTTAGCTGCAGGAGGGCACACCTACATCTACAGAGACTGCTGCCAACCAGAAGGGACCAGGCACCACAGGTCCAAAGGGGTTAATTCGCTGGTGCGACCCACTCCCGCGCCGACCTGCCTCACTGTGACCACACTCCAACTTTGGTGCCCAAGCCTGCTCACGCTCCAGGGAAGTGACACCCGCGCATCTCTCTGAGGCCTGAGAGGAACATACTGGATCTCGATCATTTTGCTTTTTATAGAGATTCTAATTTCTGTCCATGTCTAGTGAATTTACAATGCTGTTGACTTTCGCTGTGCAGCACCTTGATTCAGTTCTCCGTGTATGTATATATATACACATCCATTCTCTTTCGCATTCTCTTCCCACGTAGCTTAGTCCAGGGTGGTGCCGACCGCTCCCTGTGCTTTGTAGAAGGTGGTTGTGGATCGTCTGCTTAATACATATTAGAATGCATGTGTTAATCCCACCCTCCTCATTCAACCCACCTCCGCATGCCTTTGCCCTCTTGAAACCCTGTACTTGCGTTCTAAATTGGTGACTCTGTTTGTGCTTTCTACTTTCCTGGTATCGACTTTGAGATGCCACCTATACGTGCTATCGTTGGAATTTTCTCTTTCTCTGTTGGACGTCCCATGCTGAGTACAGGGAACTCCGGATCTATCGAAGATGCTTTAAATGGCAGGATATTATTCTGTTTCATGGCTGAGCAGTATTCCATGCTCTATGTGTACCAACTCTTCACTTTCCATTCATCTGGGGATGGACATTGTGTTTTTACTTTCAAGACTTGGCTGTTGTCAATAGGTGGCTAGTGACAGCTGGGGCACCCGTGTCTCTCTAAAGTACACATGGTTCTGCAAACGCTTCCAAAACACTGCAGAGGAAAGAACACTCCCAAACTCATTGTACGAAGCCATCCCCCTGATCCCCAAACCAGACAAAGATACTACAAGAAAAGAAAACTGGAGAGCAATATCACCGATGAACTTAGATGCAAAAATCCTCAACAAGATACTAGCCAACAGACTCCAACATGACATTAAAAGGATCACACACCATGACACTGTGTTTTTACTTTCAAGCCTTGGCTCTTGTCAATAGGTGTGCAGGGGTCGCTGGCCTGCCCGGGTCTCCCCAAATGATACTTTACTGTGCAAAGACAGCCAGGAGGTGGATTGCCACATCATGTGGCCGGCTCTCTGGTTTTGTTTTGTTTTTGGCAGGAATCTCTTGATTGTTTTCAGTGGTGCCTGTTACCAGGGCGCAATACCACCAGTGGCTTAGGAGGCTTCCCTTTTCTCCAGGCCCTCTCCCGAAGGTATTGCTTCCAGACGTATTGACACTGGCAATCCTAACGGCTGCCAGGTGAAACCGCGAAGGCGTTTCAATTTCCATTTCTCCCATTCGCATGGGCGTGGAGCATATTTCCTGGGCCTTTCTTAGAAACCAACACAAAGGGAAACAAAACACGCATGGTGAATTCAACTTACCTCTTGAAACCGCCTGTTGCCAATCAATCCTGTTTCGGGCTCTTTTCCAGTGCCTATCCCCAGGACATTTTTGCAGCGGGGGTGTCAATTACAACCCCGCTGGCCTTTTGAACAGGAAGGGCCGCTGAGCTCCCTTTGGAACGTTGTAGTTACAGGAGGCGGCCACAAGGCGGCAGCATTTCCCCACAGCTGGTCGGATTCCCCAGGAACGCAGACCTTGCGCACACGCGTGTTCTTGGAATATGAATTAGAGAGGAACGTGTCCGGACAGACACCTAAGGGCTTGTGTCTCACTCCTTCTCCCACTTACCCTTCCCACTCTCGATTCATCACACCCCCTGCAAACCCCTCCTGAAGAGTGTGTTGTCGGAGGCAAGTGGGGTGACTCTAAGGAAGGAGGTGAATGGCGGGAACCCCACCAGCAGGAGACCTGGACACCAGGTGATGTTTGAACACTGTTGTGCATGTCGGACCACCATCCTCTGGCTGCAGTGGGCTTGGCTTAGCTGCAGGAGGGCACACCTACATCTACAGAGACTGCTGCCAACCAGAAGGGACCAGGCACCACAGGTCCAAAGGGGTTAATTCGCTGGTGCGACCCACTCCCGCGCCGACCTGCCTCACTGTGACCACACTCCAACTTTGGTGCCCAAGCCTGCTCACGCTCCAGGGAAGTGACACCCGCGCATCTCTCTGAGGCCTGAGAGGAACATACTGGATCTCGATCATTTTGCTTTTTATAGAGATTCTAATTTCTGTCCATGTCTAGTGAATTTACAATGCTGTTCACTTTCACTGTGCAGCACCTTGATTCAGTTCTCCGTGTATGTATATATATACACATCCATTCTCTTTCGCAATCTCTTCCCACGTAGCTTAGTCCAGGGTGGTGCCGACCGCTCCCTGTGCTTTGTAGAAGGTGGTTGTGGATCGTCTGCTTAATACATATTAGAATGCATGTGTTAATCCCACCCTCCTCATTCAACCCACCTCCGCATGCCTTTGCCCTCTCGAAACCCTGTACTTGCGTTCTAAATCTGTGACTCTGTTTGTGCTTTCTACTTTCCTGGTATCGACTTTGAGATGCCACCTATACGTGCTATCGTTGGAATTTTCTCTTTCTCTGTTGGACATCCCATGCTGAGTACAGGGAACTCCGGATCTATCGAAGATGCTGGAAATGGCAGGATATTATTCTGTTTCATGGCTGAGCAGTATTCCATGCTCTATGTGTACCAACTCTTCACTTTCCATTCATCTGGGGATGGACATTGTGTTTTTACTTTCAAGACTTGGCTGTTGTCAATAGGTGGCTAGTGACAGCTGGGGCACCCGTGTCTCTCTAAAGTACACATGGTTCTGCAAACGCTTCCAAAACACTGCAGAGGAAAGAACACTCCCAAACTCATTGTACGAAGCCATCCACCTGATCCCCAAACCAGACAAAGATACTACAAGAAAAGAAAACTGGAGAGCAATATCACCGATGAACTTAGATGCAAAAATCCTCAACAAGATACTAGCCAACAGACTCCAACATGACATTAAAAGGATCACACACCATGACACTGTGTTTTTACTTTCAAGCCTTGGCTCTTGTCAATAGGTGTGCAGGGGTCGCTGGCCTGCCCGGGTCTCCCCAAATGATACTTTACTGTGCAAAGACAGCCAGGAGGTGGATTGCCACATCATGTGCCCGGCTCTCTGGTTTTGTTTTGTTTTTGGCAGGAATCTCTTGATTGTTTTCAGTGGTGCCTGTTACCAGGGCGCAATACCACCAGTGGCTTAGGAGGCTCCTTTTTTCTCCAGGCCCTCTCCCGAAGGTATTGCTTCCAGACGTATTGACACTGGCAATCCTAACGGCTGCCAGGTGAAACTGCGAAGGCGTTTCAATTTCCATTTCTCCCATTCGCATGGGCGTGGAGCATATTTCCTGGGCCTTTCTTAGAAACCAACACAAAGGGAAACAAAACAGGCATGGTGAATTCAACTTACCTCTTGAAACCGCCTGTTGCCAATCAATCCTGTTTCGGGCTCTTTTCCAGTGCCTATCCCCAGGACATTTTTGCAGCGGGGGTGTCAATTACAACCCCGCTGGCCTTTTGAACAGGAAGGGCCGCTGAGCTCCCTTTGGAATGTTGTAGTTACAGGAGGCGGCCACAAGGTGGCAGCATTTCCCCACAGCTGGTCGGATTCCCCAGGAACGCAGACCTTGCGCACACGCGTGTTCTTGGTATATGAATTAGAGAGGAACGTGTCCGGACAGACACCTAAGGGCTTGTGTCTCACTCCTTCTCCCACTTACCCTTCCCACTCTCGATTCATCACACCCCCTGCAAACCCCTCCTGAAGAGTGTGTTGTCGGAGGCAAGTGGGTTTACTCTAAGGAAGGAGGTGAATGGCGGGAACCCCACCAGCAGGAGACCTGGACACCAGGTGATGTTTGAACAAAGTTGTGCATGTCGGACCACCATCCTCTGGCTGCAGTGGGCTTGGCTTAGCTGCAGGAGGGCACACCTACATCTACAGAGACTGCTGCCAACCAGAAGGGACCAGGCACCACAGGTCCAAAGGGGTTAATTCGCTGGTGCGACCCACTCCCGCGCCGACCTGCCTCACTGTGACCACACTCCAACTTTGGTGCCCAAGCCTGCTCACGCTCCAGGGAAGTGACACCCGCGCATCTCTCTGAGGCCTGAGAGGAACATACTGGATCTCGATCATTTTGCTTTTTATAGAGATTCTAATTTCTGTCCATGTCTAGTGAATTTACAATGCTGTTCACTTTCACTGTGCAGCACCTTGATTCAGTTCTCCGTGTATGTATATATATACACATCCATTCTCTTTCACAATCTCTTCCCACGTAGCTTAGTCCAGGGTGGTGCCGACCGCTCCCTGTGCTTTGTAGAAGGTGGTTGTGGATCGTCTGCTTAATACATATTAGAATGCATGTGTTAATCCCACCCTCCTCATTCAACCCACCTCCGCATGCCTTTGCCCTCTCGAAACCCTGTACTTGCGTTCTAAATCTGTGACTCTGTTTGTGCTTTCTACTTTCCTGGTATCGACTTTGAGATGCCACCTATACGTGCTATCGTTGGAATTTTCTCTTTCTCTGTTGGACATCCCATGCTGAGTACAGGGAACTCCGGATCTATCGAAGATGCTGGAAATGGCAGGATATTATTCTGTTTCATGGCTGAGCAGTATTCCATGCTCTATGTGTACCAACTCTTCACTTTCCATTCATCTGGGGATGGACATTGTGTTTTTACTTTCAAGACTTGGCTGTTGTCAATAGGTGGCTAGTGACAGCTGGGGCACCCGTGTCTCTCTAAAGTACACATGGTTCTGCAAACGCTTCCAAAACACTGCAGAGGAAAGAACACTCCCAAACTCATTGTACGAAGCCATCCACCTGATCCCCAAACCAGACAAAGATACTACAAGAAAAGAAAACTGGAGAGCAATATCACCGATGAACTTAGATGCAAAAATCCTCAACAAGATACTAGCCAACAGACTCCAACATGACATTAAAAGGATCACACACCATGACACTGTGTTTTTACTTTCAAGCCTTGGCTCTTGTCAATAGGTGTGCAGGGGTCGCTGGCCTGCCCGGGTCTCCCCAAATGATACTTTACTGTGCAAAGACAGCCAGGAGGTGGATTGCCACATCATGTGGCCGGCTCTCTGGTTTTGTTTTTCTTTGGCAGGAATCTCTTGATTGTTTTCAGTGGTGCCTGTTACCAGGGCGCAATACCACCAGTGGCTTAGGAGGCTTCCCTTTTCTCCAGGCCCTCTCCCGAAGGTATTGCTTCCAGACGTATTGACACTGGCAATCCTAACGGCTGCCAGGTGAAACCGCGAAGGCGTTTCAATTTCCATTTCTCCCATTCGCATGGGCGTGGAGCATATTTCCTGGGCCTTTCTTAGAAACCAACACAAAGGGAAACAAAACACGCATGGTGAATTCAACTTACCTCTTGAAACCGCCTGTTGCCAATCAATCCTGTTTCGGGCTCTTTTCCAGTGCCTATCCCCAGGACATTTTTGCAGCGGGGGTGTCAATTACAACCCCGCTGGCCTTTTGAACAGGAAGGGCCGCTGAGCTCCCTTTGGAACGTTGTAGTTACAGGAGGCGGCCACAAGGCGGCAGCATTTTCCCACAGCTGGTCGGATTCCCCAGGAACGCAGACCTTGCGCACACGCGTGTTCTTGGAATATGAATTAGAGAGGAACGTGTCCGGACAGACACCTAAGGGCTTGTGTCTCACTCCTTCTCCCACTTACCCTTCCCACTCTCGATTCATCACACCCCCTGCAAACCCCTCCTGAAGAGTGTGTTGTCGGAGGCAAGTGGGGTGACTCTAAGGAAGGAGGTGAATGGCGGGAACCCCACCAGCAGGAGACCTGGACACCAGGTGATGTTTGAACACTGTTGTGCATGTCGGACCACCATCCTCTGGCTGCAGTGGGCTTGGCTTAGCTGCAGGAGGGCACACCTACATCTACAGAGACTGCTGCCAACCAGAAGGGACCAGGCACCACAGGTCCAAAGGGGTTAATTCGCTGGTGCGACCCACTCCCGCGCCGACCTGCCTCACTGTGACCACACTCCAACTTTGGTGCCCAAGCCTGCTCACGCTCCAGGGAAGTGACACCCGCGCATCTCTCTGAGGCCTGAGAGGAACATACTGGATCTCGATCATTTTGCTTTTTATAGAGATTCTAATTTCTGTCCATGTCTAGTGAATTTACAATGCTGTTGACTTTCGCTGTGCAGCACCTTGATTCAGTTCTCCGTGTATGTATATATATACACATCCATTCTCTTTCGCATTCTCTTCCCACGTAGCTTAGTCCAGGGTGGTGCCGACCGCTCCCTGTGCTTTGTAGAAGGTGGTTGTGGATCGTCTGCTTAATACATATTAGAATGCATGTGTTAATCCCACCCTCCTCATTCAACCCACCTCCGCATGCCTTTGCCCTCTCGAAACCCTGTACTTGCGTTCTAAATCGGTGACTCTGTTTGTGCTTTCTACTTTCCTGGTATCGACTTTGAGATGCCACCTATACGTGCTATCGTTGGAATTTTCTCTTTCTCTGTTGGACGTCCCATGCTGAGTACAGGGAACTCCGGATCTATCGAAGATGCTGGAAATGGCAGGATATTATTCTGTTTCATGGCTGAGCAGTATTCCATGCTCTATGTGTACCAACTCTTCACTTTCCATTCATCTGGGGATGGACATTGTGTTTTTACTTTCAAGACTTGGCTGTTGTCAATAGGTGGCTAGTGACAGCTGGGGCACCCGTGTCTCTCTAAAGTACACATGGTTCTGCAAACGCTTCCAAAACACTGCAGAGGAAAGAACACTCCCAAACTCATTGTACGAAGCCATCCCCCTGATCCCCAAACCAGACAAAGATACTACAAGAAAAGAAAACTGGAGAGCAATATCACCGATGAACTTAGATGCAAAAATCCTCAACAAGATACTAGCCAACAGACTCCAACATGACATTAAAAGGATCACACACCATGACACTGTGTTTTTACTTTCAAGCCTTGGCTCTTGTCAATAGGTGTGCAGGGGTCGCTGGCCTGCCCGGGTCTCCCCAAATGATACTTTACTGTGCAAAGACAGCCAGGAGGTGGATTGCCACATCATGTGGCCGGCTCTCTGGTTTTGTTTTGTTTTTGGCAGGAATCTCTTGATTGTTTTCAGTGGTGCCTGTTACCAGGGCGCAATACCACCAGTGGCTTAGGAGGCTTCCCTTTTCTCCAGGCCCTCTCCCGAAGGTATTGCTTCCAGACGTATTGACACTGGCAATCCTAACGGCTGCCAGGTGAAACCGCGAAGGCGTTTCAATTTCCATTTCTCCCATTCGCATGGGCGTGGAGCATATTTCCTGGGCCTTTCTTAGAAAACAACACAAAGGGAAACAAAACAGGCATGGTGAATTCAACTTACCTCTTGAAACCGCCTGTTGCCAATCAATCCTGTTTCGGGCTCTTTTCCAGTGCCTATCCCCAGGACATTTTTGCAGCGGGGGTGTCAATTACAACCCCGCTGGCCTTTTGAACAGGAAGGGCCGCTGAGCTCCCTTTGGAACGTTGTAGTTACAGGAGGCAGCCACAAGGCGGCAGCATTTTCCCACAGCTGGTCGGATTCCCCAGGAACGCAGACCTTGCGCACATGCGTGTTCTTGGAATATGAATTAGAGAGGAACGTGTCCGGACAGACACCTAAGGGCTTGTGTCTCACTCCTTCTCCCACTTACCCTTCCCACTCTCGATTCATCACACCCCCTGCAAACCCCTCCTGAAGAGTGTGTTGTCGGAGGCAAGTGGGGTGACTCTAAGGAAGGAGGTGAATGGCGGGAACTCCACCAGCAGGAGACCTGGACACCAGGTGATGTTTGAACACTGTTGTGCATGTCGGACCACCATCCTCTGGCTGCAGTGGGCTTGGCTTAGCTGCAGGAGGGCACACCTACATCTACAGAGACTGCTGCCAACCAGAAGGGACCAGGCACCACAGGTCCAAAGGGGTTAATTCGCTGGTGCGACCCACTCCCGCGCCGACATGCCTCACTGTGACCACACTCCAACTTTGGTGCCCAAGCCTGCTCACGCTCCAGGGAAGTGACACCCGCGCATCTCTCTGAGGCCTGAGAGGAACATACTGGATCTCAATCATTTTGCTTTTTATAGAGATTCTAATTTCTGTCCATGTCTAGTGAATTTACAATGCTGTTGACTTTCGCTGTGCAGCACCTTGATTCAGTTCTCCGTGTATGTATATATATACACAACCATTCTCTTTCACATTCTCTTCCCACGTAGCTTAGTCCAGGGTGGTGCCGACCGCTCCCTGTGCTTTGTAGAAGGTGGTTGTGGATCGTCTGCTTAATACATATTAGAATGCATGTGTTAATCCCACCCTCCTCATTCAACCCACCTCCGCATGCCTTTGCCCTCTCAAAACCCTGTACTTGCGTTCTAAATCTGTGACTCTGTTTGTGCTTTCTACTTTCCTGGTATCGACTTAGAGATGCCACCTATACGTGCTATCGTTGGAATTTTCTCTTTCTCTGTTGGACGTCCCATGCTGAGTACAGGGAACTCCGGATCTATCGAAGATGCTGGAAATGGCAGGATTTTATTCTGTTTCATGGCTGAGCAGTATTCCATGCTCTATGTGTACCATCTCTTCACTTTCCATTCATCTGGGGATGGACATTGTGTTTTTACTTTCAAGACTTGGCTGTTGTCAATAGGTGGCTAGTGACAGCTGGAGCACCCGTGTCTCTCTAAAGTACACATGGTTCTGCAAACGCTTCCAAAACACTGCAGAGGAAAGAACACTCCCAAACTCATTGTACGAAGCCATCCCCCTGATCCCCAAACCAGACAAAGATACTACAAGAAAAGAAAACTGGAGAGCAATATCACCGATGAACTTAGATGCAAAAATCCTCAACAAGATACTAGCCAACAGACTCCAACATGACATTAAAAGGATCACACACCATGACACTGTGTTTTTACTTTCAAGCCTTGGCTCTTGTCAATAGGTGTGCAGGGGTCGCTGGCCTGCCCGGGTCTCCCCAAATGATACTTTACTGTGCAAAGACAGCCAGGAGGTGGATTGCCACATCATGTGGCCGGCTCTCTGGTTTTGTTTTTCTTTGGCAGGAATCTCTTGATTGTTTTCAGTGGTGCCTGTTACCAGGGCGCAATACCACCAGTGGCTTAGGAGGCTTCCCTTTTCTCCAGGCCCTCTCCCGAAGGTATTGCTTCCAGACGTATTGACACTGGCAATCCTAACGGCTGCCAGGTGAAACCGCGAAGGCGTTTCAATTTCCATTTCTCCCATTCGCATGGGCGTGGAGCATATTTCCTGGGCCTTTCTTAGAAACCAACACAAAGGGAAACAAAACAGGCATGGTGAATTCAACTTACCTCTTGAAACCGCCTGTTGCCAATCAATCTTGTTTCGGGCTCTTTTCCAGTGCCTATCCCCAGGACATTTTTGCAGCGGGGGTGTCAATTACAACCCCGCTGGCCTTTTGAACAGGAAGGGCCGCTGAGCTCCCTTTGGAACGTTGTAGTTACAGGAGGCGGCCACAAGGCGGCAGCATTTTCCCACAGCTGGTCGGATTCCCCAGGAACGCAGACCTTGCGCACACGCGTGTTCTTGGAATATGAATTAGAGAGGAACGTGTCCGGACAGACACCTAAGGGCTTGTGTCTCACTCCTTCTCCCACTTACCCTTCCCACTCTCGATTCATCACACCCCCTGCAAACCCCTCCTGAAGAGTGTGTTGTCGGAGGCAAGTGGGGTGACTCTAAGGAAGGAGGTGAATGGCGGGAACCCCACCAGCAGGAGACCTGGACACCAGGTGATGTTTGAACACTGTTGTGCATGTCGGACCACCATCCTCTGGCTGCAGTGGGCTTGGCTTAGCTGCAGGAGGGCACACCTACATCTACAGAGACGGCTGCCAACCAGAAGGGACCAGGCACCACAGGTCCAAAGGGGTTAATTCGCTGGTGCAACCCACTCCCGCGCCGACCTGCCTCACTGTGACCACACTCCAACTTTGGTGCCCAAGCCTGCTCACGCTCCAGGGAAGTGACACCCGCGCATCTCTCTGAGGCCTGAGAGGAACATACTGGATCTCGATCATTTTGCTTTTTATAGAGATTCTAATTTCTGTCCATGTCTAGTGAATTTACAATGCTGTTGACTTTCGCTGTGCAGCACCTTGATTCAGTTCTCCGTGTATGTATATATATACACATCCATTCTCTTTCACATTCTCTTCCCATGTAGCTTAGTCCAGGGTGGTGCTGACCGCTCCCTGTGCTTTGTAAAAGGTGGTTGTGGATCGTCTGCTTAATACATATTAGAATGCATGTGTTAATCCCACCCTCCTCATTCAACCCACCTCCGCATGCCTTTGCCCTCTCAAAACCCTGTACTTGCGTTCTAAATCTGTGACTCTGTTTGTGCTTTCTACTTTCCTGGTATCGACTTAGAGATGCCACCTATACGTGCTATCGTTGGAATTTTCTCTTTCTCTGTTGGACGTCCCATGCTGAGTACAGGGAACTCCGGATCTATCGAAGATGCTGGAAATGGCAGGATTTTATTCTGTTTCATGGCTGAGCAGTATTCCATGCTCTATGTGTACCATCTCTTCACTTTCCATTCATCTGGGGATGGACATTGTGTTTTTACTTTCAAGACTTGGCTGTTGTCAATAGGTGGCTAGTGACAGCTGGGGCACCCGTGTCTCTCTAAAGTACACATGGTTCTGCAAACGCTTCCAAAACACTGCAGAGGAAAGAACACTCCCAAACTCATTGTACGAAGCCATCCCCCTGATCCCCAAACCAGACAAAGATACTACAAGAAAAGAAAACTGGAGAGCAATATCACCGATGAACTTAGATGCAAAAATCCTCAACAAGATACAAGCCAACAGACTCCAACATGACATTAAAAGGATCACACACCATGACACTGTGTTTTTACTTTCAAGTCTTGGCTCTTGTCAATAGGTGTGCAGGGGTCGCTGGCCTGCCCTGGTCTCCCCAAATGATACTTTACTGTGCAAAGACAGCCAGGAGGTGGATTGCCACATCATGTGGCCGGCTCTCTGGTTTTGTTTTGTTTTTGGCAGGAATCTCTTGATTGTTTTCAGTGGTGCCTGTTACCAGGGCGCAATACCACCAGTGGCTTAGGAGGCTTCCCTTTTCTCCAGGCCCTCTCCCGAAGGTATTGCTTCCAGACGTATTGACACTGGCAATCCTAACGGCTGCCAGGTGAAACCGCGAAGGCGTTTCAATTTCCATTTCTCCCATTCGCATGGGCGTGGAGCATATTTCCTGGGCCTTTCTTAGAAACCAACACAAAGGGAAACAAAACACGCATGGTGAATTCAACTTACCTCTTGAAACCGCCTGTTGCCAATCAATCCTGTTTCGGGCTCTTTTCCAGTGCCTATCCCCAGGACATTTTTGCAGCGGGGGTGTCAATTACAACCCCGCTGGCCTTTTGAACAGGAAGGGCCGCTGAGCTCCCTTTGGAACGTTGTAGTTACAGGAGGCGGCCACAAGGCGGCAGCATTTTCCCACAGCTGGTCGGATTCCCCAGGAACGCAGACCTTGCGCACACGCGTGTTCTTGGAATATGAATTAGAGAGGAACGTGTCCGGACAGACACCTAAGGGCTTGTGTCTCACTCCTTCTCCCACTTACCATTCCCACTCTCGATTCATCACACCCCCTGCAAACCCCTCCTGAAGAGTGTGTTGTCGGAGGCAAGTGGGGTGACTCTAAGGAAGGAGGTGAATGGCGGGAACCCCACCAGCAGGAGACCTGGACACCAGGTGATGTTTGAACACTGTTGTGCATGTCGGACCACCATCCTCTGGCTGCAGTGGGCTTGGCTTAGCTGCAGGAGGGCACACCTACATCTACAGAGACTGCTGCCAACCAGAAGGGACCAGGCACCACAGGTCCAAAGGGGTTAATTCGCTGGTGCGACCCACTCCCGCGCCGACCTGCCTCACTGTGACCACACTCCAACTTTGGTGCCCAAGCCTGCTCACGCTCCAGGGAAGTGACACCCGCGCATCTCTCTGAGGCCTGAGAGGAACATACTGGATCTCGATCATTTTGCTTTTTATAGAGATTCTAATTTCTGTCCATGTCTAGTGAATTTACAATGCTGTTGACTTTCGCTGTGCAGCACCTTGATTCAGTTCTCCGTGTATGTATATATATACACATCCATTCTCTTTCGCATTCTCTTCCCACGTAGCTTAGTCCAGGGTGGTGCCGACCGCTCCCTGTGCTTTGTAGAAGGTGGTTGTGGATCGTCTGCTTAATACATATTAGAATGCATGTGTTAATCCCACCCTCCTCATTCAACCCACCTCCGCATGCCTTTGCCCTCTCAAAACCCTGTACTTGCGTTCTAAATCTGTGACTCTGTTTGTGCTTTCTACTTTCCTGGTATCGACTTTGAGATGCCACCTATACGTGCTATCGTTGGAATTTTCTCTTTCTCTGTTGGACGTCCCATGCTGAGTACAGGGAACTCCGGATCTATCGAAGATGCTGGAAATGGCAGGATTTTATTCTGTTTCATGGCTGAGCAGTATTCCATGCTCTATGTGTACCATCTCTTCACTTTCCATTCATCTGGGGATGGACATTGTGTTTTTACTTTCAAGACTTGGCTGTTGTCAATAGGTGGCTAGTGACAGCTGGGGCACCCGTGTCTCTCTAAAGTACACATGGTTCTGCAAACGCTTCCAAAACACTGCAGAGGAAAGAACACTCCCAAACTCATTGTACGAAGCCATCCACCTGATCCCCAAACCAGACAAAGATACTACAAGAAAAGAAAACTGGAGAGCAATATCACCGATGAACTTAGATGCAAAAATCCTCAACAAGATACAAGCCAACAGACTCCAACATGACATTAAAAGGATCACACACCATGACACTGTGTTTTTACTTTCAAGCCTTGGCTCTTGTCAATAGGTGTGCAGGGGTCGCTGGCCTGCCCGGGTCTCCCCAAATGATACTTTACTGTGCAAAGACAGCCAGGAGGTGGATTGCCACATCATGTGGCCGGCTCTCTGGTTTTGTTTTTCTTTGGCAGGAATCTCTTGATTGTTTTCAGTGGTGCCTGTTACCAGGGCGCAATACCACCAGTGGCTTAGGAGGCTTCCCTTTTCTCCAGGCCCTCTCCCAAAGGTATTGCTTCCAGACGTATTGATACTGGCAATCCTAACGGCTGCCAGGTGAAACCGCGAAGGCGTTTCAATTTCCATTTCTCCCATTCGCATGGGCGTGGAGCATATTTCCTGGGCCTTTCTTAGAAACCAACACAAAGGGAAACAAAACACGCATGGTGAATTCAACTTACCTCTTGAAACCGCCTGTTGCCAATCAATCCTGTTTCGGGCTCTTTTCCAGTGCCTATCCCCAGGACATTTTTGCAGCGGGGGTGTCAATTACAACCCCGCTGGCCTTTTGAACAGGAAGGGCCGCTGAGCTCCCTTTGGAACGTTGTAGTTACAGGAGGCGGCCACAAGGCGGCAGCATTTTCCCACAGCTGGTCGGATTCCCCAGGAACGCAGACCTTGCGCACACGCGTGTTCTTGGAATATGAATTAGAGAGGAACGTGTCCGGACAGACACCTAAGGGCTTGTGTCTCACTCCTTCTCCCACTTACCCTTCCCACTCTCGATTCATCACACCCCCTGCAAACCCCTCCTGAAGAGTGTGTTGTCGGAGGCAAGTGGGGTGACTCTAAGGAAGGAGGTGAATGGCGGGAACCCCACCAGCAGGAGACCTGGACACCAGGTGATGTTTGAACACTGTTGTGCATGTCGGACCACCATCCTCTGGCTGCAGTGGGCTTGGCTTAGCTGCAGGAGGGCACACCTACATCTACAGAGACTGCTGCCAACCAGAAGGGACCAGGCACCACAGGTCCAAAGGGGTTAATTCGCTGGTGCGACCCACTCCCGCGCCGACCTGCCTCACTGTGACCACACTCCAACTTTGGTGCCCAAGCCTGCTCACGCTCCAGGGAAGTGACACCCGCGCATCTCTCTGAGGCCTGAGAGGAACATACTGGATCTCGATCATTTTGCTTTTTATAGAGATTCTAATTTCTGTCCATGTCTAGTGAATTTACAATGCTGTTGACTTTCACTGTGCAGCACCTTGATTCAGTTCTCCATGTATGTATATATATACACATCCATTCTCTTTCGCATTCTCTTCCCACGTAGCTTAGTCCAGGGTGGTGCCAACCGCTCCCTGTGCTTTGTAGAAGGTGGTTGTGGATCGTCTGCTTACTACATATTAGAATGCATGTGTTAATCCCACCCTCCTCATTCAACCCACCTCCGCATGCCTTTGCCCTCTCGAAACCCTGTACTTGCGTTCTAAATCTGTGACTCTGTTTGTGCTTTCTACTTTCCTGGTATCGACTTTGAGATGCCACCTATACGTGCTATCATTGGAATTTTCTCTTTCTCTGTTGGACATCCCATGCTGAGTACAGTGAACTCCAGATCTATCGAAGATGCTGGAAATGGCAGGATTTTATTCTGTTTCATGGCTGAGCAGTATTCCATGCTCTATGTGTACCAACTCTTCACTTTCCATTCATCTGGGGATGGACATTGTGTTTTTACTTTCAAGACTTGGCTGTTGTCAATAGGTGGCTAGTGACAGCTGGGGCACCCGTGTCTCTCTAAAGTACACATGGTTCTGCAAACGCTTCCAAAACACTGCAGAGGAAAGAACACTCCCAAACTCATTGTACGAAGCCATCCACCTGATCCCCAAACCAGACAAAGATACTACAAGAAAAGAAAACTGGAGAGCAATATCACCGATGAACTTAGATGCAAAAATCCTCAACAAGATACAAGCCAACAGACTCCAACATGACATTAAAAGGATCACACACCATGACACTGTGTTTTTACTTTCAAGCCTTGGCTCTTGTCAATAGGTGTGCAGGGGTCGCTGGCCTGCCCGGGTCTCCCCAAATGATACTTTACTGTGCAAAGACAGCCAGGAGGTGGATTGCCACATCATGTGGCCGGCTCTCTGGTTTTGTTTTTCTTTGGCAGGAATCTCTTGATTGTTTTCAGTGGTGCCTGTTACCAGGGCGCAATACCACCAGTGGCTTAGGAGGCTTCCCTTTTCTCCAGGCCCTCTCCCAAAGGTATTGCTTCCAGACGTATTGATACTGGCAATCCTAACGGCTGCCAGGTGAAACCGCGAAGGCGTTTCAATTTCCATTTCTCCCATTCGCATGGGCGTGGAGCATATTTCCTGGGCCTTTCTTAGAAACCAACACAAAGGGAAACAAAACACGCATGGTGAATTCAACTTACCTCTTGAAACCGCCTGTTGCCAATCAATCCTGTTTCGGGCTCTTTTCCAGTGCCTATCCCCAGGACATTTTTGCAGCGGGGGTGTCAATTACAACCCCGCTGGCCTTTTGAACAGGAAGGGCCGCTGAGCTCCCTTTGGAACGTTGTAGTTACAGGAGGCGGCCACAAGGCGGCAGCATTTTCCCACAGCTGGTCGGATTCCCCAGGAACGCAGACCTTGCGCACACGCGTGTTCTTGGAATATGAATTAGAGAGGAACGTGTCCGGACAGACACCTAAGGGCTTGTGTCTCACTCCTTCTCCCACTTACCCTTCCCACTCTCGATTCATCACACCCCCTGCAAACCCCTCCTGAAGAGTGTGTTGTCGGAGGCAAGTGGGGTGACTCTAAGGAAGGAGGTGAATGGCGGGAACCCCACCAGCAGGAGACCTGGACACCAGGTGATGTTTGAACACTGTTGTGCATGTCGGACCACCATCCTCTGGCTGCAGTGGGCTTGGCTTAGCTGCAGGAGGGCACACCTACATCTACAGAGACGGCTGCCAACCAGAAGGGACCAGGCACCACAGGTCCAAAGGGGTTAATTCGCTGGTGCGACCCACTCCCGCGCCGACCTGCCTCACTGTGACCACACTCCAACTTTGGTGCCCAAGCCTGCTCACGCTCCAGGGAAGTGACACCCGCGCATCTCTCTGAGGCCTGAGAGGAACATACTGGATCTCGATCATTTTGCTTTTTATAGAGATTCTAATTTCTGTCCATGTCTAGTGAATTTACAATGCTGTTGACTTTCACTGTGCAGCACCTTGATTCAGTTCTCCATGTATGTATATATATACACATCCATTCTCTTTCGCATTCTCTTCCCACGTAGCTTAGTCCAGGGTGGTGCCGACCGCTCCCTGTGCTTTGTAGAAGGTGGTTGTGGATCGTCTGCTTAATACATATTAGAATGCATGTGTTAATCCCACCCTCCTCATTCAACCCACCTCCGCATGCCTTTGCCCTCTCGAAACCCTGTACTTGCGTTCTAAATCTGTGACTCTGTTTGTGCTTTCTACTTTCCTGGTATCGACTTTGAGATGCCACCTATACGTGCTATCATTGGAATTTTCTCTTTCTCTGTTGGACATCCCATGCTGAGTACGGTGAACTCCAGATCTATCGAAGATGCTGGAAATGGCAGGATTTTATTCTGTTTCATGGCTGAGCAGTATTCCATGCTCTATGTGTACCAACTCTTCACTTTCCATTCATCTGGGGATGGACATTGTGTTTTTACTTTCAAGACTTGGCTGTTGTCAATAGGTGGCTAGTGACAGCTGGGGCACCCGTGTCTCTCTAAAGTACACATGGTTCTGCAAACGCTTCCAAAACACTGCAGAGGAAAGAACACTCCCAAACTCATTGTACGAAGCCATCCCCCTGATCCCCAAACCAGACAAAGATACTACAAGAAAAGAAAACTGGAGAGCAATATCACCGATGAACTTAGATGCAAAAATCCTCAACAAGATACTAGCCAACAGACTCCAACATGACATTAAAAGGATCACACACCATGACACTGTGTTTTTACTTTCAAGCCTTGGCTCTTGTCAATAGGTGTGCAGGGGTCGCTGGCCTGCCCGGGTCTCCCCAAATGATACTTTACTGTGCAAAGACAGCCAGGAGGTGGATTGCCACATCATGTGGCCGGCTCTCTGGTTTTGTTTTGTTTTTGGCAGGAATCTCTTGATTGTTTTCAGTGGTGCCTGTTACCAGGGCGCAATACCACCAGTGGCTTAGGAGGCTTCCCTTTTCTCCAGGCCCTCTCCCGAAGGTATTGCTTCCAGACGTATTGACACTGGCAATCCTAACGGCTGCCAGGTGAAACCGCGAAGGCGTTTCAATTTCCATTTCTCCCATTCGCATGGGCGTGGAGCATATTTCCTGGGCCTTTCTTAGAAACCAACACAAAGGGAAACAAAACACGCATGGTGAATTCAACTTACCTCTTGAAACCGCCTGTTGCCAATCAATCCTGTTTCGGGCTCTTTTCCAGTGCCTATCCCCAGGACATTTTTGCAGCGGGGGTGTCAATTACAACCCCGCTGGCCTTTTGAACAGGAAGGGCCGCTGAGCTCCCTTTGGAACGTTGTAGTTACAGGAGGCAGGCACAAGGCGGCAGCATTTTCCCACAGCTGGTCGGATTCCCCAGGAACGCAGACCTTGCGCACACGCGTGTTCTTGGAATATGAATTAGAGAGGAACGTGTCCGGACAGACACCTAAGGGCTTGTGTCTCACTCCTTCTCCCACTTACCCTTCCCACTCTCGATTCATCACACCCCCTGCAAACCCCTCCTGAAGAGTGTGTTGTCGGAGGCAAGTGGGGTGACTCTAAGGAAGGAGGTGAATGGCGGGAACCCCACCAGCAGGAGACCTGGACACCAGGTGATGTTTGAACACTGTTGTGCATGTCGGACCACCATCCTCTGGCTGCAGTGGGCTTGGCTTAGCTGCAGGAGGGCACACCTACATCTACAGAGACGGCTGCCAACCAGAAGGGACCAGGCACCACAGGTCCAAAGGGGTTAATTCGCTGGTGCAACCCACTCCCGCGCCGACCTGCCTCACTGTGACCACACTCCAACTTTGGTGCCCAAGCCTGCTCACGCTCCAGGGAAGTGACACCCGCGCATCTCTCTGAGGCCTGAGAGGAACATACTGGATCTCGATCATTTTGCTTTTTATAGAGATTCTAATTTCTGTCCATGTCTAGTGAATTTACAATGCTGTTGACTTTCGCTGTGCAGCACCTTGATTCAGTTCTCCGTGTATGTATATATATACACAACCATTCTCTTTCACATTCTCTTCCCATGTAGCTTAGTCCAGGGTGGTGCTGACCGCTCCCTGTGCTTTGTAAAAGGTGGTTGTGGATCGTCTGCTTAATACATATTAGAATGCATGTGTTAATCCCACCCTCCTCATTCAACCCACCTCCGCATGCCTTTGCCCTCTCAAAACCCTGTACTTGCGTTCTAAATCTGTGACTCTGTTTGTGCTTTCTACTTTCCTGGTATCGACTTTGAGATGCCACCTATACGTGCTATCGTTGGAATTTTCTCTTTCTCTGTTGGACGTCCCATGCTGAGTACAGGGAACTCCGGATCTATCGAAGATGCTGGAAATGGCAGGATTTTATTCTGTTTCATGGCTGAGCAGTATTCCATGCTCTATGTGTACCATCTCTTCACTTTCCATTCATCTGGGGATGGACATTGTGTTTTTACTTTCAAGACTTGGCTGTTGTCAATAGGTGGCTAGTGACAGCTGGGGCACCCGTGTCTCTCTAAAGTACACATGGTTCTGCAAACGCTTCCAAAACACTGCAGAGGAAAGAACACTCCCAAACTCATTGTACGAAGCCATCCCCCTGATCCCCAAACCAGACAAAGATACTACAAGAAAAGAAAACTGGAGAGCAATATCACCAATGAACTTAGATGCAAAAATCCTCAACAAGATACAAGCCAACAGACTCCAACATGACATTAAAAGGATCACACACCATGACACTGTGTTTTTACTTTCAAGTCTTGGCTCTTGTCAATAGGTGTGCAGGGGTCGCTGGCCTGCCCGGGTCTCCCCAAATGATACTTTACTGTGCAAAGACAGCCAGGAGGTGGATTGCCACATCATGTGGCCGGCTCTCTGGTTTTGTTTTTCTTTGGCAGGAATCTCTTGATTGTTTTCAGTGGTGCCTGTTACCAGGGCGCAATACCACCAGTGGCTTAGGAGGCTTCCCTTTTCTCCAGGCCCTCTCCCGAAGGTATTGCTTCCAGACGTATTGACACTGGCAATCCTAACGGCTGCCAGGTGAAACCGCGAAGGCGTTTCAATTTCCATTTCTCCCATTCGCATGGGCGTGGAGCATATTTCCTGGGCCTTTCTTAGAAACCAACACAAAGGGAAACAAAACACGCATGGTGAATTCAACTTACCTCTTGAAACCGCCTGTTGCCAATCAATCCTGTTTCGGGCTCTTTTCCAGTGCCTATCCCCAGGACATTTTTGCAGCGGGGGTGTCAATTACAACCCCGCTGGCCTTTTGAACAGGAAGGGCCGCTGAGCTCCCTTTGGAACGTTGTAGTTACAGGAGGCGGCCACAAGGCGGCAGCATTTCCCCACAGCTGGTCGGATTCCCCAGGAACGCAGACCTTGCGCACACGCGTGTTCTTGGAATATGAATTAGAGAGGAACGTGTCCGGACAGACACCTAAGGGCTTGTGTCTCACTCCTTCTCCCACTTACCCTTCCCACTCTCGATTCATCACACCCCCTGCAAACCCCTCCTGAAGAGTGTGTTGTCGGAGGCAAGTGGGGTGACTCTAAGGAAGGAGGTGAATGGCGGGAACCCCACCAGCAGGAGACCTGGACACCAGGTGATGTTTGAACACTGTTGTGCATGTCGGACCACCATCCTCTGGCTGCAGTGGGCTTGGCTTAGCTGCAGGAGGGCACACCTACATCTACAGAGACTGCTGCCAACCAGAAGGGACCAGGCACCACAGGTCCAAAGGGGTTAATTCGCTGGTGCGACCCACTCCCGCGCCGACCTGCCTCACTGTGACCACACTCCAACTTTGGTGCCCAAGCCTGCTCACGCTCCAGGGAAGTGACACCCGCGCATCTCTCTGAGGCCTGAGAGGAACATACTGGATCTCGATCATTTTGCTTTTTATAGAGATTCTAATTTCTGTCCATGTCTAGTGAATTTACAATGCTGTTGACTTTCGCTGTGCAGCACCTTGATTCAGTTCTCCGTGTATGTATATATATACACATCCATTCTCTTTCGCATTCTCTTCCCACGTAGCTTAGTCCAGGGTGGTGCCGACCGCTCCCTGTGCTTTGTAGAAGGTGGTTGTGGATCGTCTGCTTAATACATATTAGAATGCATGTGTTAATCCCACCCTCCTCATTCAACCCACCTCCGCATGCCTTTGCCCTCTCGAAACCCTGTACTTGCGTTCTAAATCTGTGACTCTGTTTGTGCTTTCTACTTTCCTGGTATCGACTTTGAGATGCCACCTATACGTGCTATCGTTGGAATTTTCTCTTTCTCTGTTGGACGTCCCATGCTGAGTACAGGGAACTCCGGATCTATCGAAGATGCTGGAAATGGCAGGATATTATTCTGTTTCATGGCTGAGCAGTATTCCATGCTCTATGTGTACCAACTCTTCACTTTCCATTCATCTGGGGATGGACATTGTGTTTTTACTTTCAAGACTTGGCTGTTGTCAATAGGTGGCTAGTGACAGCTGGGGCACCCGTGTCTCTCTAAAGTACACATGGTTCTGCAAACGCTTCCAAAACACTGCAGAGGAAAGAACACTCCCAAACTCATTGTACGAAGCCATCCCCCTGATCCCCAAACCAGACAAAGATACTACAAGAAAAGAAAACTGGAGAGCAATATCACCGATGAACTTAGATGCAAAAATCCTCAACAAGATACTAGCCAACAGACTCCAACATGACATTAAAAGGATCACACACCATGACACTGTGTTTTTACTTTCAAGCCTTGGCTCTTGTCAATAGGTGTGCAGGGGTCGCTGGCCTGCCCGGGTCTCCCCAAATGATACTTTACTGTGCAAAGACAGCCAGGAGGTGGATTGCCACATCATGTGGCCGGCTCTCTGGTTTTGTTTTGTTTTTGGCAGGAATCTCTTGATTGTTTTCAGTGGTGCCTGTTACCAGGGCGCAATACCACCAGTGGCTTAGGAGGCTTCCCTTTTCTCCAGGCCCTCTCCCGAAGGTATTGCTTCCAGACGTATTGACACTGGCAATCCTAACGGCTGCCAGGTGAAACCGCGAAGGCGTTTCAATTTCCATTTCTCCCATTCGCATGGGCGTGGAGCATATTTCCTGGGCCTTTCTTAGAAAACAACACAAAGGGAAACAAAACAGGCATGGTGAATTCAACTTACCTCTTGAAACCGCCTGTTGCCAATCAATCCTGTTTCGGGCTCTTTTCCAGTGCCTATCCCCAGGACATTTTTGCAGCGGGGGTGTCAATTACAACCCCGCTGGCCTTTTGAACAGGAAGGGCCGCTGAGCTCCCTTTGGAACGTTGTAGTTACAGGAGGCAGCCACAAGGCGGCAGCATTTTCCCACAGCTGGTCGGATTCCCCAGGAACGCAGACCTTGCGCACATGCGTGTTCTTGGAATATGAATTAGAGAGGAACGTGTCCGGACAGACACCTAAGGGCTTGTGTCTCACTCCTTCTCCCACTTACCCTTCCCACTCTCGATTCATCACACCCCCTGCAAACCCCTCCTGAAGAGTGTGTTGTCGGAGGCAAGTGGGGTGACTCTAAGGAAGGAGGTGAATGGCGGGAACTCCACCAGCAGGAGACCTGGACACCAGGTGATGTTTGAACACTGTTGTGCATGTCGGACCACCATCCTCTGGCTGCAGTGGGCTTGGCTTAGCTGCAGGAGGGCACACCTACATCTACAGAGACTGCTGCCAACCAGAAGGGACCAGGCACCACAGGTCCAAAGGGGTTAATTCGCTGGTGCGACCCACTCCCGCGCCGACCTGCCTCACTGTGACCACACTCCAACTTTGGTGCCCAAGCCTGCTCACGCTCCAGGGAAGTGACACCCGCGCATCTCTCTGAGGCCTGAGAGGAACATACTGGATCTCAATCATTTTGCTTTTTATAGAGATTCTAATTTCTGTCCATGTCTAGTGAATTTACAATGCTGTTGACTTTCGCTGTGCAGCACCTTGATTCAGTTCTCCGTGTATGTATATATATACACAACCATTCTCTTTCACATTCTCTTCCCACGTAGCTTAGTCCAGGGTGGTGCCGACCGCTCCCTGTGCTTTGTAGAAGGTGGTTGTGGATCGTCTGCTTAATACATATTAGAATGCATGTGTTAATCCCACCCTCCTCATTCAACCCACCTCCGCATGCCTTTGCCCTCTCAAAACCCTGTACTTGCGTTCTAAATCTGTGACTCTGTTTGTGCTTTCTACTTTCCTGGTATCGACTTAGAGATGCCACCTATACGTGCTATCGTTGGAATTTTCTCTTTCTCTGTTGGACGTCCCATGCTGAGTACAGGGAACTCCGGATCTATCGAAGATGCTGGAAATGGCAGGATTTTATTCTGTTTCATGGCTGAGCAGTATTCCATGCTCTATGTGTACCATCTCTTCACTTTCCATTCATCTGGGGATGGACATTGTGTTTTTACTTTCAAGACTTGGCTGTTGTCAATAGGTGGCTAGTGACAGCTGGAGCACCCGTGTCTCTCTAAAGTACACATGGTTCTGCAAACGCTTCCAAAACACTGCAGAGGAAAGAACACTCCCAAACTCATTGTACGAAGCCATCCACCTGATCCCCAAACCAGACAAAGATACTACAAGAAAAGAAAACTGGAGAGCAATATCACCGATGAACTTAGATGCAAAAATCCTCAACAAGATACAAGCCAACAGACTCCAACATGACATTAAAAGGATCACACACCATGACACTGTGTTTTTACTTTCAAGCCTTGGCTCTTGTCAATAGGTGTGCAGGGGTCGCTGGCCTGCCCGGGTCTCCCCAAATGATACTTTACTGTGCAAAGACAGCCAGGAGGTGGATTGCCACATCATGTGGCCGGCTCTCTGGTTTTGTTTTTCTTTGGCAGGAATCTCTTGATTGTTTTCAGTGGTGCCTGTTACCAGGGCGCAATACCACCAGTGGCTTAGGAGGCTTCCCTTTTCTCCAGGCCCTCTCCCAAAGGTATTGCTTCCAGACGTATTGATACTGGCAATCCTAACGGCTGCCAGGTGAAACCGCGAAGGCGTTTCAATTTCCATTTCTCCCATTCGCATGGGCGTGGAGCATATTTCCTGGGCCTTTCTTAGAAACCAACACAAAGGGAAACAAAACACGCATGGTGAATTCAACTTACCTCTTGAAACCGCCTGTTGCCAATCAATCCTGTTTCGGGCTCTTTTCCAGTGCCTATCCCCAGGACATTTTTGCAGCGGGGGTGTCAATTACAACCCCGCTGGCCTTTTGAACAGGAAGGGCCGCTGAGCTCCCTTTGGAACGTTGTAGTTACAGGAGGCGGCCACAAGGCGGCAGCATTTTCCCACAGCTGGTCGGATTCCCCAGGAACGCAGACCTTGCGCACACGCGTGTTCTTGGAATATGAATTAGAGAGGAACGTGTCCAGACAGACACCTAAGGGCTTGTGTCTCACTCCTTCTCCCACTTACCCTTCCCACTCTCGATTCATCACACCCCCTGCAAACCCCTCCTGAAGAGTGTGTTGTCGGAGGCAAGTGGGGTGACTCTAAGGAAGGAGGTGAATGGCGGGAACCCCACCAGCAGGAGACCTGGACACCAGGTGATGTTTGAACACTGTTGTGCATGTCGGACCACCATCCTCTGGCTGCAGTGGGCTTGGCTTAGCTGCAGGAGGGCACACCTACATCTACAGAGACTGCTGCCAACCAGAAGGGACCAGGCACCACAGGTCCAAAGGGGTTAATTCGCTGGTGCGACCCACTCCCGCGCCGACCTGCCTCACTGTGACCACACTCCAACTTTGGTGCCCAAGCCTGCTCACGCTCCAGGGAAGCGACACCTGCGCATCTCTCTGAGGCCTGAGAGGAACATACTGGATCTCGATCATTTTGCTTTTTATAGAGATTCTAATTTCTGTCCATGTCTAGTGAATTTACAATGCTGTTGACTTTCACTGTGCAGCACCTTGATTCAGTTCTCCGTGTATGTATATATATACACATCCATTCTCTTTCGCATTCTCTTCCCACGTAGCTTAGTCCAGGGTGGTGCCGACCGCTCCCTGTGCTTTGTAGAAGGTGGTTGTGGATCGTCTGCTTAATACATATTAGAATGCATGTGTTAATCCCACCCTCCTCATTCAACCCACCTCCGCATGCCTTTGCCCTCTCGAAACCCTGTACTTGCGTTCTAAATCTGTGACTCTGTTTGTGCTTTCTACTTTCCTGGTATCGACTTTGAGATGCCACCTATACGTGCTATCGTTGGAATTTTCTCTTTCTCTGTTGGACGTCCCATGCTGAGTACAGGGAACTCCGGATCTATCGAAGATGCTGGAAATGGCAGGATATTATTCTGTTTCATGGCTGAGCAGTTTTCCATGCTCTATGTGTACCAACTCTTCACTTTCCATTCATCTGGGGATGGACATTGTGTTTTTACTTTCAAGACTTGGCTGTTGTCAATAGGTGGCTAGTGACAGCTGGGGCACCCGTGTCTCTCTAAAGTACACATGGTTCTGCAAACGCTTCCAAAACACTGCAGAGGAAAGAACACTCCCAAACTCATTGTACGAAGCCATCCCCCTGATCCCCAAACCAGACAAAGATACTACAAGAAAAAAAAACTGGAGAGCAATATCACCGATGAACTTAGATGCAAAAATCCTCAACAAGATACTAGCCAACAGACTCCAACATGACATTAAAAGGATCACACACCATGACACTGTGTTTTTACTCTCAAGCCTTGGCTCTTGTCAATAGGTGTGCAGGGGTCGCTGGCCTGCCCGGGTCTCCCCAAATGATACTTTACTGTGCAAAGACAGCCAGGAGGTGGATTGCCACATCATGTGGCCGGCTCTCTGGTTTTGTTTTGTTTTTGGCAGGAATCTCTTGATTGTTTTCAGTGGTGCCTGTTACCAGGGCGCAATACCACCAGTGGCTTAGGAGGCTTCCCTTTTCTCCAGGCCCTCTCCCGAAGGTATTGCTTCCAGACGTATTGACACTGGCAATCCTAACGGCTGCCAGGTGAAACCGCGAAGGCGTTTCAATTTCCATTTCTCCCATTCGCATGGGCGTGGAGCATATTTCCTGGGCCTTTCTTAGAAAACAACACAAAGGGAAACAAAACAGGCATGGTGAATTCAACTTACCTCTTGAAACCGCCTGTTGCCAATCAATCCTGTTTCGGGCTCTTTTCCAGTGCCTATCCCCAGGACATTTTTGCAGCGGGGGTGTCAATTACAACCCCGCTGGCCTTTTGAACAGGAAGGGCCGCTGAGCTCCCTTTGGAACGTTGTAGTTACAGGAGGCAGCCACAAGGCGGCAGCATTTTCCCACAGCTGGTCGGATTCCCCAGGAACGCAGACCTTGCGCACATGCGTGTTCTTGGAATATGAATTAGAGAGGAACGTGTCCGGACAGACACCTAAGGGCTTGTGTCTCACTCCTTCTCCCACTTACCCTTCCCACTCTCGATTCATCACACCCCCTGCAAACCCCTCCTGAAGAGTGTGTTGTCGGAGGCAAGTGGGGTGACTCTAAGGAAGGAGGTGAATGGCGGGAACTCCACCAGCAGGAGACCTGGACACCAGGTGATGTTTGAACACTGTTGTGCATGTCGGACCACCATCCTCTGGCTGCAGTGGGCTTGGCTTAGCTGCAGGAGGGCACACCTACATCTACAGAGACTGCTGCCAACCAGAAGGGACCAGGCACCACAGGTCCAAAGGGGTTAATTCGCTGGTGCGACCCACTCCCGCGCCGACCTGCCTCACTGTGACCACACTCCAACTTTGGTGCCCAAGCCTGCTCACGCTCCAGGGAAGTGACACCCGCGCATCTCTCTGAGGCCTGAGAGGAACATACTGGATCTCGATCATTTTGCTTTTTATAGAGATTCTAATTTCTGTCCATGTCTAGTGAATTTACAATGCTGTTGACTTTCGCTGTGCAGCACCTTGATTCAGTTCTCCGTGTATGTATATATATACACATCCATTCTCTTTCGCATTCTCTTCCCACGTAGCTTAGTCCAGGGTGGTGCCGACCGCTCCCTGTGCTTTGTAGAAGGTGGTTGTGGATCGTCTGCTTAATACATATTAGAATGCATGTGTTAATCCCACCCTCCTCATTCAACCCACCTCCGCATGCCTTTGCCCTCTCAAAACCCTGTACTTGCGTTCTAAATCTGTGACTCTGTTTGTGCTTTCTACTTTCCTGGTATCGACTTTGAGATGCCACCTATACGTGCTATCGTTGGAATTTTCTCTTTCTCTGTTGGACGTCCCATGCTGAGTACAGGGAACTCCGGATCTATCGAAGATGCTGGAAATGGCAGGATTTTATTCTGTTTCATGGCTGAGCAGTATTCCATGCTCTATGTGTACCAACTCTTCACTTTCCATTCATCTGGGGATGGACATTGTGTTTTTACTTTCAAGACTTGGCTGTTGTCAATAGGTGGCTAGTGACAGCTGGAGCACCCGTGTCTCTCTAAAGTACACATGGTTCTGCAAACGCTTCCAAAACACTGCAGAGGAAAGAACACTCCCAAACTCATTGTACAAAGCCATCCACCTGATCCCCAAACCGGACAAAGATACTACAAGAAAAGAAAACTGGAGAGCAATATCACTGATGAACTTAGATGCAAAAATCCTCAACAAGATACAAGCCAACAGACTCCAACATGACATTAAAAGGATCACACACCATGACACTGTGTTTTACTTTCAAGTCTTAGCTCTTGTCAATAGGTGTGCAGGGGTCGCTGGCCTGCCCTGGTCTCCCCCAAATGATACTTTACTGTGCAAAGACAGCCAGGAGGTGGATTGCCACATCATGTGGCCGGCTCTCTGGTTTTGTTTTGTTTTTGGCAGGAATCTCTTGATTGTTTTCAGTGGTGCCTGTTACCAGGGCGCAATACCACCAGTGGCTTAGGAGGCTTCCCTTTTCTCCAGGCCCTCTCCCGAAGGTATTGCTTCCAGACGTATTGACACTGGCAATCCTAACGGCTGCCAGGTGAAACCGCGAAGGCGTTTCAATTTCATTTCTCCCATTCGCGATGGGCGTGGAGCATATTTCCTGGGCCTTTCTTAGAAACCAACACAAAGGGAAACAAAACATGCATGGGTGAATTCAACTTACCTCTTGAAACCGCCTGTTGCCAATCAATCTTGTTTCGGGCTCTTTTCCAGTGCCTATCCCCAGGACATTTTTGCAGCGGGGGTGTCAATTACAACCCTGCTGGCCTTTTGAACAGGAAGGGCCGCTGATCTCCCTTTGGAACGTTGTAGTTACAGGAGGCGGCCACAAGGCGGCAGCATTTTCCCACAGCTGGTCGGATTCCCCAGGAACGCAGACCTTGCGCACACGCGTGTTCTTGGAATATGAATTAGAGAGGAACGTGTCCGGACAGACACCTAAGGGCTTGTGTCTCACTCCTTCTCCCACTTACCCTTCCCACTCTCGATTCATCACACCCCCTGCAAACCCCTCCTGAAGAGTGTGTTGTCGGAGGCAAGTGGGGTGACTCTAAGGAAGGAGGTGAATGGCGGGAACCCCACCAGCAGGAGACCTGGACACCAGGTGATGTTTGAACACTGTTGTGCATGTCGGACCACCATCCTCTGGCTGCAGTGGGCTTGGCTTAGCTGCAGGAGGGCACACCTACATCTACAGAGACGGCTGCCAACCAGAAGGGACCAGGCACCACAGGTCCAAAGGGGTTAATTCGCTGGTGCAACCCACTCCCGCGCCGACCTGCCTCACTGTGACCACACTCCAACTTTGGTGCCCAAGCCTGCTCACGCTCCAGGGAAGTGACACCCGCGCATCTCTCTGAGGCCTGAGAGGAACATACTGGATCTCGATCATTTTGCTTTTTATAGAGATTCTAATTTCTGTCCATGTCTAGTGAATTTACAATGCTGTTGACTTTCGCTGTGCAGCACCTTGATTCAGTTCTCCGTGTATGTATATATATACACAACCATTCTCTTTCACATTCTCTTCCCATGTAGCTTAGTCCAGGGTGGTGCTGACCGCTCCCTGTGCTTTGTAAAAGGTGGTTGTGGATCGTCTGCTTAATACATATTAGAATGCATGTGTTAATCCCACCCTCCTCATTCAACCCACCTCCGCATGCCTTTGCCCTCTCAAAACCCTGTACTTGCGTTCTAAATCTGTGACTCTGTTTGTGCTTTCTACTTTCCTGGTATCGACTTTGAGATGCCACCTATACGTGCTATCGTTGGAATTTTCTCTTTCTCTGTTGGACGTCCCATGCTGAGTACAGGGAACTCCGGATCTATCGAAGATGCTGGAAATGGCAGGATTTTATTCTGTTTCATGGCTGAGCAGTATTCCATGCTCTATGTGTACCATCTCTTCACTTTCCATTCATCTGGGGATGGACATTGTGTTTTTACTTTCAAGACTTGGCTGTTGTCAATAGGTGGCTAGTGACAGCTGGGGCACCCGTGGTCTCTCTAAGTACACATGGTTCTGCAAACGCTTCCAAAACACTGCAGAGGAAAGAACACTCCCCAAACTCATTGTACGAAGCCATCCCCTGATCCCCAAACCAGACAAAGATACTACAAGAAAAGAAAACTGGAGAGCAATATCACCGATGAACTTAGATGCAAAAATCCTCAACAAGATACAAGCCAACAGACTCCAACATGACATTAAAAGGATCACACACCATGACACTGTGTTTTTACTTTCAAGTCTTGGCTCTTGTCAATAGGTGTGCAGGGGTCGCTGGCCTGCCCTGGTCTCCCCAAATGATACTTTACTGTGCAAAGACAGCCAGGAGGTGGATTGCCACATCATGTGGCCGGCTCTCTGGTTTTGTTTTGTTTTTGGCAGGAATCTCTTGATTGTTTTCAGTGGTGCCTGTTACCAGGGCGCAATACCACCAGTGGCTTAGGAGGCTTCCTTTTCTCCAGGCCCTCTCCCGAAGGTATTGCTTCCAGACGTATTGACACTGGCAATCCTAACGGCTGCCAGGTGAAACCGCGAAGGCGTTTCAATTTCCATTTCTCCCATTCGCATGGGCGTGGAGCATATTTCCTGGGCCTTTCTTAGAAACCAACACAAAGGGAAACAAAACACGCATGGTGAATTCAACTTACCTCTTGAAACCGCCTGTTGCCAATCAATCCTGTTTCGGCTCTTTTCCAGTGCCTATCCCCAGCACATTTTTGCAGCGGGGGTGTCAATTACAACCCCGCTGGCC
Source organism: Hippopotamus amphibius kiboko (assembly GCF_030028045.1). Classification (NCBI taxonomy): domain Eukaryota; kingdom Metazoa; phylum Chordata; class Mammalia; order Artiodactyla; family Hippopotamidae; genus Hippopotamus; species Hippopotamus amphibius. The sequence continues at coordinate 99,050,988 of NC_080191.1, read as the reverse complement.
TTTTTGAACAGGAAGGGCCGCTGAGCTCCCTTTGGAACGTTGTAGTTACAGGAGGCGGCCACAAGGCGGCAGCATTTTCCCACAGCTGGTCGGATTCCCCAGGAACGCAGACCTTGCGCACACGCGTGTTCTTGGAATATGAATTAGAGAGGAACGTGCCCGGACAGACACCTAAGGGCTTGTGTCTCACTCCTTCTCCCACTTACCATTCCCACTCTCGATTCATCACACCCCCTGCAAACCCCTCCTGAAGAGTGTGTTGTCGGAGGCAAGTGGGGTGACTCTAAGGAAGGAGGTGAATGGCGGGAACCCCACCAGCAGGAGACCTGGACACCAGGTGATGTTTGAACACTGTTGTGCATGTCGGACCACCATCCTCTGGCTGCAGTGGGCTTGGCTTAGCTGCAGGAGGGCACACCTACATCTACAGAGACTGCTGCCAACCAGAAGGGACCAGGCACCACAGGTCCAAAGGGGTTAATTCGCTGGTGCGACCCCACTCCCGCGCCGACCTGCCTCACTGTGACCACACTCCAACTTTGGTGCCCAAGCCTGCTCACGCTCCAGGGAAGTGACACCCGCGCATCTCTCTGAGGCCTGAGAGGAACATACTGGATCTCGATCATTTTGCTTTTTATAGAGATTCTAATTTCTGTCCATGTCTAGTGAATTTACAATGCTGTTGACTTTCGCTGTGCAGCACCTTGATTCAGTTCTCCGTGTATGTATATATATACACATCCATTCTCTTTCGCATTCTCTTCCCACGTAGCTTAGTCCAGGGTGGTGCCGACCGCTCCCTGTGCTTTGTAGAAGGTGGTTGTGGATCGTCTGCTTAATACATATTAGAATGCATGTGTTAATCCCACCCTCCTCATTCAACCCACCTCCGCATGCCTTTTGCCCTCTCGAAACCCTGTACTTGCGTTCTAAATCGGTGACTCTGTTTGTGCTTTCTACTTTCCTGGTATCGACTTTGAGATGCCACCTATACGTGCTATCATTGGAATTTTCTCTTTCTCTGTTGGACATCCCATGCTGAGTACAGTGAACTCCAGATCTATCGAAGATGCTGGAAATGGCAGGATTTTATTCTGTTTCATGGCTGAGCAGTATTCCATGCTCTATGTGTACCAACTCTTCACTTTCCATTCATCTGGGGATGGACATTGTGTTTTTACTTTCAAGACTTGGCTGTTGTCAATAGGTGGCTAGTGACAGCTGGGGCACCCGTGTCTCTCTAAAGTACACATGGTTCTGCAAACGCTTCCAAAACACTGCAGAGGAAAGAACACTCCCAAACTCATTGTACGAAGCCATCCCCCTGATCCCCAAACCAGACAAAGATACTACAAGAAAAGAAAACTGGAGAGCAATATCACCGATGAACTTAGATGCAAAAATCCTCAACAAGATACTAGCCAACAGACTCCAACATGACATTAAAAGGATCACACACCATGACACTGTGTTTTTACTTTCAAGCCTTGGCTCTTGTCAATAGGTGTGCAGGGGTCGCTGGCCTGCCCGGGTCTCCCCAAATGATACTTTACTGTGCAAAGACAGCCAGGAGGTGGATTGCCACATCATGTGGCCGGCTCTCTGTTTTGTTTTGTTTTTGGCAGGAATCTCTTGATTGTTTTCAGTGGTGCCTGTTACCAGGGCGCAATACCACCAGTGGCTTAGGAGGCTTCCTTTTCTCCAGGCCCTCTCCCGAAGGTATTGCTTCCAGACGTATTGACACTGGCAATCCTAACGGCTGCCAGGTGAAACCGCGAAGGCGTTTCAATTTCCATTTCTCCCATTCGCATGGGCGTGGAGCATATTTCCTGGGCCCTTTCTTAGAAAACAACACAAAGGGAAACAAAACAGGCATGGTGAATTCAACTTACCTCTTGAAACCGCCTGTTGCCAATCAATCCTGTTTCGGGCTCTTTTCCAGTGCCTATCCCCAGGACATTTTTGCAGCGGGGGTGTCAATTACAACCCCGCTGGCCTTTTGCACAGGAAGGGCGCTGAGCTCCCTTTGGAACGTTGTAGTTACAGGAGGCAGCCACAAGGCGGCAGCATTTTCCCACAGCTGGTCGGATTCCCCAGGAACGCAGACCTTGCGCACATGCGTGTTCTTGGAATTTGAATTAGAGAGGAACGTGTCGGACAGACACCTAAGGGCTTGTGTCTCACTCCTTCTCCCACTTACCCTTCCCACTCTCGATTCATCACACCCCCTGCAAACCCCTCCTGAAGAGTGTGTTGTCGGAGGCAAGTGGGGTGACTCTAAGGAAGGAGGTGAATGGCGGGAACTCCACCAGCAGGAGACCTGGACACCAGGTGATGTTTGAACACTGTTGTGCATGTCGGACCACCATCCTCTGGCTGCAGTGGGCTTGGCTTAGCTGCAGGAGGGCACACCTACATCTACAGAGACTGCTGCCAACCAGAAGGGACCAGCACCACAGGTCCAAAGGGAGTTAATTCGCTGGTGCGACCCACTCCCGCGCCGACCTGCCTCACTGTGACCACACTCCAACTTTGGTGCCCAAGCCTGCTCACGCTCCAGGGAAGTGACACCCGCGCATCTCTCTGAGGCCTGAGAGGAACATACTGGATCTCAATCATTTTGCTTTTTATAGAGATTCTAATTTCTGTCCATGTCTAGTGAATTTACAATGCTGTTGACTTTCGCTGTGCAGCACCTTGATTCAGTTCTCCGTGTATGTATATATATACACAACCATTCTCTTTCACATTCTCTTCCCACGTAGCTTAGTCCAGGTGGTGCCGACCGCTCCCTGTGCTTTGTAGAAGGTGGTTGTGGATCGTCTGCTTAATACATATTAGAATGCATGTGTTAATCCCACCCTCTCATTCAACCCACCTCCGCATGCCTTTGCCCTCTCAAAACCCTGTACTTGCGTTCTAAATCTGTGACTCTGTTTGTGCTTTCTACTTTCCTGGTATCGACTTTGAGATGCCACCTATACGTGCTATCGTTGGAATTTCTCTTTCTCTGTTGGACGTCCCATGCTGAGTACAGGGAACTCCGGATCTATCGAAGATGCTGGAAATGGCAGGATATTATTCTGTTTCATGGCTGAGCAGTATTCCATGCTCTATGTGTACCAACTCTTCACTTTCCATTCATCTGGGGATGGACATTGTGTTTTTACTTTCAAGACTTGGCTGTTGTCAATAGGTGGCTAGTGACAGCTGGGGCACCCGTGTCCTCTCTAAAGTACACATGGTTCTGCAAACGCTTCCAAAACACTGCAGAGGAAAGAACACTCCCAAACTCATTGTACGAAGCCATCCCCCTGATCCCCAAACCAGACAAAGATACTACAAGAAAAGAAAACTGGAGAGCAATATCACCGATGACTTAGATGCAAAATTCTCAACAAGATACTAGCCAACAGACTCCAACATGACATTAAAAGGATCACACACCATGACACTGTGTTTTTACTTTCAAGCCCTTGGCTCTTGTCAATAGGTGTGCAGGGTCGCTGGCCTGCCCGGGTCTCCCCAAATGATACTTTACTGTGCAAAGACAGCCAGGAGGTGGATTGCCACATCATGTGGCCGGCTCTCTGGTTTTGTTTTGTTTTTGGCAGGAATCTCTTGATTGTTTTTCAGTGGTGCCTGTTACCAGGGCGCAATACCACCAGTGGCTTAGGAGGCTTCCCTTTTCTCCAGGCCCTCTCCCGAAGGTATTGCTTCCAGACGTATTGACACTGGCAATCCTAACGGCTGCCAGGTGAAACCGCGAAGGCGTTTCAATTTCCATTTCTCCCATTCGCATGGGCGTGGAGCATATTTCCTGGGCCTTTCTTAGAAAACAACACAAAGGGAAACAAAACAGGCATGGTGAATTCAACTTACCTCTTGAAACCGCCTGTTGCCAATCAATCCTGTTTCGGGCTCTTTTCCAGTGCCTATCCCCAGGACATTTTTGCAGCGGGGGTGTCAATTACAACCCCGCTGGCCTTTTGAACAGGAAGGGCCGCTGAGCTCCCTTTGGAACGTTGTAGTTACAGGAGGCAGGCCACAAAGGCGGCAGCATTTTCCCACAGCTGGTCGGATTCCCCAGGAACGCAGACCTTGCGCACATGCGTGTTCTTGGAATATGAATTAGAGAGGAACGTGTCCGGACAGACACCTAAGGGCTTGTGTCTCACTCCTTCTCCCACTTACCCTTCCCACTCTCGATTCATCACACCCCCTGCAAACCCCTCCTGAAGAGTGTGTTGTCGGAGGCAAGTGGGGTGACTCTAAGGAAGGAGGTGAATGGCGGGAACTCCACCAGCAGGAGACCTGGACACCAGGTGATGTTTGAACACTGTTGTGCATGTCGGACCACCATCCTCTGGCTGCAGTGGGCTTGGCTTAGCTGCAGGAGGGCACACCTACATCTACAGAGACTGCTGCCAACCAGAAGGGACCAGGCACCACAGGTCCAAAGGGGTTAATTCGCTGGTGCGAACCCACTCCCGCGCCGACCTGCCTCACTGTGACCACACTCCAACTTTGGTGCCCAAGCCTGCTCACGCTCCAGGGAAGTGACACCCGCGCATCTCTCTGAGGCCTGAGAGGAACATACTGGATCTCAATCATTTTGCTTTTTATAGAGATTCTAATTTCTGTCCATGTCTAGTGAATTTACAATGCTGTTGACTTTCGCTGTGCAGCACCTTGATTCAGTTCTCCGTGTATGTATATATATACACAACCATTCTCTTTCACATTCTCTTCCCACGTAGCTTAGTCCAGGGTGGTGCCGACCGCTCCCTGTGCTTTGTAGAA